>NC_056630.2:293790832-294117332 GCF_002870075.4 Lactuca sativa | reverse complement strand
AGTCTCATTCTTCAATACGCTTATAACAACGAAAGTATTTTGGTGTCTGCTGACGAGCCTAAAGAAGAATTCATGAAGTATCATTATCCAAATTCGATTGAAAAGATGATATAAGCATTTTTCCAATAGTTGCTAGGATTCCTAATAGGATGCTCAAGAAGGTTGATCCTTCGAATCCAGTGTTGGATGCTTATTTGATTACTATCAATCCAAATGATGGCATTGGTGTGTTGTTGAAAGGTCATGAAGAATCTTCACAGAAGTCTCGCAAACAAAAGACTTCTGCTGCAGTTCCTGATGAAAAAGATGATCACTTATCAAAGAAGCAGGTTGGAGTTGTAGTTAAAGTTTCAAAAAAGTAACAGAAACATGTTGAGCCTGAAACTGAGACACCTTCAAAGGAAGTTGTTCCTTTGAAGACTGGGGTATTCAAGCGTCTTAAAAAGAAAGCTCACAGATAACAAACATCTCCTGAAAGATTGTCTAGTTTTTCTCCATCTATGGTTCAAAAGCCACATGTCACAAGAATAGGTCTTGTTCTTCGTGATGTTCATGTTCCTGTTTCTCCACCTGCCATGAAGCGAAGGGCTGAGGATGTGGCAAAGCATATTTGAAACAAAAGCAAGAAGAGGAAGTTGGTTATTCATTATGATTATATGGAAGAAGATGAAGTTCCTGAAACACCATTAGGTGAAGTTTCATCCAAGAAGAAATCTCCCATCGAATCGAATATTGAGGAGATAGGTATTTCAAGTAGTTTTGTGGAAACTTTTGTAGTGGAGACAACTATTATTCTTGATGATTCAACAAAAGTATCAACTCCTGAGCACATTGTAGTAACACTACCAGAGGATTCGTTAACCAAGTAATCTTATGAGGCGGTTCGAACCTCATACATTATTACACACGTATCTCATACGGATGTAAATGTCAATATGGGTGAAAGAGTCTCATAAAATGAAAACCCTATTTTTACTCAAGGTATTTTCTAAACCTCTGTCATTCCTCCCAAGACTTCGTTACCACCATTTATCACCATTGTCTCTACAAAAACTCATTCACGAACATTTGATCTTGTTATGTATCAACCCATCACTTCTCTATTTTCGTCTCAATCCGCTGAGCCACCTAAACCCACCAATGATGATGATATTGATGATGGAGGATTTGGAGGATTGTTTGCTGATTTAGAATTTGATCCAGAAGAAGACAACATACCAGACCACATGCTTATGTCAGGAAAGCATTTTAAAATTCTCAATCGAAAAGTTAACTCATTGTTGCAATCACAAGCAGATGAATTGGGCAGGAATTTTGCATCTGGTATTGAAGTTGACATTATGTTCAAAGCTCAAGAGCTTCGTCTTTTGAACAAGTTGAATGTGATGACTCAAGAATATAAGTCTCGAATTAAAGACAAGCTTGATGTCTTGGATAAAAATAATGAGTTACGAGTGAAGTCTTCGTCTTCGACTTTTAATATTGAGCTCAAGGATTTGAAGTGTGTTGCTAAGGAACGCCATGTTCTTTTTTTGCAAGATGTCAAAACTGTTCATGAAAATGTGAATCACAAGCTTGAAGAAATGAAGGTCAGTGTCTCTATAGAGCTTTGTGAGTTGGATCAAAAATACTCTTCGATTCTTGAGAAAGTTGATATTATTGTTGTTGCTGTTGTTACTACTTTCGTTCAAACACATCAATCCTTTGGTCCAAAGTTTGATGAGAAAGTAACTACTGATGTGAATAGCTTTAGTAAACTTAATTCCATGATTGTCGAATTAAAGGATCTTGTTTCGAAGTCCATCCCATCCTCTATCATAAATCTTGAATTTTTAGCTCAAAAGTTTTGCTTGTTCGAAACTCAAGTTCAAAAGGTGTTGGCTCCATTATCTCAGCTTATCAATCTCTTACCAACGAATGCCCCGCCTGTTGTTACAGGGGTGCAAGGGGGAGAAAAGAAAGATGTTGGTAAAGGAGAAACAAAAAAATCAACTAAAGAAACAAAGGTTGTTGGAAAGATTTTCAAAGCACACGTTCCTACATCAAAACCAAAATTTTAGAAGGCAGAACCAACAATGGTAACTACAGTTACTACAAGGCTAATTACTAAAGGCATTGTTATTGGTTCTACTGGTGAAGGAAGTTCTTCGAAACCTAAGTCTTTAGAAGCCAATAAGGGAAAAGGAAAAGTGATAGTTATTGAAAAATCAAAAGAAGAAAGAAATGTTGAGATAGAAGCCGAATTGGAGAAGCAACGTCAAATTCAAAGCATCATGAGACTTCGAGAAAATGATCCTCCTAAAATGGATAAAGGTGATCCAAAGAAGGTGCACAACTACGAAAATATTAAAGCAAGAGTGCCATACAATGAAATGTATGCATTCGAGAAGAAGCCAATAAAAAGTTATGCAATAGAAAATACAAATATGAATCACCTTGATTTCCCAATCAATGAAATGATAATCATCACAGCACAATACAAGATTATTGAGAAATTTTAGAATGAAGAAGACTTTCTACATATTAAGCTGACATTTCATGTTGTGTTGGGAAAGGAGCAGGATGAATTTTGGTCCCTTATCAAGATTATGTTGGGTTTTGAGCATTCTAACACTTCCTAAGTGTACATGCAACCCTAAATACCTTGGATCTATGTTTTCTCTATTATACATGCAAATAAGAACATCCAAGGTATTATCCTAATCTAGCATACAAAAACTATGAATGTAACAAGATAGAATACATACCTCTTGATGTAGCTTGATGTCTTCAAGCTTTAAGAGCTTAGCCCCAATAGTGTGGAAGCCTCAAATGGAATCACAAATCACCAAGACACCTTGGAATACTTTAGAGAATATGATTACTTGGTTCTCTCTAGTGAAATTGGCTAGCCCTTCTTTAGTGTATCCACACTAGTGCCAATTTCACCAACCAAGGACATCTTTATATAGTGTGGAGGATTAGGGTTAAACCCTAATACCCATGGCCTTTCATTTCCTAGGATCCATGGGTTAAACACTCCATGGATTATCCATGAAAGCTTAGCCCAACCTAAATGAACTTGGCCCATTCCATATATATAAGAGTCCATATTTAATTAATTCCTTTTGATCACTTAATTAATTATAAATTAATTCTTGATCAATACTAATTAAATAATATGATTCCATATTAATATATTAGAACTTATAATATATTAATATTAATCATAAACATACTATTCTCAAAAGATTATCCATATAAATTGTGTCGGTGAAGTGCAACCCAAATGGACCATGCCGGGTCGGGTTAAGTACATACCAAATATAGTTATGGACTTAGACATTAATCCAACAGTCTCCCACTTGGATAAGTCTAAAACTATTATTACGTATGACTTCAAACCTAACTGGCAATCGTAGCTCTTAAAGCCGTTGTCGAACTCTGATCTTGTCAACGAACTTGTCCATTAGATAAGGGATCATATATTCCTCCATTCTAGATATCATATGGATTGAGACATGGATTATAATCATTCTCTCTGTCCATTTGTTGTTTCCCGATTTCCGATTTATGACGACTGACTAATTGAACGAATCAAATCAGTCCTGGCTCGGCCGAGCACTTCCATTTGTCATCATCAAATCATCGAGGGGCCCACAGATATCGCTTTTATCCCGAAGGTAAAAGGAATGGATAAACGTCGACTCATATGGCTTGTTCTACTACTTGTTGAATCATA
This sequence comes from Lactuca sativa, assembly GCF_002870075.4. Taxonomy (NCBI): domain Eukaryota; kingdom Viridiplantae; phylum Streptophyta; class Magnoliopsida; order Asterales; family Asteraceae; genus Lactuca; species Lactuca sativa. Next base: position 294,113,611 of record NC_056630.2, on the reverse strand, counting down.
CACAAAGGCACGTTTTATAGCACCGAGTTACCAAATGCGTTTTCGTGCAATCAATGTACTACCAACTCATAGTAACAACTCATATCTCTAGGTTTGAAGAATATAAGATATTATCGTCTCATGATCACTCGTGATAAAATCCATGAAGTGATTCCAATGAGCGCGGGTTGAATCCAATACTCAGAACTTATGAGCACTCATGAGTGTTGTAGCCCTTTGTCCAACACCTTAGACCTCTACAAGCCAACCCATGACAGTCTTAATTCATATCTACTTCCAACATATGACCGACTGTGGATGGTTTGAATAACTTAGTCATTCCGGAAGAATAACCTAGTTTATTCGGGAAGTCAAAACATGCAAAGTGAAACACAATAATAATTGAATCCAATATGGTATCAACTCTTTGAACATAAATAAAACACCTTTTATTTATCACCATATGATTACAAATTATTCATTGTATACTGTTTCAGCTATCAACTTTATTCTTGAATTTAAAACAATAGTTGTCCCATGCTCCAAGCATGTACACTATGTTTTCTTAAACACTAGTCATGCCACACACCAAGTATGCATACTATGTTTGTCTATGATCCTTACTTTGTGAACTAGATCAATTGAACATAACTTCAATGATTCTCTTTTCACACTCCCAAATCCTTACCGCAAATGCAAGAATTCCAAATTCATGCCATTTACTGAAATCTGTTAGATTCTAAACTTATATGCATTGATCCTCTCGTAATGATTATTCACAAAGTCAGAAAGACTTGACAACAATCATTACAGAGTATTCCAAAGGAGATCAGCTCCTTGGAAACATCCTTCTTGCATTAAGTTTCCTTAATCTTACACAGATTGAAAAATTCTAACTTTGAAACATTTCCAGATTCCATTTTGACTATCACTTCTGACCAAGAGTTGCCTCCTTACAGATTATGTCAATATGGTCCTTCCAGAATTATCACTATACTTCCAACTGTCCTTGAGCAACCAATCTTTGGTAAACCTTAGATTGTCCTCGACAATTGTTTAATCCTTTTAGTCATATCCAGTTCTAAACCTTTTCCCTTCTTAATGCCCCAGGCATTTGGAAAATTTTAGAACGGATGAATATAGCACATGTAATCGATCCTATATCCGAAGCATATGGGACACGATTCATGATGTCTTACATAAAGACTAAACCAGTCTTTTGCTATAATATTTCCATTTCAATTTGCCAAGTTCTCATAATTCAGATTATGAAAAGGGATGCCGTAATCATAATCGAATTTTAGAACGCAAATAATGGACCCATATACAGAATTTCCTTATGTTGAGCCATTCCAACATGAAATTCATATATATCCTTGACTAAATGATTAAAACCTCACAATCTAAGCTTATAGATTTGAGATGAAGCATAATTTCCTCTCCCTTAATTATAGCAAAACAACTTTTTCCCAATTGAAACTTATGTTTTCTATAATTAACATTGCTAACTTGCAATACTTATCATAATTATCATGCTCCCACTAACATGATGATTATTAGCATAACACTTATGCTCCCACTAGCTTTGACATGTACTCAGAAATCAGCTGGACAGTCTGAAATTTAGATTCATACACCCTTTCCGTAGATAGCTCACCTGTGTGTCTAAGCAATTTCAAGAACCATGAAAAGGGATACTGTAATCATAGTCTCAATTGCTTAGGCATTTGCCATTTCTCACAAGTCCATGTTAGTGTGCCGGTTAACCACACGCGCTCCACTAACGACTTTTGAAAATGCAAATAACACAATTGATATCTTCGTAAAATCTACTTAGTGAAAGCGTTTCCTCACCATCATTTTCATGAATCGGAGAGAAACCTTATGACACTTAGATTTATATGGTGTATGAGTTCCTACCCATATGAATTTGTCAAACCATAATCACAAGACAAAGATACTGACAAATCCAAAACCATATGGATTGAACTCAATCTTAACTTCTTGCCACCTGGCAGCTCAAGGGCCTGCCATTGCTTCCAAGTTGTTATGCAACAAACTGAGAACTCTAAGAACTCATATGCAAAGCCAACTTTAACTGGAATGGGCACAGATATGTCAACACGATAGGTTGTAAACCTCAAGTCGTGTTCTAGTGAAGAACTTCAGATTCTATTCTTGATTAGTTCTTGAGACTTTCAAGACCTTAAAGACTCCCACTGTCCTCTTGAGCTATAAGACTCCCTTGTCAAATATCCAAGAGATAGTGCGGATTCTAATCAAGAAAAACACTTTACCCAATTGGCCTAAGTTGGTCTTTGTTTTATCCAAAACATCACAACTTACCAATTCCAAATGTACAAGAGTAGAAAACTTTTACTCTTACATTTGACAAGTGTTTTAAACCTTCTTTAAGACATGTCACTCATGTTACAATCTTGGAGTATGACTCTAAGACTTGTATTGGCACGAAGTATGACTCATCTTCTTGATTTAACCATTTCAACAATTCAAGATCCCTCTTCTTAGTCATAAGAATGCACTAAGATTTCCTTAGAGAACTAATTGTGCTATGGTTTCATAATCATTAAGATGATCACAAAACTGATACTAAAGTACTCTCCCATCTTTTCAGATTTGAGAAACTTTTATCCTTCTGCCTAAGTTGATTCTTCTTATTCGCTCTGCCATACATTGGGACCTTTTCCAATGTCTTAGAGTTACACTTAAGCTTGTAAGTATAATCATATTTACTGAGCTTTAGTAAACTATGACAAATAGTCTTATCAATCTTTTGTGGTGGACTTAATCAATGCACAAGAATGTGTACTCGTTTCCTTAGTCCCTGACTCACACATCCATGTGACTGAGTAGTTAGTCTTAATTTTCCAATACTTGAAAGTTCTCATTCATCATGCTATATAACTTGCATGATTCCAAGTCCCGGTCCAAATGAAACTTGGGTGATGAGAATCTTTCCTTATTTGGTAAATATAGACATTACCACAAATGAAAGAATCAACTTCATATTTCCACTCTTGCTCTTAATGGAATCATATAAGCAACAATTTTTCCTCAAAAGCCATTGTAAGGATATTTTAAAATAAATAAAATCAAAAAAAATTTCTTTTATTTTAAAACTTTGCGGAAAAACTTATCCTTACAATCCATATGAAAACTTGTTGTTATCTATTCCTAAGCAATGTCTCATAACTCCTAAGAAGTTGCTCAAGAATCCGATCTTCAAACTATGCGATAGAAATCCATCTACGCCATCAGATTCAGCATATTCTTTCTTTAAGTTTCTTCACTTTTCTTTGATTCTTAAAACATCACCATGTGACCCAGTCACATCATGTATCAGGAATCTCAGAATAGAAACTTAGCAGAGTTAGATAGTGGACTTTACCTGAAGTAGAGTCAAACTTATTGACTTTAACCTCCTTAGGTAAATTTGGCAGCTTCGCAACCAATTCCCCTTTCTTTGGCAATATAAACATATAGACCCTTTGATAAAGGTGCACAGGACTATCACAGACTTAGTTTTTCTCTTTACCATTTGGTTAACCGAGTTGACTATGGCCGATCCCTTTCCATTGGGAAGAGAATGCTTTTCTGGATATCCTGTGTCATTATTGTCAATGTCCATCAAGTTTTAAGGAAGTTGATCTTAACAAATAGATAAGATCATTAAGGGTCTTGTCATAGTCTGTTTCATAGGTGTCCCAAAGGAACTCACTATGTGACTCAGAAAGTGATTGAACCACCAACTTTCTCAAGACTTTGACACCCAACTCTCCCGGCTTGTCAATATGTGACTACATCTCCAAGATGTGTTCACACCTAGACCTTGCCTTGCCAATAGGGCTTGAGTGACCTTAAACTTTTCAAGAACTTGTGGGTTGGGGAGAATAATTGGAGGAGGTCAATGAAGTATGATTTCCAAAGGACATCATCTTCATTTAGGAAACCTTGTTTCACTAGATTTGGGATGATCATAGGTGTCTATTACAGACATCTTTTGGGAGATATTCAAGATAGTTGATTTAAAGTCCTTAATATGACACCCAATATGAAATATTCAGGCTAGGACCCAACAAACTATTTTATAACTTAGAAGAGGGGTGCCGTAATCCAAGCTATAAAATATTTGAAGGTAGGTGAATGACGATTCACCAATTTCCACCAAGATAAACGAAATGAATTATTAGGTTTTAATTGGTTTTGAAACTCCTAGATCTTTGAGATTCATTGAACTTTTCAAAGGCATGTTTCAATCTCGAGTGTGCCCTTCAGGTTTTGTGACTGGGATGCCGAGGATCACAAAACATGGTGTGAAGTAACCATGCAAATCACTTGGTACCCTTAATAAATTACCCCTCAATCGATGTGCTGGTTAACCACACACGCTCCATCGATACTATGATAAATATTAAGTCACCCTTTACCTACCTTGTTAAGTCCAAGTTAGTGTGCCGGTTAACCACACACGCTCCACTAACGACTTAGACAAAGTGTAAAGTGTAATTTCATGGGTTAGCACCTTATTCACATTTTTCCTAAGTAACTAAGATTGGGTATTATTAAGAGTTTAGTTACTTAGTATTATCATTAATACTTTTAATGAAGGGAGAATTCTAGTCCTGTCAAACCCGTTCGGCTAACGACCCTCCACCAGTCAAGCAAGCGGTGGGTGAGAGTGGACACCCATTAAGTTGCCATTTTATAGGCAACAACCTTATACCCACCTTATAGACCGGCTTCGTGAATGAGGCGTACTAGCGGTAAGACTGACTTTACTCTTATACATATATATATATATATATATATATATATATATATATATATATATATATATATATATATATATATATTATTAACTTATAATATTATAAAGTATAAGGGTTGAATTTTAACTTTTAATATTCTAAGGGCTAACTTGGAATTAAAGTATTCATAAGAGAAAACTTTACAAATTCCAAAACTTGAGGGCAAGTTTTGAAACTATTCAAAACTAATTAATTCCATAACTTATGTGTTTAAAGTAGTTTTAATCCAAAAACTCTTCAAGTTCCATAACTTGAGGACAAGTTATGGAAGACTTTAAACTAATAAAAGAATTAACTTTCCTTTATTTTATAACTTATGGAATTAATTAAGGTTACACCTTTTTTTATTTTATTTTATTTTATTAAATGAAGAGACTCTTGGTCCTCCATAACTTGAGGACAAGTTATGGAGTCATAAAACCATTTAATTAGAACTAGACTCTTCATTTTTGTAACCTTTGCCAATTTTTATAAGTTTTATGATTCTTAAATGTGACTTTTCATATAACTTGAGGACAAGTTACAAAAACACATTTTAGAATCAATTCTTAGATTAATTTGGATTAAAACCAACTATCACATAATTTTATTCATTAATCTAAATTCACTCATAAAACAAGGTAACACAAAAAACTTTTGGTGATCCATAACTTATTCTTAAGTTATGGAATCCTTTAAAACATTAACACCAAATTTTGTAACTCCAAAAAAAACTTTGAATCAATTTTTTTTTAAAACCTTTTCATATCCATAACTTATGGAGGTTTCAAAAAATAAAACTCTTTAGATCAAACTTTTAAAACAAATAAAATAATCATATTATTTTATCTTTTATTAAATTTGACCTAATTCAACTCATAAAGCAAATTATTCAAATTTTACAAATAATTAGTTTTTCACAAGAACAAGTAATTATCTTAAAATTTGACAAACTTCATGTTTTTTTTCCAACTTTGAAAATAAAATATTTGCATCAATATAACAGAAAACAACCCGTGGCTCTGATACCACTGTTGGATTTTGAGCATTCTAACACTTCCTAAGTGTACATGCAACCCTAAATACCTTGGATCTATGTTTTCTCTATTATACATGCAAATAAGAACATCCAAGGTATTATCCTAATCTAGCATACAAAAACTATGAATGTAACAAGATAGAATACATACCTCTTGATGTAGCTTGATGTCTTCAAGCTTTAAGAGCTTAGCCCCAATAGTGTGGAAGCCTCAAGTGGAATCACAAATCACCAAGACACCTTGGAATACTTTAGAGAATATGATTACTTGGTTCTCTCTAGTGAAATTGGCTAGCCCTTCTTTAGTGTATCCACACTAGTGCCAATTTCACCAACCAAGGACATCTTTATATAGTGTGGAGGATTAGGGTTAAACCCTAATACCCATGGCCTTTCATTTCCTAGGGTCCATGGGGTAAACACTCCATGGACTATCCATGAAAGCTTAGCCCAACCTAAATGAACTTGGCCCATTCCATATATATAAGAGTCCATATTTAATTAGTTCCTTTTGATCACTTAATTAATTATAAATTAATTCTTGATCAATACTAATTAAATAATATGATTCCATATTAATATATTAGAACTTATAATATATTAATATTAATCATAAACATACTATTCTCAAAAGATTATCCATATAAATTGTGTCGGTGAAGTGCAACCCAAATGGACCATGCCGGGTCGGGTTAAGTACATACCAAATATAGTTATGGACTTAGACATTAATCCAACAGATTATCCGTGTGATAAGTGTGACTAAGGATGTAATGTTTGAAAACATGATTCAGAACTTTCGATTTCATGTTGTAAGGGCAAACAATGTTCTTTGTGATTTTTCAGTTGCTAACTTTCCACTGATGAACTTTAATGATCTTATTCAAGTTGCATTAATTCTAAAAGATATGGACGCGTCAAAACTTCAAGGGACAGGCAAAGAGATTTTGAGACTTGGTCTCGGTCACTTCAAAACCTTTATAGATGATTACTATGATTATCTAGCCTTAACTGGTATTGAGTTATGTGCTGCTCTAGGAAAGGAAGTAAAAGTTGCTCTAGAAATTGTGAAGAGTCAATATTATTTGAAGAAGTTTGTTGAAGGGGAAATTAGTTTAAAGCCATTGGGATTAGTTTTTTCAAGAAAAGACAAGAAGAGAAAAGCTAAGAGGTTCTTATTTCAAGCTTCGAAAGTGGAACGGTATACGAAAACTCAATATACGTACATTATTGTTCGTATGAATAACTGCAAGAAAAATAACAAAGGTGATAAAGATGAGCTAAGGAAGGTTATGATCTTGTATACAGAGGTTCGAAGGTCAATGCATATGGCTGCTCAAATTCTCACAAACTGAGCTAAACATTGATTACAAAGGGGGAGATTGTTAGTGTCAAATGTGTTGTAATGTGTCGAAGTGATTTGAGGCAGTTTCGAATATTATCTTATCTATTTACTAACGCATTTTAGTTTGAAGTTGATGTTCAGCCCTTAGTATTTTTTGTATACTTTCTTATTCTCCTATAAATAGGAGTTGTACTTAGAGATAGATAGAACTTTTCCAAAGAATTCTGTCTAATACTCTCTCTGTATTCGAAAGTATAAAGTGAGCTATAAACAAGACCATATTTACTCTCGTTGTTCATATACCTTGATTACTCTGATTGAATTCATACTCGATTAGATTGCTACTTCATTCCATTTTTAAGAAGACTGCAATACTCATTACGATATATATATATATATATATATATATATATATATATATATATATATATATATAAGCATTCGTTATGATAGTTAATATCAACTCTTTGACATCCAAAAATCGACCACTCGCTATTAACCATTTGATATTCAAGTCTTCGCTATCCAAGTCCTCGATATCAAACCCTTCGTTATCAACCGCTCGTTCTGATTACGAGACTTTTGCAATAACACTTGCAGGAAGCAAGACGCAGTCAACTGCAAAGCTTCGTTCCAATTGCGAGTCATTTGATCTTTTTCACTTCAATCACATACCTCATGAACCATTTCAGTCAAACATTGAATTGTTGTCTTAACCTTTGATATCTACTTCACAGAAACAACATCAATACCAAAACTGGAACATCAGTTTGACTTTTATTTGACCCATTGAAACCAATTCTGGTTTTTTATCCAGTCATCAATTTGAGCCCATGATTCCAACACCACATTCAACCATGGAATCATTTTCAAACCAAACTTCTCAATTGAATTAATAACCCATTTTGCAACTCCCTGCTTCAAAATGGAAATTCATTATCCCATGGATATCAAACTTTTATTCAACATCGAACTTTCGTCCATTGAACCACACTCGAAAATCCAATTCCGACCATCAATACTTCAAGTGCGAACCATCTTTAACCATTGACTTTTTCTTTTTGACTTCATCAAGAACCTACATTGATTACGAAGAATATGAACAATGTAAGTTCTTTTAAATCATCAAAAATTCTCGATCAACACAAACTCGTGTATCGAGTAAACAATCCTAATAACAGATTCAGATCAAAAACTTTCTTCCAATCAAAATTTCATCATGTTCATAAATTTCGATTATCGAATATATGAAACATATTAAAGAAAAAATAAAATTGAATTAAAATGAAATGCTTTCAAGAGATGAAACGTTAATCAATATAAGAATCAAGAACCAAACAGGAAGCATGATTTAAATTTGTTAATATTGAACGATGTTAAATCCAAAAATAGCAAAATTCACAAGTAAAATCGGTACCAATTCGATGAGATTGAATTGATATTTGAAGTGAAACCAATCAAGCTCAAATTGATGAACAAAAGAGAGTCGTGGAACTGATAAACACTCACAAGCTTTAAAATTGTGAATGATTTACGATTCAACCAGATGTTTGTGTAACGCACTAATGCCCGCAGATTCGGGTTAGTCAATTTAAAGACAATAAGCGTCAAAAATGACTTTCTGATAGAAGATTGTTTAGAATAAATAAACTTAACTAAGTTATAGTATATCACAAGGGTTCCATACATATAAAGAACGCTGAAATCTGAGTTATAACGTAGAAGCTATGAGCAATCAAAATTATACGGCAAAACCGGCACGACACCGGGAATCGTAAAAAGTGAGTTCGCGATAAAATACTTTTGAACCTTAGAAATCCGAATGAAACTCCTAGTATACGTTAAACCACGAACGCGCATAAAAAGAACGTCCAAATCTGACTTCGTATGAGGTAATTAAGATTTTTCTAAGATTTAGCACAACAGTGCACATCACGGAATTCGAATTTTAGATCGATCGTTTTTTAGACGACACAATCTAAACGAGAATTGAAGATCTCATTAATAGGAGCTCAACGATATAAAGATAGACGAAAACGGATGTCGGATGACAAAGTTATGAATTTTTAACGGAATTTACTTGTCTCAGTCTGTTAAAATATAACATTAAAAATAAATTCAAAAACGAAAGTTGTAGAGTACATTGCCACCTACGGGTGGATATAAAGAACATAAAAAATGGAGCCCGTATGCAAAAGTTACGGATTTTAGAAGATATTTGGTTTTTGGAGTAATCTGAGAGTGACACGAGGCACAATCCTGACCACTACTTCTTCCCCACGCCATGCCACCAGATGGTGACACTTGTCACTCAACTCGATGAGTTGGTGGCTCAAAACTCGCCGAGTTGGGCCATTTCCCAGCCTATAAATAGAGACGCAAAGCTTCCATTTCCTTCACACCTATCTCATTCTTTCTCTCTCAAAAATCTCTCTAAGCCCCTCCCAAGCCTTAGTACTTCCCAAGTGCTAAGAGGCGAATCCCAGAGCTCTAGAAGGCTCCGAGAAGAAGAGCTTTCGGCTCAAAAGTTCTTCCCCCGCAGAGCCCGGTTCCTAGCCAAACCTCCCGGTAAGTGAGTTATGGTTACCGTACTTTAATTATAGTTTATTTTTAAGTTAAATATCGTTATTATGAACTTATAAACAATATATATATATATATATATATATATATATATATATATATATATATATATATATATATATATATATATATATATATATGTATATATATATACACACACACACACATATATATATATATATATATATATATATATTAAAATATATAATATACAAAGTGTTATTATAATATCTTTTAACCACTTGTAGTACGGGGAATCTGGTTTGATGGACCGCATAGGGTTGTTGGAAAATGCTATAATGCCAGAATGGTCATTCCCTCCGGTGTTTCTTGTCTTGCCCTTGTCTGTACATAGTGGTTAAAAAGTATTCTATAACACTTATAAAAAAATATCGCTTGTAAATAGTCGCTATAAATATTAGACTAAAATCTAGCGGTAATGATAGTAGGTTTCGCAGAAGGAAAATATAATTATTAGAAGCGAAGCGTTGCCCATGTTTGGAATCATCACTTTAACAAGTGAGTTCATATTTACTTTTATCTTACACATAGATATGAATTATATTATATAAATTTCGTGCTATGTGTGCATATTATATGTGTTCTTGATATTTATGCTAGATGTACAAAATATACATGTTTTATTTGATTTAAATTGTATATGTAATCTATACCTATAATTATAATGGGTAAAGATGGGTAGATGAAAGATGATATAGATGATGAAAGGTGAAAGATGATATTGTTGATGAGAGGTGAAAGATGATGAGAAATATTGACCTTAACGATGAGAAGCCTTGACCTAAGCGATGACTCAATCATCTTGCAGAGTATAGATGACAACCCCAGACTCTTCTAGACAGTCCAGTGGAACACTAGCAGGCTTGCAACCTTTAGGTGTTGTGAACGATATGTTCATTAGATGTACTCTAAAACCCCATTGACATGTATTATGAGTGGACTACTTAAAATAATACTGTCAATAAAAGAGATAAACCCTGGCAGCTATGGACTTAGTGCCTATTATACAAACCTTGGCAAGCATGGACTTAGTGCCAATTCCTTAGGACAATGCTTAGGAATAAATGAGTAAATGATAGATGATTCTTAGGGTAGATCCTTAAGAAATAAAGAAGATAATGTGGATGGGTAATTCGGATAATTGTTTGGTGATGAACATTATAACTTTATTATTGTGGGTTGAAAACCATATGTACTCACCAGGTTTCCCAACCCGACCCACTAAGTTTATTTGTGTCATAGGTGTCGATACGAAGCTACATACACTGAGAGATTAAAGAAGATGTAGATCCCTAATAGAGATGAATGTAAGGTCTGTTTATTCTTATGTTTCTATATTGACAATGACATCCCAAATTTTTAATATAAACAAAATATATTTCATCGAAAATGCTATGATAATATATTTATCATGTTTTTTGGGAACAAATTTCACAATATTATTCTTTGAAAATGAATACTCTGATAATTTTCACAATTTGGGGATGTAACAGTATGAAAGTCAAAGATCAAATAAGACGATACTTGTCAAAGCATAATAGATCCGAATTTAAGAATTTAGATATGAGGCAGGAAACAGTATTGGGGCTCAGAGTTAGATATAAGCAGTAACAAATAATTCATTTTAGACCAAAATAGATTGAATCATAATGAACATGGGCTTGATTAAATTAAATGAAAATTAACTAGATCGACAAGATTATCATGAAAAGAAAATAGATCCAATGGAGAGACTCACAAAAGATTTTGAATCTTTCGGTCAATTATGTGAAAATATTGTCCTCTTGGATCGTTGATCTTGAAATACTTACTTAAACCTCCAAGATTAAGCTCAGATACCACATGTAGGATCCCATGGAGATGATAGTTGCGGAATTAAGAACATCGGTAACTGAAAAGACACAAATTAACGTTTAAGCACAAGGTGTATAGATAATGGAGTAGTACAATATTTGTAGAAGCATGTACTTGCTTGACTACAATACTTTTTTTTCTCTCTCTCTCTCTCTCTCTCTCTCTCTCTTCTCTCCCCCCCCCCCCCCCTCTCTCTCTCTCTCTCTCTCTCTCTCTATATATATATATATATATATATATATATATATATATATATATATATATATATATATATATATATATATATATATCACTATAGACTAAACAACTCATTTATACAACTGGGGCAATCTAAACCTACAGTGAGTACTAAACAAATATTTATAGGATTGCTCAACCGATAAGGCCTTCTACATGAGAAGCCTTCCATATCGAATAAGGGAAGCCCTTCTAAGTCAAAATCCCATGGAGATCTTTGCACCCCAACACTAAGATAACATCGGTTACAATCCATTAAATCTCCCAAATTTAACCAATTATTATAATTGACAGTTTTAGGTTTAATTTTCATAATTTATTCATAATTTCTATCATATACTTTTAATTAACCCACTGATTATGATAATGACATCTTACTTTTTCTATGAGCTATCACATCTTGTAATTTGGGTAATTGCATTGTATTACCGAAGAAGAAGAATAGATGCATACACATTTTCTTGATGTCGATGTTTCAGGGAGCCAATAATATATCAACGTATTTTTTTTAGGGTTTGTTTTTCTTTTTTTTTAATTATGAGATAAAAGAAAGAACATAAAAGTAATTTCACATGGTTTTAACATAAAATATTTAGCATAGTTAAAAAAACAAGTATTGAAACAATATTAAAACTAAAAGGCCCAGGGTGTTACAAAATCTAAGGTTAAGGATCACATATGCGATAAAAAGTATCATGAGGACCATTTGAGGGAAAAAATTTAAACCACAAGTGTTGGATTAGGTGTCTAAGTTCATAACTATTTCTGGAATGTACTTGACTCAGTTGGCATGGTCCATTCGGGTTGCATGGCATCATGACACTTGGATAGACAAAATGAGAGAACGCACACTTATGGTTTATTAATATATTATAAGTTCTAATATACCATGTAACGCCCGTGTTTCTAGGCTAGGCACTAATATTGACATAATGGTCTACGTTAACCATTGTAACTCATTTAGAAGAAATGAAAAGGAATTGTGTGAATTTTATGTGAATTATGTGTTTTATGCTTAATTATTAGGATTTAATTAATTAAGAATAAAAATGAGCGTCAAAAATTAAATTTAATATAAAGCCGATATCTGTTAAGAAACTTGTAGTAGGCGTGACAAGGATTACGGATATATAAAGAATGCCGAAATCCGAGTTATAACGAAGACGTTATGACCTGTCCAAGTTTCACGATAAACCGACACAATGTCGAATGTCGTAAAAAGTGAGTTTTTGATAAAATACTTTTTAGCCTTAGTGATCTAAACGAAACTCGTAGTGTTCGTTAAATCGAGAAGTTCGATAAAAAGAACGCCCAAAATCTGACATCGTATGAGGAAGTTATGATTTTTCGAAGTTTCAGCTTAGCAGTAGACAGCTAAAATCTCGAATTTTAGATCGATTTATTTTTAGCCGACACGACCAAAACGAGAATCGAAGGTCTCGTCATTAGTAGCGCAACGGTAAAAAGTCTGACGAAAACGGACGTCAGATGAAGAAGTTATGAATTTTTAACGTATTTCTTGTCCCAATCTATTAAAAATAATAATATAAAAATTAAAGTCAAAATTAGCCAACGAAGTCTAAACGAAAGTTGTAGAGCGTAATTTTACCTACGCGTGCATATAAAGAACGTCAAAACGGAGATCGTATGCGAAAGTTATGAATTTTAGAAGATTTTGGCACAAAATTCGAGAAATTTCGCATAGATAAGCTTCACCTGGAAATGCCACGTCACCCCCGCTGCATGCTTGCCACGTATCTGAACTGCTGAGTCATCGGAGGCCAGCTGGAGAGGTGTTTCGCACCCTCCTCGCACCGAAGGTTCGGTCCAATAAGAGGCTGCCCTGTGTCTGATCGGGCTTGTCTGATCTCGGTGTGTCATCAGCAACGTGTCCGAACCGAGGAGCTTTTTGAATCTGTCCAGTCAGAAGCCTCCAGCGAGGCCCTCGCATGCGCAGCCCATTTGCGAGCACCTACGCACCCTCACCTGCGGACTCCACCTCCCTAGCTGACCTTCGGACCCTATAAATAGAAGGGCTATGCGAGCCTTCTCGGGTAGTTTTGGAGTTTTGCCACTTTTAACCCCTTTTTCCATATTTTCTTCATCTTAACATTCCCCAAAGCCCCGGTATCGATTATAAACCCTGGCATACGCCACGAAGTGCCCGTGACGCCCGAAAAATTTATCTTTTCGGTTTCGAAGCCCGACCCTCCCAGAGCCCGGTTTCTCAATAAAACTCCCGGTTTTATTAGAAACGGTCGTTTTAGGAAACGAATTGCTGCCGGTTTTCATTAAATCAAGTGAGTGTGTAGTTACTTTCACCTTACGCATAGATATGAAGTATTTTACATAAAATACGTGTTGTGTGAATATATATTGTTTGTTTATTTGAGATGGGTGTTAAAGGAATGATTTATACAGGTTTTTAAATAATTTAAATTGTATATGTATTTTTATCTATGAAAAATGTTGGGTAAAACATGGGTAGATGAAATAGTGGGTGTGATAAAAGGTGAATTGGATAGATGAGATGATCAGTGATAGAGATCATGAGTTCAGAGTGAATGGTGAAATGAGATCATGAGTTGATAGTGAGCGGTGAAGCCCTTACCGAAACATGTGGCGTGAGTGGTGCAATATGAGAAAAGCCCTTACCCAAACGTGGGCCACCGTCATTCAGCAGAGTATGGATGACAACCATGGACTATTCTAGACAATCTGTGCAACACTAGCAGGGCTGCAACCTGTAGGTGTAATGAACTATATGTTCATTTGCTGTACTCTAAAAACCCATTGACATGTATTGAAGGGGGGAATACCTGTAAATAATACTATCGATAAATGAGAGTTATGGACTTAGCACATGTTGAATAAACCTTGGCAGCTATGGACTTAGTGCCCATTGTATTAACCCCGGTGACGAGGTGACTTTGTGTCCATTCCTTAGGATGAATCCTTAGGAAGGAGTGATAGTTGATTCTTAGGATAAACCCATAACAAATAAATAAGATAACAGGGTTGGGGTAATTCGTGTGATTGATTGATGTTTAAGCATATTAAATTATGTATTGCGGGTTGAAAACTCTATATGCTCACCAGGCTTCCAAGCCTGACCCACTCAACTGTTTATATTACAGGTAGAGGACCCCAAGCATAGTCGGATGATGATGATGAGTGATTTTGGATTATAGGCCTGTAGTTATAAATAATTGTTGTAAGGCTTATAATGTCTTGTTTATGCTTTTGATCTGTATCGGAACATGACATCCCGAGGTTTTGATATAAAAGGAAATGATATATTTGTTAAAGAAAGGTTTTGACAAACTTTTATCATATTTTGTTTTGGGGACCAATTCCGCAACATCTTTTATAAAGATTTCTCTGATTAGATTTTAAAAAGCATAAATTAAATCGGTCTTTTCTGGCCGAGAAATTAGGGGATGTCACAGTTGGTATCAGAGCATTAGTTTAAGCGAACTATGAAATTGTAGGATTTCTAGACTTAAACTTATAATGCTAAGTGATGATTGTGAGATGAGTGTCTACCATAATTTAGACACGAGCAGTAGTTTATTTTAGGAAAGATGCCTAAAATGCTTTTATGTGCTAAATGCTATATGTTTTCCATATATGCCCTTATTTGTTCGGATCTATGGTCTGTTGCCGACCGGATCTGGAAACCTTATATGTGTAGGATTCTAAACGTATGACTACGATATTAGAACTAACATATAAACGTTTTGGAGTAATAACGAAGATTTAACGCCTATCGAAAATAAAGATCTAAATTCACCTATGAATGGTGTATAGATCGAAATGGAAAGTACGCAAAGTGAATTCAGAAACGATAATCCGCAGCCTGAGCCAATCCCGATGGCTGGGGTGCAGGCAATGGTGCGTACGATGTTAGATGAATAGATAGAAGAAACAAAATGCTTACTTCAAAAAAGTAAGTATGAACTTATTGTGCTAGTATGATAGGCATATGTTCTTGAGGCAACTATTAGGGTTGCTAAGTCTATTGAAGAAATTATCAATGACAGAATCGCCAACAAGGTTGAAGTTGACAAAAAGAGGAAACTTGAGGGGTCTTCAAGGCCCAACAAGAGCAATATATCCTCAAAGTCTGGCAAAAGAAGAGAAAAAGGAAAACGGCGCGGGAAGTGCAAAAATAAACACTCTGGGAATTGTCACGGCAAGGTGAAGTGTTTTAGGTGTGGAGAAATAGGACATTACGCCAATGAGTGTACGATTCCCAAAGGGGTGTGTTATGTATATCAAGAAGAAGGCCATATTTCTAAGAACTATCCGAAGAACAATGAAGTAACAAGGCCAAGTGCACGACCAACACCACGGGAATTTCAGAATATCCTTGACGAAGCAATTAATAATGCTAGGAAGTAGAAGTAAAGACTTGATACCCGAAGATCAAGTTACGAAGTAGTAAAGTGAATAGTAACAAGTGGTTTAGCATATTAGAGGCATAGTATAGGGTAAACTTGAACCTTTGTGTAATCGTTTCAAGGAAATAATATAAACCCTGGTTTTATCATGTAATGAATGGAATGGTTGGTGTAAATTTTGAAGTTGCCCCAATCGTCTGGAATTTCCATCACCAACCAAGTTGAAGCAGAATTGATGATTGAAGATACGCATGGAAGAAGTCCTAGTAGAGTCTAGGAAAATTTTATGATTAATTGGACACATTCATATGTGTTAAATTGTTTTGTGATTTTAGGACTTGGGGACTATGATACCGTACTTGGGACGAGTATGAGTAAGTGTGAATAGTAGTAGAGATCTATACTACTGGAAGCACAGGACGCACGCTTGGATCAGGGAAAGTCACAAGGTTACCAAGAAACTCGTAATTGATTCCGTCTTCGTCTGTCGTTACCATCATTTCGGTAATGACTAAGAAGATGATTGTTATTCCGACCCTAGTGGTCATATCAAATTGAGTTCGACAACGATGAGTTTATTATGTGGTTCAGAGAACCAAGTTCGATGTAGCATTTGACTTAAGCCAAAAGATTGAAGTGAAAGGTGATCAAAGCGATCAATAGAAGTATCGCATTCTTTGTTAAAGAAGTTGGTAGTTAGAAAGGATACATGTTGAATTGTGATTGTATCACATTAGAACATGAAGGAAGGCATAGTTTGCTCCGAAATTTTTCCCTCGGGGATCTGAGTCTAAGTAGTGCAATATGCAATGAGAGATCATTAGAACATGACCCCATTGGTTTGTTACGATAAATGAAGGAAAGTACTTATTCCAAGAAGAAGAAGGAGTCTTCAATAAGGATTTATTTTGTAACTCAAAGGTTACGATTGAAAGTCCTACGGAGATTTGAAGCTTTTTAGGATTCGTCGGATATTACCAAAGGTTTATCCAAGGCTTTTCTTCGATCGCGACTCCATTGACTGCTTTGACCCACAAAGGAGTTGTTTATACTTGGAATGAGAAGCATAAGGAAGTTTTGAGAAGTTAAAGAAGAAGTTGTGTGAAGCACCGATTCTTTCATTACCTGAAGGAGTTGATGACTTCACAATTTATAGTGATGCCTCTGGAGTTGGGTTAGGGTGTGTTCTGACCCAAAGGGATAAAGTGAGAGTGTGTGCATCAAGGCAATTGAAAGAGCATGAAAAGAACAACCCCACTTATGATCTGGAGTTGGCAGCGGTAGTATTCGCCTTAAAGGTATGGAGAAGGAATTGAACAGGAGGCAACGGCGCTGGCTAGAGTTACTCAAGGACTACGACTGTGAGATACTTTACCACCCTAGTAAAGCAAATGTTGTTGCCAATACTCTCAGTTGGAAGGTAAATCTTGAAAAGAAAAAGCCAATAGCATTGAGAATTGCAGTTGTATCGACAATTGTGAAAGCTCAAGAGGAAGCTTTAGAGAGAAATGACCAAAAGGAGGAACGTTTGGGCAAAACATTGGTGTTTGATACAAACGGTCAAGGACTGAAGATATTCAAAGATAGGATTTGGATACCTAAGGCGGGAGGAGTAAGAGATCCTCTGATGGAAGATGCTCACAAAACCATGTACTCGATTCATCCCGACAGTATGAAAATGTATAAGGATCTAAAACCCTATTACTGGTGGCCGACGATGAAGCTCGATGTTGCGAAGTATGTGGTCGAGTGTGTAACTTGTGCTAGGGTTAAGGCACAACATCAGAAACCGTATGGGAGTTTAGAACCCTTGCCTATACCCATGGGCAAATGGGAAGACATCACTATGGATTTTGTGACTAAATTGCCCAAAACAAGGAACGGTCACGACATGATTTAGGTGGTCGTTGATCACTTCACTAAGAGTGTGCATTTCATAGCTGCCAACGAGAAATGGTCTATGGATAAACTTGCGAATTCCTACATGAAGGAAATTGTGAGGCTTTATGGTGTTCCGTTAACGATTGTATCCGATCGTGATAGTCGTTTTACCTCAAGGTTTTGGAGGGGTCTACAAGAGGAATTGGGTACCAAGTTGTGTTTGAGTACATCATACCATCCGAAAACTGATGGTCAAAGCGAACAAACAATTCAAACATTAGAGGATATGCTGAGAGCATGTACCCTAGAATTCCAAGGTAACTGGGATGAACACTAAACTCTAGTAGAATTTTCCTATAATAATAGTTTCCAATCGAGCATCAAGATGGCACCATATCACGCTTTGTATGGAAAAAAGTGTCGAATGCCATCATGTTGGCTGGAAACTAGGGAAAAACAGTTTATGGGCCCCGAGATAGTCCATGAGACTACTGAGATGTTGAAAGTGATTAGGGAAAGGATGTTAGCTGCTCAAGATCGACAAAAGAGCTATGCTGACAAGAAAAGACGACCGATGACCTTCGAAGTTGAGGATTCGGTTTATCTTAAAGTCTCACCATGGAAGGGACTTATAAGATTCGGGAAACGAGGAAAGTTGAGTCCTAGGTTTGTTGGACCATTTAAAAGTTCTTCAGAGGATCGGGAATCAAGCTTACAAGCTAGAATTACCGGAAGAACTAGAGGGTATTAACAGTACCTTTCATGTGTTTTATTTGAGGTAGTTCACGGGAGGTGTGCCCGACATAATTCCCATTTCTGAATTAAGGTTGGAAGAGAGCAAAAGGTTAATTAGAGAACCTGAGACAATCGTTGACCGTAAGACTAAAAATTTGTAACGTAAGATAGTCGATTTAGTGCTTGTGCGTTGGAAACATATATATGGGCCAAATCCCACCTGGGAAACGGAGAGTGACATGGTGAGTCGCTACCCATAGTTGTTTGTCGTTGTGTGATTCTAGGGACGGAATCATCCTAAAGGGGAGAGAGTTGTAACGCCCGTGTTTCTAGGCTCGGCATTAATATTGACATAATGGTGTAGGTTAACCATTGAAACTCATTTAGAAGAAATGAAATGGAATTATGTGAATTTTATGTGAATTATGTGTTTTATGCTTAATTATTAGGATTTAATTAATTAAGAATAAAAATGAGTGTCAAAAATTAAATTTTAGATAAAGCCAATATCTATTAATAAACTTGTAGTGGGCGTGAAAAGGATTACAGATATATAAAGATTGCCGAAATCTGAGTTATAACGAAGAAGTTATGACCTGTCGAAGTTTCATGATAAACCTGCACGGTGCCGAATGTCGTAAAAAGTCAGTTTTTGATAAACTACTTTCTAGCCTTAGTGATCTAAACAAAACCCATAGTGTTTGTTAAACCGAGAAGTTCGATAAAAAGAACGCCAAAATCTGACTTCGTATGAGGAAGTTATTATTTTTCAAAGTTTCAGCTTAGTAGTAGACAGCTAAAAACTCGAATTTTAGATCGAGTGATTTTTAGCCAACACGACCTAAACGAGAATAGAAGGTCTCGTCAGTAGTAGCGCAACGGTAAAAGGTCTGACGAAAACGGACGTCAGAAGAAGAAGTTATGAATTTTTAACGCATTTCCTGTCCCAGTTTGTTAAAAATAATAATATAAAAATTAAAGTCAAAATTAGCCGACGAAGTCTAAACGAAAGTTGTAGAACGTAATTTTACCTACGCGTGCATATAAAGAACGTCAAAAACGGAGTTCGTATGCGAAAGTGATGAATTTTAGAAGATTTTGGCACAAAATTCGAGAAATTTCGCATAGATAAGCTTCACCCGGAAATGCCATGTCACCCTCGATGCATGCTTGCCACGTGTCTGAACTGATGAGTCACCGGAGGCCAGCTGGCGATCCGTGTCGCACCCTCCTTGCACTGAAGGTTCAGTCCAATAAGAGGCTACCCCGTGTCTGATCTCGGTGTGTCATCAGCAACGTGTCCGAACCGAGGAGCTTTCCGAAGCGGTCCAATCAGAAGCCTCCAGTGAGGCCCTCGCACGTGCAGCCCAAGTGCGACCACCTGCGCACCCTCGCCTGCGGACCCCACCTCCCTAGCCGACCTTCGGACCCTATAAATAGAAGGGGTATGCGAGCCTTCTCGGGTAGTTTTGAAGTTTTGCCACTTTTAACCCTTTTTTCCATATTTTCTTCATCTTAACATTCCCCAAAGCCCCGGTATCGATTATAACCCCCGGAATACGCCACGAAGTGCCCCTGAAGCCCGGAAAATTTCTCTTTTTGGTTTCGAAGCCCGACCCTCGTAGATCCCGGTTTCTCAATAAAACTCCCGGTTTTATTAGAAACGATCGTTTTAGGAAACGAATTGCTGCCCAATTTTCATTAAATCAAGTGAGTGTGTAATTACTTTCACCTTACACATAGATATGAAGTAGTTTACATAAAATAAGTGCTGTGTGAATAATATTGTTTGTTTATTTGATATGGGTGTTAAAGGAATGATTTATACAGGTTTTTAAATATTTAAATTGTATATGTATTTTTATCTATGAAAAATGTTGGGTAAAACATGGGTAGATGAAATAGTGGGTGTGATAAAAGGTGAATTGGATAGAGGAGATGATCAGTGATAAAGATCATGAGTTGAGAGTGAGTGGTGAAATGAGATCATGAGTTGATAGTGAGGGGTGAAGCCCTTACCCAAACGTGTGGCGTGAGTGGTGCAATATGAGAAAAGCCCTTACCCAAACGTGGGCCACCGTCATTCAGCAGAGTATGGATGACAACCATGAACTATTCTAGACAGTCTGTGGAACACTAGCAGGCCCGCAACCTGTAGGTGTAATGAACTATATGTTCATTTGATTTACTTTAAAAACCCATTGACATGTATCGAAGGGGGGAATACCTGTAAATAATACTATCGATAAATGAGAGCTATGGACTTAACACATGTTGAATAAACCTTGGCAGCTATGGACATAGTGCCCGTTGTGTAAACCCTGGTGACGAGTTGACTTTGTGTCTATTCCTTAGGATGAATCCTTAGGAAGGAGTGATAGTTGATTCTTAGGGTAAACCATTATGAAATAAATAAGATAACGGGGCTGGGGTAATTCGATTGATTAATTGATGTTTAAGCATATTAAATTATGTATTGTGGGTTGACAATCGTATATCGTCACCAGGCATCCAAGCCTGACCCACTCAGCTGTTTATATTATAGGTAGAGGACCCCGAGCATAGTCGGATGATGATGATGAGTGATTTTGGATTATAGGCCAGTAGTTATAAATAACTGTTGTAAGGCTTATAATGTCTTGTTTATGCTTTTGATCTGTATTGGAACATGACATTCCGAGGTTTTGATATAAAAGGAAATGATATATTTCTTAAAGAAAGGTTTTGACAAACTTTTATCATATTTTGTTTTGGGGACCAATTCCGCAACATCTTTTATAAAGATTTCTCTGATTTGATTTTAAAAAGCATAAATTAAATCGGTCTTTTCTGGCCGATAAATTAGGGGTTGTCACATATTAATAATGTTATTTAATTAGTATTGATCAAGATTTAATTTAGAATTTATTTGGTGATCAAAAGGAGACTAATTAAATATATGGGTTGATTGTGTAAATCATACATTCTTTTATAGTGGGCTAATGATCCATGGTTTATTGAATTAGGCTAAAACCCATAGGGTGCTCCATGGATAGTCCATGGAGGTTAAAACCCATGGATCATGGAGGAAATGAAAAGTCGTGTCAATTAGGGTTTACAAGATGTAACCCTACTTGTGACACAACTATAAAAGGACCCCATGAGCTACCAAAATTGGCACTAAGTGAAGAACTAGAGGGCTAGCCGATTTTAAGTGTACGTGTGCATTTCTCTCAAAGTTATTCCAAGAGTTGTGGTGTTGTGTGAAACATTTGCGGCATCACATTTGGGGTGCTAGGCTCACAAAGTTGTTAAGGAATCCAAGCAACAAGAAATGTATGTTCTTCTACTAGCTTTTATGTTTTATGTTCCCCATGCCATGCTATTTAGGTTAAGAACCTTGGAAAAATCAAATTTGCATGTATCTTAGTAAAAATGGATCCAAGGTTTCTAGGGTTGCATGTACACCTTAGGAGTGTTAGAATGCTCAAAACCGTTCAGTGGTGTCCGAGCCTAGGCTTGTTTTCTTGATACTTGATGCAAATTGTTGAAAAAACTCAATTTTTCTGCATTCTTTTGAGTGAACTCTCTGAGTCCATGGGGAGAATCGATGAGTCCAAGCTCATATTCATCATACTCGTCGAGTAGCTTCATGCACTCGACTCGTAGGAGGCCCAGAGTGCAGTTTTTCGAGTTTTGCTGGTGGAAATGGACTAGAATCATTACCCTTAACTGTTTTGGACTTATAAAACCTATTTTTTGATGTGGTAATGATTATGCTAATCCATTTGCAATGGTAATTATCAAAATTTCAAGTTTTATGTATATTTTCTTTATGATTCTCAAAATTGTTGATATGAATGTTCATACACTTTTGAGTTTAGTAGATCATAGGAATTATTTGCAAATAATCCATAATTTGTCCTCAAGTAATGGATTACCAAAAATCTTTCTTTTAAAGAACACATAAGTTATATAAAATGAAAAGTCTTCATTTTAATAAACCATTAACTCATAAGTTATGAAGTTGAAAAGTTTTGAAAGTGACAAAACTTGCCCTCAAGTTTTCGAACATGTAAAGTCACTTTAAAAAACTTTAGTTCCAACCCTTAAAATTTTAAAATCTAAAATACAAACTTTATACTTTATAATATTATAAGTTGATAATATATATATATATATATATATATATATATATATATATATATATATATATATATATATATATATATATATGTATATGTATATATATATATATATGTATATGTATTAGAACAAGTCGGTTTACCGTTAGTATGCCTCATTCATGAAGTCGATCTATAAGGGGGGGGGGGGGGTATAAGGTTGTTGCCTATAAAATGGTAGCTTAATGGGTGTCCACCCTCACCCACCACTTCCTCGACTGGTGGAGGGTCGTTAGCCGAACGGGTAAGACAATGACTTTAATCCTCATTAAAAGTATAATGATTATAAAGTAACTATATGTTTTATAAATTCCCAATCATAGTCACTTTAGGAAAATGTGAATTTGGTGCTAATCCATGAAATTACACTTTTCACCTTGCTTAAGTCATTAGTGGAGCGTATGTGGTTAACCGGCACACTAACTTGGATTTAACAAGGTTGACAAAGGGTGGCTTAAGGTTTATCATAGATTGTTGGAGCACGTGTGGTTAACCGGCTCATTGGTTAGGTGATAAATATTAAGAGTACCAAGTAATTTGCATCGTTATTCACACCTTGTTTTGTGATCCTCGGTATCCCAGTCAAAAAACTTGAAGGGCACATTTGAGATTGAAAGATGCCATTGAAAAGTTTAATGAATCTCAAAGAATCTCGGAGTTTCAAAAACCAATTAAAACCTAAAAATACATTTCGTTTTTCATGGTGGAAATTGGTGAACTGTCATTCACCTACCTTCAAATATTTTATAGGTTGGATTAGAACATCCCTCTTTTAAGTTATAAAATATTGTTTTGGGTCCTAGCCTTAATATTACATTTGAGTGTCTTATTAAGGACTACCTTTATATCTAATCTAAACTAGTCCTTTTTCATTTTTTAGATGTCTTCCAACAATGTTGCTTCTGGATCAAACCCTACCGACTCCTTCTCTCTCATGAACCTTTGTGGGAGAGTCATCTTCGATGGATCCAACTTCAATGATTGGATCAGGAAAATCAGGATGGTCATGCGCTATGAGGAAAAGGAATATATCCTCGACAAGGAGCTTAAGGAACTTGATAAGTCGTTTGCTACTCTAGAGGAGATAACTGAATTCCAGGCACATGAGAGAGATGCCACTAAGTTGGCATGTATCATGTTGGCCACGATGACAGCCAAGCTCCAAAAGTCCTATGAGGACTATTATCCTTTTGAGATGCACCAGGATTTGATGGGCAGATACCATCAGAGTGCTCGTCAAGAGCGGTATGAGATCATCTCCTCCATGATAACAACCCGAATGAAGGATGTTGAACCCATCACCGGCCACATGCAGAAAATGCAGAGATTCGTGGACCGTTTGCTGAAATTGAATGTGAACTTCCCGGAGGAGTTGGCAACATACATCATATTGCACTCCTTACCTTCTTGTTACGATCAATTATGAATGACATATCACATGAACAAGGAGGAAGTTACACATAGAAAACTTCAAGGACTTTTGAAGACTGCTGAAAGTGGTCTCAAAGGTAAATCGGTTGTTACTACTCCTACTCTTAACTCCGCCCCTATTCTGGCTATCGAGCAAGGCAAAGGGAAGAAGAGGAAGAGCCATTCGATGCGTACCAAGGGAAAGTCCCTTGATGGCTTCTCTTCGAGTAGAACCAAATGTGGTTATGTCACACCTTATGCCAGCCCTAAAGAGGCTGAATGCTTCTATTGCCATGAAAAGGCACACTGGAAGTGAAACTACCCAAAGTACCTGCAAGATGTTAAGGATGGGAAAGTAAAACCCAACCATGCTGGTATTTACACTATATTGTCTAATAACTCACCCCATTCTAATATTTGGGTCCTTGATACAGGTTGTAGTATTCACATCTATTCTGACTTGCAGGGACTACGAAGAAGTGAGAATGTGGAGCATGGGAAGATAAACTTAATCATGGGGAATAGGAAAGCTTCACTTGTCACCAAGATTGGAGTTTATTCTTTGTTGCTAAGTAGTGGGTTAAAATTAGATTTGAATAAATGTTGTTACTCATCTAAAATGGCAAGAAATATTATTTTCTTTCATGGTTTGTACAAAAAAGGGTTTACCTTTTCGTTTGATAATGAATGTGGTGGTATTAATGCTTTCTTTAATAAAGTTCTTTATTTTAAAGCATTACCTTGGATGGTGTGTATGAAATTGTGTCGGTTGTAGATAACCTAGGAAATAATGTGTTGTGTATTGATTCTTCGAATAGCTTGGATAAAGCACCATTATGGCATTGTTATCTAGGACATGTAAGCAAGAAACGCATAGGCCAACTCTAAAAGGATGGAGTCTTGGAGTCATTTGACCTAAAGTCTGATGATAGTTGTGAATCTTGTTTGCTTGGAAAAATGACAAAGTCACCCTTCACTGGTAATTGTGCTAGGGGTGAAGGTTCGTTGGATCTTGTACACACAGATGTGTGTGGACCCTTCAGAACCGCCACAAGGGATGCTAACCGCTTCTTCGTGACTTTTACTGATGATTATAGTAGATATGGATATGTCTACTTAATCAAGCATAAGTCAGAAACCTTTGAAAACTTCAAGGAGTTTAAACAGGAAGTGGAGAATCAGTTGGGCAGGAACATTAAGATGCTTCGTTCCGAACGAGGTGGTGAGTATCTTAGTATATAGTTCCTTGACTATCTTAAGGAATGTGGGATTGTCTCGCAATTGACACCTCCGAGAACACCATAGCTTAATGGTGTGGCTGAAAGGCGTAATTGAACCTTGTTGGATATGGTTCGTTACATGATGAGTCGAGCTTCGCTACCAATCTCATTTTGGGGGTATGCCTTTGAGACTGCCGCCCATATTCTTAATCTAGTCTCTACCAAAAAGGTTGCCAAAACACCTCACGAGATGTGGACTGGAAAAGTTCCCTATATGAACCACATCAAGATTAGGGGTTGCGAGGCTTTCGTGAGGTGCGAGACTCACGATAGGCTCAAACCTCGAAGTGAGAGGTGTGTTTTCATCGGCTACCCACAGTGTGGTCTTTATATAGACCCAGTGATAATGTGGTCTTTATAGCAAGGAGATGGGTCTTTCGCGAGAGAGTGTTCATAAGCCAAGGAAATAGTGGGAGGAAAATTGACATTGAAGAAATTCAAGAGTCAAGTGGTGAAGGAACCTCAAACCCTAGCAATCAACTTGAGGAGGAAACTCCTATTGATCCGACTGACGAGTCCGTACCTCTAAGGCGTTCCATGAGAGTTAGTAATGTACCTGAGAATTACTATGGTTTCCATTTTACTATGGAAGGTGATACACTTATCAGTGATAATACACTAGTAAGTCTGGATGAACCTAACAACCACACGGAAGCTATGGAAAGCCCTGAGTCTACTAAATGGAAAGAGGCTATGGACAGCAAGATACAATCCATGTATGACAATCAAGTTTGGAACTTGGTTGACAATGTACCAGGTCGTAAGAAATTCGAGTGCAAATGGATCTTCAAGAAGACGACCATCATGGAAGGTAATGTACATACTTATAAGGCGCGACTGGTTGCAAAGGGCTTTTCTCAAACTCCTGGAGTTGATTATGACGAGACCTTTTCACCAGTAGCAAATATTAAGTCTATTAGGGTTATGTTAGCCACTGTTGCATTTCATGACTATGAAATATGGAAAATGGATGTCAAAACTACTTTCCTTAACGGAAGGTTGGCTGAGGATGTTTACATGAGTCAACCAGAGCTTTTGTCAGTACAGAGTACCCTAATAGTGTGTGTGTGTGACATCCCCATTTTCATGGCCAGAAAAAACCGATTTTGTTTATGCTTTATAAAAAAATCAGAGTATCTCTTTTAATAAAAAGGTTACGGAATTTGTTCCCAATAAAACATGATAAATACGTTATAAAAGCATTTTCAAAGGAAAGTATTTTTCTTCATTTTAAAACATTTGGGATGTCATTGTCAATACAGAAACATAACCATAAACAGAACTTACATTCATTATCACTAGTGATTTACATCTCCTTAATCTCTCAGTGTAATGTGACATTATAACAACACCTGTGATATAAATAAACTGAGTGGGTCAGGTTGGGAAACGTGGTTAGTACATAGGGTTTTCAACCCACAATAATATAATTATTTTGTTTAAACAATCAAGAAATCAACTCAATTACCCATCTCCATGATCTTCTTTATTCTTAAGGATCTACCCTAAGAATCAGCTATTTCTCGTTCACTCATTCCTAAGGATCATCCTAAGGAATTGGAATGAAGTCCATCGTTACCATAGTTTACACAACAGGCACTAAGTCTGCATAGTCTCCAGGGTTTAGGCATGAAGTCTGCATGATCACCAAGGTTTAGGCATCAAGTCTGCATGATCACCAGGGTTTAGGCATCATGTCTGCATGATCGCCACGGTTTAGGCACAAAGTGTGCATGATCACCAAGGTTTAGAGTACACCAGGTGATCACATCGTTCACAACACCTACAGGTTGCGAGCCTGCTAGTGTTCCACTGGACTGTCTAGAATAGTCTGTGGTTATCATCCATACTCTGCTGAATGACGAGGCCATCATTTGGGGAAGAGGTTTTTCACATCGTCCACCTCTTACCCTCACCTCATGGTCTAAATCATCCCACATCTCATCATCCATCTCATATTTCATCTACCCATGTTTTACCCCAACATTATCGTAGATATAAAATACATATACAGTTTAAATCATTTAAAACATGTATAAAATTGTTCATCCAACATAGATAGCAAGTATATAGATAATATCCACACACAACACGTAATTCATATAGAATACTTCATATCTATGTGTATGCTGAAAGTAACTATGCACTCACCTGAATAGGTGGTGACTTGGCACTCGGACAACACTTTGTTATCTCAAAACAATTTCCATTGATGAAACCTAGTATCATTACCACTAGGGTTTAGTCTAACGTTAAACGCGACTAATTATTAGTCTAACTATTATTATTATTATTATTTTATAAGCGTTAAACAACACTCTATAAAACTCATAATAATAGCCCAGATAATTATTTTAAGGACCTAATAACATTATTATAATTATTTGAAAGCTATATTTAAAATTGCGTAGGCGTAGCTCACTTACTGCGGGGTTTAAAGAAAATCGGGCTTCGCTTGGAGCAGCGTTTCGAAACCGAAAGACCCTTTTTTCGAAACTTTGGGAGCCTCGTTCCTGCGGGTGCTAAGGAGGTTTACCTAGGCTTTTAGGGGGGTTAGGAGGGTAGTGAGAGAAAGTAGAGACTGAAAGGAATGAAGAATTTGTGAGAAATTATGGCAGCCCTCGCAGCCCTTTTATAACTGTGAGCCTTCGCATTACGCGCAACGTTCCGCTGCTTACGCGGGGCGTAGTCTCGGATTGTACAGCACGTGTCGTGAAGCTGTTGGGGTGACGTGGACCTCCTCGGACCGCATGAAGGATACGAAGTACTCACAGCGTTCCTTTCGGACGCAAGGCATTCCTCGAACGCAGGGCGTTCTTCTTGTACGCGAGGTGTAGCGATGCCAGGTGTCCGAACTCGAAGACCAGACTGTGATCAGCAAGCGATGGTCCAGATGCTGCCACGTCATCATTTTCGCAACAGGTTTTGCAAATTTTTACTCTATTTTAAAATTTATATTTTTTAACTGGTCGGGACAGGATTCGTCCGTTGAAATCTCGTAACTTCTTCATCCGACGTCCGTTTTCGTTAATCTTTTTATCGTTACACCTCTTTTAACGAGATCTTCAATTCTCGTTTAGGTTGTCTCGGCTAAAAACTACTTGATCTAATATTTGAATTTCGGGCTATACACTGCTAAGCTGAAACTTCAAAAAATCATAACTTCCTCATACGAAGTCAGATTTGGGCGTTCTTTTTATGGACGCTTTCGGTTTAACGAACACTACGAATTTCATTTAGATTGCTAAGGCTAAATATCGCTCTACCGGAAATTCACTATTTACGCTTCCCGATGCCGTGCCGGTTCCGTCGTGAAACTTCGACGGGCCACAACTTCTTCGTTATAACTCACATTGCGGCGTTCCTTATATGTATGGAACTCTTGAGACATATTCTACAACTTGGTTAAGATTATTTATTCTAAATAATCTTTTGTCGAAAAGTCTTTTTCAGCCCCTATTATCTCTACATTGGCTAGCCTGGATATGCGGGCGTTACAATTATCTCCCCCTTAGGATGATTACGTCCCGGAATCATCAACGAAACAGGGCTCACATAATGACTCCCTACATTATCTCTTAATCCTAAGTAATAACCATAACTTTGATGTTTCTTCAAACGAGTGTCTCACTCTTGGACTCCTTGACTGCAGGCGGTGCTCGATCTTGCACTTGCTCCCTATCTCATGCTAGACTCTAACTTATGACCTTCGAGTCACAATCTCGATCCTCACTAGATACAAAATTAAGATAAGTTCTTTTATTATTACAATGGAGCGATGTGTCATATTCTGATGACCTATCATCGTAGGTTGCAACGCTTAGACTCGGGTCTCTTAAAGTCAAATTCCAGAACAGACTATACCTTCCTTCATGTTCTAATCACATCTTAAAAGGTAGGATTTCTAGCTACAAGCAACCGTCTCGATACCTCTACTGATCACTTTGATTAATTCCTCCGGCTTAAGTCAGGTGCTACATCGAACTTCATTCTCTGAACCACGTAACACACTCATCGTAGTCGGACGCAATTCGATATGACCATTAGGGTCGGAATTGTTGGAATAGTGTCTAAGGCTGTAACTATATTAGGCAAGTATTTGATCCGGTTGTGCATGGTCCTTTTGGGTTCCCTTCACCATAACAACTTGATAGGATGATTTAATAAGAGAGAGTAAATATTATTAATATATTATGGGAATAATATAATGAATAATATATTGTTATTTGATTAATATAAGTCATAGAATTAATTAGAATTAATTTGGTGACTTAAAGAGGTTAATTAAATAAAGGGGTATAAACTATCAATTGTTTGATAGTTAAACTTTGGACTGTAAATCCATTTGGATATGGTATGGACGAATCCTAAGGGATTTAGGATAGCTAAAGTCGTCCATATGATTATCTTAGGAATGGATTTGGATAGCCTTAAGAGAAGATTATCTGATAGGGACTTATCTGTAATCCTTAAGGAGTCTACAAGTATAAATAGACCCTATGGCTGATGGAATTCGACACTTGACCAAAAGTAAGGAACCTCTGGTCAAATTCCTCCCCTCTCCTCTCTCCTAAATCATCCTCCTTGCTATTGGTGTTTGTAAGCCATTAGAGGAGTGACATTTGTGACTCTAGAAGCTCCAAGACAACAAGGTCAACAAGGAATTCAAAGGTATGATTCTAGATCTATTTCAATGTTGTTATTTAGCCTAATTAGTAATTAGAAGTCTTGGATTCAAAGCATGTTTATTAGAAAGCCTAGATCCGAGCATTAGGGTTTTGCATGCGCACATAGGAAAGTTCTTATGGCTAAAACCCATCAGTAGTATCAGAGCCTAGCTTGGTTTTCTTTAAATTGTTGCTTGATTAATTGAAACAAACCTGCAAAATTCGATTTTTAGGTTTCTGAGTCATGGACTCGGCGAGTTCCAAGGTGGACTCGGCAAGTAGGCCTGACTTGGCGAGTCCCCTTGTGCACTCGGCGAGTCCAGGCGTCAGGAATGGCCAGATTCGGGATTTCTTTGTAATTATCTTATCTAAACTTTCCATAAACTAATTAGATCAATGTTAATTCGTTTTTCTGATAAATATAACTGCAATCTTGATCTAATTAAAGATATTTATCATATAATAAAATATTTGATTTCCTTATATGATAATTAATTAATTATTTTGATTATTTTGATAATTATCTTAAAAGAAATCTTGAATAAATCAAATATAGATAATTAGGATATTAATTGTTAATTGGAATTATTTGTTATTTGATCCTCCATGTTTTAAATGTTTAAAACTTGCCCTCAAGTTTTGAAATTTATATTTATGATTAAAAGTTTTAATTTAGACAACTTAAATTTCAAAACCCTAGATTTTAAAAGGTTTAAAATACAACCCTATACAAATATGATATTACTAGTATAATATATATATATGTATAACTAAATGCTAGTCTTACCGTTAGTAGGCCTCATTCACGAAGCCGATCTATAAGGTGGGTATAAGGTTGTGGCCTATAAAATGGCGCTTAATGGGTGTACACTCACACCCACCGTTTGCTTGATTGGTGGAGGGTCGTTAGCCGAACGGGTATGATAGGGCAACCTCATCCTCTCATTAAAAGTATAATAAGAAATATAAAGTAACTACACATATTTTAAAATTTCCCAATCTTAGTTACTTTAGGAAAAGTGAATTGATGCAATCCCATGAAATTACACTTTGCACCTTGCTAAGAAGTTAGTGGAGCGTGTATGGTTTACCGGCACACTAATTGGTTCTAAGCGAAGGTGGCAAAGGGTGATTCATTGTTTATCATAGTTCGATGGAGCGTGTGTGGTTTACCGGCACATCGAATAGGTGATCGTTACAATGAAGGCACCATGCGAATTTGCATGGTAATTCACACCCGCTTTGTGATCCTCGGCATCCCAGTCACAAACAAGAGGGGCATATCGAGATTTAAACATGCCATTGAATAGTTTCAATGAATCTCATCCGAACCTAGGAATTCTCAAAAACACTTAGGACTAATAGTTTAGGTTTTTGTGATGAAGAATTAGTGAATCATCATTCACTTACCTTCAATTGATATGCATGTTAGATTACGGCATCCCTTTTCTAACATGTAAATGTCATTGTTGGATCCTAGCCCTAACTTTTCTTATTGGGTGATAATTAGGGATTCATATTCTAATCTATCTTTGTCCTTTTCTAATTATAGATGTCGAACGCAAACAATGTTGCTGCTAGTTCTTTCATATTGATGAGCCTTTGCCAAAAGGTCACTTTTGATGGAACGAACTTTAGCGAATGGATAAGATACATTCGCACCATTGCTCGCTATGAGGACAAGGAGTATGTCCTTGATGAGAAGCTCGAGAAAATCAACACCGAAATCGTTACTCTGGCCGAAATTACTGCTTTTGAAACTCATGAGTGAGATGCAACGAAGGTACATTGCATCATGATTGCTACCATGAACTCCGAATTCCAAAAGTCCTATGAGGACATGTACCCGTACGAGATGCACCAAGACTTATTGGAGAGGTACCACCAAAATGCGAGACAAGAGCGGTATGAGATTTTCACTAACATGATTTCCGCGAAGATGGGTCATGGAGAATCTCTTACCATGCACTTGCAAAAGATGCAAAGGTATGTCGACCGCCTTCGCAAGTTAAATGTTGACTTCGGGGAAGACTTGGCGATCGACATGGTGCTTCACTCTTTGCCTCCGATGTACAACCAGTTCAGGATGACCTACCACATGAACAAAGAGGAGGTCACCCTAAGCAAGCTCCAAGGTCTCTTGAGGGTTGCTGAGAGTAACTTCAAAGACAAGTCTGCTGCACCGACTCCCAATCCACCTGCTGCTCCTGTCTTGGCTATTGGTCAAGGAAAAGGAAAGAAGAGGAAGGCTTCATCGAAGAACTATCGCAAGGTCAAAGCCCGAGATGGTGCCTGTTCTAGTGGGACCAAAGTTGATCGCGCTAAGCCCTGTCCTAACCCGAAGGAGGCAGAGTGCCACCATTGCCACAAGATAGGACATTGGAAGAGAAGTTGCCCAGAGTACCTGCAAGTAATCAAAGAAGGAAAGATCAAGCCATCTTTCGCAGGTATATACACAATCAAATCTAACGATTCTAATCATGCTATTTCTTGGGTCCTTGATACCGGTTGTGGTTACCACATTTTTTCTAATGTGCAGGGACTAAGAAGAAGTAGGGATGTGGAGCAAGGAAGGATCAATCTAATCATGGGGAATAGAAGATCGTCGCCTATAACCAAGATTGGAGTGTATTCTTTAGTGCTTAGGAATAGTTTGGTTTTAGATTTGAACAATTGTTGCTATTCGCTAGAAATGGCAAGAAACATCATTTCATTTCATGGTTTATATAGTCAAGGATTTAGATTTTCTTTTAATAATGAGAATGGTTCTATTTTCGCTTATCTAAAGGGTGTCTTTTACTTTGAAGCTATACCATGTAATGGAATATATGAAACTGTTATGATTGTTGATAACTTAGGAAATGATATTTTGAATATTGATTCTTCCACTAGTATGGATAAAGCATCCTTGTGGCATTGTCGTCTTGGACATCTCAACAAGAAACGCATAGCCCAAATCCAAAAGGATGGAGTGTTGGAGTCATTCGACCTTAGGGAAGATGACACACGCGAATCTTGTTTACTTGGAAAGATGACTAAATCACCCTTCACAAGTACATGTGAAAGGGGCGAAGGTCTATTGGACCTAATACATACCGATGTATGTGGACCGTTTAGATCAACCACGAAGGATGGGAACCGCTTCTACGTGACTTTTACCGATGACTATAGTAGATATGGGTATATCTACTTAATCAAGCAAAAGTCAGAAACCTTTGAAAAGTTCAAAGAGTTCAAGAATGAAGTGGAGAATCAATTGGGCAGGAAAATCAAGATGCTTCGATCCAATCGAGGAGGAGAGTACCTAAGTCTTGAATTCCACGATTATCTCAAGGAGTGTGGAATAGTTTCGCAATTGACGCCTCCTAGGACACCGCAGTTGAATGGTGTGGCAGAAAGGCGTAATCGAACCTTATTAGATATGGTTCGCTCTATGATGAGTCGTGCTTCACTACCTATCTCTTTTTGGGGGTATGCCTTAGAGACTGCCGCCCATATCCTTAACCGAGTCCCTACCAAGAAGGTTGCCAAAACACCTCACGAGATGTGGACAGGGAAAGCTCCCTCGTTGGCACATATCAAGGTTTGGGGTTGCGAGGCTTTCGTAAGACGAGATACTCACGACAAGCTTGAACCTCGAAGTGAGCGATGTATTTTCATCGGCTACCCGCAGACATCCTTTGGATATCTCTTCTATAGACCGAAGGACAATGTTGTCTTCATTGCGAGGAGAGGAGTTTTCCGAGAGCGAGAACTCATAAGCCAAGGAGACAGTGGGAGGCAAATCGAACTTGAAGAGATTCAAGAATCGATAGATTACTACCGAAGGGGACACATATATTAGTGATAGTACACTAATAAATCTTGATGAACCTAATAGCTATAAGGAAGCCATGGCAGGCCCGGAGTCTGCGAAATGGAAAGAGGCAATGGATAGCGAGATCCAATCCATGTATGATAACCAAGTTTGGAATTTGGTTGACTATGTGCCCGGACGTAAGACCGTTGGGTGCAAATGGATCTTCAAGAAGAAGACCGACGTGGATGGAAACATGCACACATATAAAGCGCGATTGGTTGCGAAGGGCTTTACTCAAACTCCTGGAATTGACTATGATGAGACCTTCTCACCAGTTGCGAAGATTAAATCTATTAGAGTGATGCTAGCTATTGCCGCATTTCATGATTATGAGATTTGGCAAATGGATGTCAAGACTGCTTTCCTTAACGGGAAGTTGGCTGAGGATGTTTACATGGCTCAGCCCGAGGGGTTTGTGGATCCGAAGCATCCGAATAGAGTGTGTAAGCTTGAGAAGTCCATTTATGGACTTAAGCAAGCATCTCGCAGATGGAATCTTTGCTTCGATGAGAAAGTCAAAGAGTTTGGATTTGTACGAAGCGAAGACGAATCTTGTGTATATGTCAAAGCCAGTGGGAGTATAGTAAGCTTTCTCGTTCTATATGTCGATGACATATTACTCATAGGAAACGACATCCCGACTCTACAGGAGGTTAAGTCCTAGCTCGGGAAGTGCTTCGCTATGAAGGACCTCAGAGAAGCTTCTTACATTTTGGGAATAAGGATAGTGAGAGAAAGAAGTAAGAGACTAATTAGACTTAGTCAGAACACTTACTTGGAGAAGGTACTGAAACGTTTTAGTATGGAAAACTCAAACAAGGGAGAATTACCAATACAAAGTAATGCAAAGTTGAGTAAGACTCAAAGCCCGAGTACCGAAGCTGAGATAGCAGAAATGAGCCAAGTACCATACGCTTCCGTAGTTGGCTCAATCATGTACGCTATGACTTGTACTCGCCCTGATGTAGCCTTCGCTTTGAGCATGGTTAGCAGATATCAAGGGAATCCTGGCAAAGCACATTGGATTGCGGTGAAGAATATCCTTAAGTACCTTCGGAGGATGAAGGAATGGTTCTTAGTCCTCGGAGGGAGTGATGACTTGAAGGTGCGAGGGTATAGTGACGCCAGTTTTCACACCGACAGGGACAATTACCGTTCGCAGTCGGGATGGGTCTTTACCCTAAATGGAGGAGCAGTGACATGGAAGAGTTCCAAGCAGGAAACCGTAGCTGATTCAACGTGCGAATCAGAGTACATTGCAGCGAGCGAAGCGTCGAAGGAGGCGATATGGCTAAAGAACTTCATCGGTGATCTTGGAGTCGTACCTTCCATAAAGGAGCCAATGGAGATTTTCTGTGATAACGAAGGTGCGGTTGCCTTAACCAAGGAACCGAGGGATCATGGTAGATCAAGACATATCGACAGAAAATATCACTTCATCAGACATCGTGTAGAAGAAGGACAACTCGTAGTGAAGAGGATATCATCAGAAGATAACCCAGCAGATCCGCTTACGAAGGGACTGAGTAGGGTTAAGCACTTACAGCATGCTAGGAGTATTGGGCTGAAGGATGATATTAGCATAGATTAGATAGTATTAGAAACGTGTAATAGATAAATGTAATTAACATTTGATGATTAAATAAAGGAGTTTTATTTATGAGTAATGTTACTGTCTTATGTTAATTGTTTAACTATTGTTTCACTTTGCATGTTTTGACTTCCAGAATAATTGAAATTATTAGGAATAATAGAATTGTTCAAATTGTCCACAATCGTTCATATGTTGGAAGTATATATGAATGAAGATTATCATGAATTGGTGTGTAGATTGTCTAAATGGTGTTAGACATAGCAAAGGGTTGTTGCAACGTTCATGAGTGCTTATGAACTAGTTTTGAGCATTGGAACAAACCCGCGCTTGCTGGAATCACCTTATGGAATAAGATATAAAAGGGTGATCGCATGACGATAATATCATATAGTCTTAAAACCTAGATATATGGTTTGTTATTTCTTAATTGGTTGTACATTGATAATGCGAAAACGCATCAGTAACTCGGTGTTATAAAACGCATTGTTGTGAATAGCTGGTTAATGAATAAGTAAATGCATATAAGTCGAAGTTTATCTGTAACTTTTATCTAAGAAGGTAAAAGCGATATCTCGGCCGCTCGATGATTTGATTTGACTTATGTGTCGGGCCCGGTCAGAACTGAATTGATGTGTTCGATTAAGTTCTATGTCAAATAAATCAGAGATCGAGAAACCTAAATGCTTGACTAACCATTCCATAGGATTGTCAGCATGATATCAGTAACTCGGTGTTATAAAACGCATTGTTGTGAATAGCTGGTTAATGAATAAGTAAATGCATATAAGTCGAAGTTTATCTGTAACTTTTATCTAAGAAGGTAAAAGCGATATCTCGGCCGCTCGATGATTTGATTTGACTTATGTGCCGGGCCCGGTCAGAACTGAATTGATGTGTTCGATTAAGTTCTATGTCAAATAAATCAGAGATCGAGAAACCTAAATGCTTGACTAACCATTCCATAGGATTGTCAGCATGATATCTAACAGAGGACTGTACGATCCCTTATCTAAAGGACAAGATTGATTAGATCAGAGTTTGACAGCGTCTTTGAGAGCTACGATTGCAAACCGAATTATACTTGTATAGTTACTAGACTTATCCAAGTGGGAGACTGTTGGAATAGTGTCTAAGGCCGTAACTATATTAGGCAAGTATTTGATCCGGTTGTGCATGGTCCTTTTGGGTTGCCTTCACCATAGCAACTTGATAGGATGATTTAATAAGAAAGAGTAAATATTATTAATATATTATGGGAATAATATAATGAATGATATATTGTTATTTGATTAATATAAGTCATAGAATTAATTAGAATTAATTTGGTGACTTAAAGAGGTTAATTAAATAAAGGGGTATAAACTGTCAATTGTTTGATAGTTAAACTTTGGACTGTAAATCCATTTGGATATGGTATGGACGAATCCTAAGGGATTTAGGATAGCTAAAATCGTCCATATGATTATCTTAGGAATGGATTTGGATAGCCTTAAGAGAAGATTATCTGATAGGGACTTATCTGTAATCCTTAAGGAGTCTACAAGTATAAATAGACCCTATGGCTGATGGAATTCGACACTTGACCAAAAGTAAGGAACCTCTGGTCGAATTCCTCCCCTCTCCTCTCTCCTAAATCATCCTCCTTGCTATTGGTGTTTGTAAGCCATTAGAGGAGTGACATTTGTGACTCTAGAAGCTCCAAGACAACAAGGTTAACAAGGAATTCAAAGGTATGATTCTAGATCTATTTCGATGTTGTTATTTAGCCTAATTAGTAATTAGAAGTCTTGGATTCAAAGCATGTTTATTAGAAAGCCTAGATCTGAGCATTAGGGTTTTGCATGCGCACATAGGAAAGTTCTTATGGCTAAAACCCATCAGGAATAACAATCATCTTCTTAGTCATTACCGAAACAATCACACCCCAAAACCAGGAACGGCGGAAACGTTCTAGGGCGGAGGACGTCATGTATAGTATCACAACAGTGAATAGTAGTAAACAAGCAACAGCGTCATCCATTGCATTAATAACATAATTTTAATACAAATGTATTCTGTGAAGTTATATAGACACCAAAATATAAATCAAAATGAAAGATGAGTCTTGAACGAGCTCCATCTTCTCTAAAACCTTGCACCGGTACCTGTCTACTAGTAACCTAAGGATACAAGTTATATTGAAAGAGAGTATCAACTTTAAAGCTGGTGAGATCATAAGTATTTTAGTGTCTAAATTTGTAACAAAGTATTTGTAAGTATGTGAAATGTAAGTATGTAAAAGTGTTGAACCTCCTAGAAAACCCTATGTTTCCTAGTAAAAGTAGCCTTCTACCAAGGCATCTGGTATCTGTGTGTGTCTCTTGTAAGAGTGTGTATTTTCCTAAATCTGACTATCATTAACCAAAAACATAGCTCTTACATTACCGTGCATCGTGTGAATGTTTACGAAGTGAATGTAATGGGAAAAATATTATAGTGTTGTAGTATTTTAATAAGTAACTACTGCAATACTAAGTACATTAAACCAATTGTAATTTAAAGTACCATGTGATCGGCATGTATCCTACTACCGACTCAACTAAAACGACGATGTAAGACGCCGTAAGAAATGACATTTGGCACCCCTAGACTTGCAAGTCCCACTATAGTGAGCAGTAAGGTGTAGGATAGTCAATCCAGTATAGATTTATACGCAAACTCATACGCTCCCCAATTAAGGAGATTCTGGATACAAAAATGGTCATGGCAGGTAGTGCCATTCCCCGTTTACTGGCTCACATAACTGCATGAATGTATATGTAATGAATGTGGTAGTCGTATTGTATGTTCTCTCTGTGTCTATCCTGTATGTATTGTAATGTTTTGCGCGTACTAGCTGTATTGTGTGTTCTCTATCTATCTAGCAAGTATTGAAATGTCCTGTGTGTACTAGCTGTATTGTGTGTTCTCTATCTAGCAAGTATTGAAATGTACTGTGTGTACTAGTTGTATTGTGTGTTCTCTCTATCTAGAAAGTATTGACTCATTAATGAACTGATTCATTGTATGATTCTTTGTTCTAGTAATAGTATTAGTATCTTCCTAAACTACGCCTATCGTAGTTTACTAGTAATATGACATGTACGTATGAGCATGAATGTATACCCTTGCTACCCAAGGGTATTGAATTGACTGATAGAACTTTTATGTCTATATGTATACATAACATATAACTAATATTTAGACGACCTTCAGACGGATAACCAATGCCCTAAAGCTACATCCCAACGAGGAAAAGGAGATAAAGCGAGCTAGCCTTCCTAAGTCCTTTAAACATTACATATATAACTATACATATATAGGCATGCAATTGACAATATAAAAGTATAAAATAGGTTTTGGAAAACCTTATGAAAGTTTAACAACTAAGAAAAGATGACTTGATGTCAGTTTGTAAAACGGTTGGAAAGCATTTTATTTGATAAGAACAGTTTAAGTATAAGGAAAACCATTGTTTTGAAATACAATTGTAACAGGGTTTGAAAAGAAACATTCAGTATGTAACACAGTTTAACAAATAGTTTTAAATGAGTAAAAATGTTTTGGAAATCCATTTGAAGTAATCTGTTTGGTAAAAAAGCTAAAAGTGTAGTAAATCCATTTGTATGCTAGTTATTAATCACATGTGATTAATATAATAACTAGCATGATTCAACTTGTATCCCCCCCTACAAAATCATTTAAAAACAATTAAAAAGTTAATTAAGGGGTATGAACTCACCTGTAGTGAGTGGTTTGGATGAACGGACTGAATAGGATGCTAAGTGTCAAGTGAAGACTTGAGCACACACAAGGATCCTAATTAACATATAATAACACATATATGTATCCAATTAGTCTTTGAACAAATAAGTAACCAAGATTAGACATCCAAATACATGCAAAACACTTGATCTAAGGGCTATAAGTCCTAAGGATTGCATCTAAGGGTTGTAGGACTTGGCTATTGAGTTCAGGGTTCAAGAGAACCCCTTACATGAGTTTACGGTTTTATAACCATAAATCATTGAGTTTATGGTTGTAAACCGATGAGTTTAGGACCGTAAACTCATGCTTCTTTGACCACTTTGTGTTTTGAAGCCTTATAAATCCTTAGAAGCAATTCTACTTGAAGTATAAGTCTATGGAAGTGATTGTGGCATCAAATCATTCCTATATGTAGTTTACGGCCCATGGACCACTTCTCCATGTTTTTACGGCCGTAAACACATATTGTCTATGGTATTTCGATGTTTTCTAGTTCTACACACATCACGGAAGGGGTCTAGGCTAGTTTCCAAAGCTTGGGAAGGGACTAGGGTCTCTTTGGCACACTTTTTAGGGTTTACGGTCCAAGAACATCTGGGACCGTAAACACCTTTGATCTTGACTTTCTTGGGTGTTTTCTTGATGTATAGAAGTGTAACAAACATTAAGATACTCTAGGATAGAAGTACTTACAGTATAAAGGCTTGAAATGGTACCGAAAGGCCAAGAACACTAGTGCGTGTTTTTGGTGAAACTTGAAGATCTAACCTTTTGGAAAGATTTCACGGATGGAAGTGTGTTGAAACACTAGATTAAGTAATATCTCAACTTAAAAGGGTTAGAAACACTTACAATATTGAAGATCAAGAAGAAAACTCGAAGCTACTTGAGAGAGAACTGAGTTTAGATCTTGAAAAGTGAAAAAGTGATTTAAATGGCAAAGTGCCATATATATACTCTTGAGGTTTACGGCCGTAAACACCAAGTTTAGGCCGTAAACTCCAAACTCTAGGAGTTTTGGGACTTTATTGTTGCACAATAAATCCTAAGGCATCCTCTCTCCTGATATCTCCTAAAGTGTTAATCCTAAAATACTCAAACTTATTCCAAAAAGCTTGAAAATTAGCAGCAACAATTCTGACTTCTATTGAGTTGAAATGTTGTATAGAATAGAAATTTCGGGTTGTCACATCATCCCCCCATTAGATGGAATTTCGTACTGAAATTAGAATTTAGGTAAGGAAGTAGGCATGAATAATCGAGCCAAGAAGTGGGGATACTTCCAAATCGATTGATTCTCGCACTCCAAAGTGAATTCAGGTGCTCGGTTGGCATTCCAGCGAATTTTCACTAATGGGAAGCGGATCTGATTCGTTCGCATGACCACTGATAAGTTATTTAACAAACTTGAAGATCGATTAGATCTTTGTATCAGGTATTACGATGAACATAAAACAATAAATAAGACAAGTATGGATCAAAATATGTCGAATGATTAGATCAAACAATCCTCAGTAGAGCTCGACTAAGAACTTCTGCTATAGAGGATTTAGGGTTACAAGAACGACAATAATAAACTTCTAAATAATGCACTGATCTATCATTACTTTTTTTTTCTAAAATGCATGCAATCACCTATATTTATATACATCCCTACTAAACTCACGGATGGACAGGCGCATACCGGAGATACAAAAATGGACTAGCTAACGAGCCCAATAGACGCAACACTAAATACAAAACACGACCCAACAATCTCCCCCTTTGCGTCAAATTGGAGCGAGACTACTTCTTCTTCGGGCCGGTAGCGGGAGTCTTCTTTACAGTATCAAACAGACGTGTGATAAGAGCGAGAATAGTCTGTCTGAACCGAATGTACCATTGTATCATGTAATCGAAGTACTTGACATCATCCGCTGAGTTTTGCTTGCATCTGTGGATGATCCCCAAAACATGCTCTAAGTAGGCAGTGGTGTAAAGGTGTTTGTCAGCCAAAGCGAAAAGACATTTATGTCCTTCGTTCCTGGTGAACATGACCGAATTCCTTCTCGAGTCAATTCTACCCATCTGCATTTGGTTCAGATTACTGGCAGAGCCAACAGGAGATATTTTTGGTTTCTTCTTAAATATGCTTGCAATCTCCTGATCCATCAGTGCAACTTCCATGATGTAGCACACTAGCATCCTCTTGAGATGGTCGATGATCGGACCATATTCAGCTTTGTTGGTGAGAAGGATGTTGTGCAAGATAATCCAATCATGGGGATTAAGGTTTGGAAGATCTGCAAGGGAAATAGCATGTTCGGTTTTGGCAGATCCCCGAAGTACCTTGAACCGAACATTAATGAAGTTCCCT
The DNA here is from genome assembly GCF_002870075.4 of Lactuca sativa. NCBI lineage: Eukaryota > Viridiplantae > Streptophyta > Magnoliopsida > Asterales > Asteraceae > Lactuca > Lactuca sativa. The sequence goes on along the minus strand of NC_056630.2, from coordinate 294,071,611 downwards.
TCACTATACGGCTTCAAGACCCGAACGTTGATAATCTTCTGAGCGCTCCAAGTCTGATACTGAGGTTGAGCAGCCTTCAGATAGAAATTGATTAAGTCCCGATCAACCTGTGGATGAGGATGAGGGAACTCTGCATCGTTGGAGAAGGCATGAAAGATGAATGCCTTTCGGGTCAGGGGCATGTCAAACTGAGAGTCGACAGTATTGGAACAATCAAAAGAGATTACAGGTTCCAGCCACAAGATAATCGGTGTGTCAATGGCTTCTTTTATCATCCTCTCGAGAGTCCATGCAGGAAAAAGAGTTTTCCTACTCTCAAGAAGGTCGAGGGCTTCCTTCTGTTTACGTTCGGCTTCTTCAGCCTCTCTTGCCACACGAGCACTGACATCAGCCTCATTGCGTCGACTTCTACGCTTCAACAAGTCGGCAATTGTTTCTTTGTCTTCTTCCTCTTCTTCCTCAGCAATATTTTTGCCTTTATCTTTCACACCGGAACCGGAGGCTTGGCCTACTGGAGGAGGTTCGGTAGTGTGAGTTGCTTTGGAAGTAGGAGGTGGTTGAGACATTGTGTCCTTCTCTCCCCCTTGTTTCAGAATGGACACGAAATCAAGGAGCCCTTCGATTTTGCTGAGCAGGGCAAGGGAGGGAGCGAGCTTCTCTGCAAGGGTACGCCTCACAGAATAGTTAAGGATAGGATCATGTGCTTCGAGGATGTTGGAGATGGTAGAGTGGACATCCGAAACACACGTCTTTATCACCTCCCTTTCGGACCGAAGAGAGTCAATCTCCTGTTGAGAGTGGGAGAGTTGAACACTCTTGAGCTTCAGAGCAGTGGTCTTCTTGGCAAGAACATCCATAAAAGAGTTCTCGGCAGCCAAATCTTCTTGTAGATTCGAGAGACGCTCGTCAATGGTTGTGCGAAAGGCTGAGTTGTCGTCTGAAAGCATTTGACGAAAAGAAGCGAAGGACTTCAACTCAGTGGAGACTGACGTTGCTAGCTGTTGAACAATTGGTTCCAACTTAGTCTTGGCAGCATTTGCACTCTCCTGTAAAGACTCTAACAGGGAAGAGGCATCAGAAAATAGTTTATCGACTTTTTCGGTCGCAGCCTGACAGGCTTTTGTTAAGGCATCGATGGCAGAGGTTGCAGAAGCAAAGGAATCTTGCTGAGCCTTGGAGAAAGCATCAACAATCTTCTGAATTGCATATTCAGAAAGGGATGACTGAGAAGTGGAAGAGGAGGCGATGAGTAAATCAACTTTGTCAGGGAGCTCCTTGAGATGTCGTTTTGTGACAGGAGCGTCGTCATCGTCATCACTCTGTATTTGAAACGGACTATAGTAGACCGAGTCAAACGTCATATCTTCCCCGCCAAGGAATGGTTCTTCTCCCTCTGAAGCATGACCAAAAGAAATTGGTGGTGGAGTAGTATGGGTAGGTTCGGGTTGGGTTGTTTCGGGTATAGGTGTAGGTTCGGGTGCTTTTGTGGTTTCAGGTGCGGGAGTGGTTTCGGGTGTATCAGTATGAACCCCCGTATCAGATACGTTGGCTCTAACATCTGCAGTGGATGTTGTGGTTGTGCCGGTGAATATTGGTGTTGGTATTGGGATTGAAGTGGGTGGTATTGAAGTAGTGGAAGTTATGGGGGGAATAGAAATAGGAATGGTTTTAGGTGGAGAGTTAATGGGAGAAGTAGAGGCATGAACTTCTGGGGTAGGAGATCTGGGTGGAGTGTTGCCTCGTGGAGAGTCATCAGAATCCGAACTCTCACCCTCAGACTCGCTTGAGGATGAAGCGATAACCAGCTTTCGCCTCGGCTGAGTTTTTCGTCTCTTTTGTTGCGGAGACTGAGCAGCCTTGGTTGATTTCCTCTTCCTTGGAGACGGGCCTTTAGCTCCTTTTGCCACTTGTTTCCCCTTATCATCCTTCTTGCCTCTTGGAGCAGGCTTGTCGGCATCATGAATAGACTTCAACATCTCCGGAGTAAGATCCCTTGGACCAGAACGCTTGAATTCCTTATATGTTCTGATAATCCGGTTATCAGCAGGAACATCTCCATACATAGTTTCCGGAATTGAACCGTTGAACGGAAACTTGGAAGCGTCCGAGACAATGATCTTCGCGGTATGGAAGGTACCAATCGAAGACATTGGAGCACCAGCGACAATGGGGACTTGGTACTTGTCCATCACCCATTTCGTGATCAGAGTCCAGAACCTAGCATATGAAATTTCGGAATGTCTGGAGGTTGAGGAGAGACTCTGGATGAGTTGTTGCCATAGAACAGACCCATAATCCATGTTGATGCCATTGTAGACACCATACATTATGGACAGAAATAACCGACTGGCACCATCAGATCCAGCACTTCTTTCAGATAACCCTTTGAATAGAACAGTGAACATCCCGTTCCACTGTGGAGGTAGGCACGACTTCTTGAATTTCGTCACCGTAGTAAGCACCTCCGTATAACCCATGTTGTAAAACATGTTGAACAAATGCCCCATTGGAATCATTTCAGGGTTAACCCTCGAGGAATCAGGTTCAAACCCTAACAACGAGCAAAATCTTTTCTTTGAAATTGATGCCTTGTGCTGAAAGATATCAAAGAAGATTCTGTCAACGACCTTGTCGTAGTGAGCGGTCGCAAAGATCTGTGACAAGAACTCCATCGGAATAGATTCAACTCTTGTAAGTGCAGGAGCAATCAGAGAAAACTTCAAACACTCGATAATGGGGAACATGAAAGCGTCGTAAACATGAGGGGTTAAATCGATGATTAGGCTTTGTTGTGGGCGAATGGGCAGTATGTGGGACGTTGCATGAAGAGAAGATGAATCTGCCATTGCTTGAAGAAAGTGGAGAAGATGATGAACAGTGAAGGTTTAGGTATTTCTTGCGCTTTGGAAATTTGAATTGCAGTAAAGAGGTAAACGGTGGAGAAGGTTGCCTTTTATACTGTGGTGTAAGGAGAGAGAAAGATCTTCCCAAATCTTCCATTGAAAAACAAAGGGTTTTTCCGGAGTTGACTGATGCGTGACAGTTAGGGTTGCCGATGATCACGTATGAGAGAGAATGTTAGATCCCTAATAATACGCCTTCCCATCAGGCGCCGTTTGGAGACAAGACGATTCAGATTCACACGCGCCCCTCTTGCGTCGTTTGGAGACTAAACGGTTCCGATTCCCACACTTTTTCCTTTTAGCGCCGTTTGAAATCAAATCGATTAGACTCCCGCCTGAGTCAGCATGTCTTCATCTTATCCCTTTAAATTGAAACGACATCTTTTTGAAAACTACCCCCACGTGGATTAAAATCAACCACAGTCTGTAATCAACTGCAAATCCAAGTAAAATGCCTTGTAATTAATAGAACCTGAATTTAGGAAAATCAAAGATTTTCGTGCTTAGGGTGTAAAAGAAAAGAAATAAAGCAATATTTTTGGGAAAATATGTGATGTCCATAAAGACACGAAACAAATGATCCCGGGCACGAATCTCTTCCTTCAAAGTCAAGAGAGACCTTAAAGTGTTTGTGTGGTTTCCCATTAAATAACGATCAAACACTTATTAAGAAGTGTTGAAAGGCTTCTTTTAACTAGGCTTATTAGGGTGGCTTTCGCTTTGATTCAAACTTCCAAATCTTGATATAAGATAGAAAGCGGACGAAGTACTTGTGAGACCAATGTAGTCTATTGAACAAGTAGGTTGGAGATAATTTAATTTGACTAGGAAATATAGATATAAAATCTCAACAAAAATTTAAAACTGGATCCCAAGGGAAGAAATGTTATGGGTGTAAACAATTTCATAGGAATCACACAAAAAAGAGAAATTTGAGATTTCAAGGAGGTACGCCCGTCAATGCATTAGTGAAAACTAGAGCAAATTAATTGTTCACCATCAATTCGTATTGGGTATTGAATTTTGGGTTTCACTTAGATCGTAGTGGCACGAAACTAAGATAATGAACACAGAAATTGTGCAACCATAAACCTCAGTGGTAATTTCTGAGAGTCTCAAGGGTTACGTTTGTGAAGCGAATGTGATGGAGAAATGCAACATAGATGGTGTAAAGAAATGAAAGTACCTCTGCTATAAAGATTAGGACCAAGCAGAAAACTCATATCTCATGTGAGAAGAGAGTTAGGTAGCTCATGATTAGAATAAATAAGAAAGCCTAATTGGGAAGACAAGGTTTGTGTATACCAAGTCAGTAAGGCCTATTATTCAGAATCAGGTGAGGCTTAGGACACATACAGCAACATGCTTCTAGGGACACTTAGCTAAATCAACAATTTCCCCATAAACGAACACTCAACAAAAAATAACTAAAGCTAAAAACAAAAAAAAATGAAGAACGAAATATTTTTGGAGTTTTTGAATTTTAAAAAAAATAATAATAAAAAAATATTTTTGGAATTTTTTGATAAAAAGGAGAATAAGACATAAAAAAAACTAATACAAAAAAATGTTGGAACCGAACCCGAGCGTTCGGTTTATTTCGGTTGTGAAAAACTTTGGAACCGAACCCGAGCGTTCGGTTTATTTCGGGTGAGAAAAATTTTGGAACCGAACCCGAACGTTCGGTATATTTCGGTTGCCAAAGAAAATAGGTTTTAAAAAGAGAATAACTTTGACAATAAGATAAATGCATTTGGAACTATTATACATAAGATCTACAACCAAGACCCTACCATTGATTGATGAGCGAAAAGCAGATTAATCAACCGAACCCGAGCGTTCGGTTCATTTCGGTACATTAGTACAAGACCCGAACCCGAATGTTCGGTCTATTTCGCTTCTTACTTTGGAGTTTGAGAGGTAATGTTTGGTACTGAGTCTGATTCCATCATACCTAACCCTTGTAGAATTTTGTTGAACGATGCTTCAGGAAGAGCTTTGGTGAAGATGTCAGCCAGTTGATCAGTGGTTCGAACAAGTTGAACTTCGACGTTCCCATCTTCCACATGATCCTTGATGAAGTGATACCTCAGTGCTATGTGCTTAGTCGTCGATTGTTGCACTGGGTTATGACATATCCTAATTGCACTTTCTGAGTCGCAATATAGTGGGATCTTTTTCATATTGAGTCCATAATCCCGGAGTTGACTTTGGATCCAAATCACTTGAGAAGTACAAGAGGCGGTTGCAATGTATTCTGCTTCAGCAGTAGACAGAGATACACAGGTCTGTTTCTTTGATTGCCAACTAACCAACTTCCCGTCTAGGAATTGGCAGCCTCCCGTCGTGCTTTTCCTGTCTAGTCCACAACCTCCAAGGTCTGCATCTGAGTAGGCTTGAACGAAGAAGCCTGAGTTGGATGGATACCATAGGCCTAAAGAGGTAGTTCGCTTGAGATACCGGAGTATGTTCTTCACTACAAGCATATGAGGTTCATGTGGATTCGCCTGAAATCTAGCACAGTAACAAACAGAGATCATGATATTAGGCCTGCTAGCAGTAAGATACATCAGAGAACCGATCATCTGGCGATATAGCGTAATATCAACTGCTGGCTTATCCAATGATGGAGTAAGCTTGGTGCCGAACGCCATTGGAAATTTAACCTTTGAATCTCCCATCATGCCAAATTTTGCAAGGAGAGTCTTCGTGTAAGCTTCTTGATTAATAAAGATGCCTTCGGGTCCCTGTCTAATATTTAAACCAAGGAAAAAGTTAATTGGACCCATTGAGCTCATTTCAAATTTAGTCTCCATCAGCTTTCTAAATTCAGCCGTTAAGCTAGGATTCGTTAATCCAAAGATGATATCATCGACATAAATTTGAACAATCATAAGGTGGTTACCTTCCTTCTTACGAAAGTAGGTTGGGTCAACCGAACCTTGTTTGCATTTGGACATCTTTAAAAACTTGGTTAGCATTTCATACCAGGCCCTCGGAGCTTGTTTCAGTCCAGCTTTATCCAAAATGTAACAGTGATTGGGGTACTTTTCATTGACGAATCCAGGAGGTTGCTCCACGTACACCGTTTCTTCAAGTTCTCCATTTAGAAATGCGCGCTTGACATCCATTTGGTAGACCTCAAAGTTTTTGTGTGCAGCATAGGCAAGAAATATTCTAACGGATTTCAGCCTAGCTACAGAAGCGAAAGTTTCTTCATAGTCTATTCCTTCCTCCTGACAGTATCCTTTCACCACCAGACGGGCTTTGTTTCGTATCACGTTGCCTTCCTTGTCCATCTTATTTCTGAAGACCCATTTGAGACCAACAACTGAGGCATCTTGATGAGTTGGAATGAGACGCCAAACTTTATTCCTTTCAAATTCATTCAGTTCGTCTTGCATAGCTTGAACCCAATCGGAGTGATCAAGAGCAGTATTAACTGTCTTTAGTTCAACTTTTGAGACGAAGGAGTTAAACATACAGTATTCTACTTTTGAAAATAAGGAAGTTTGCTTTGCCTTTAGTTGTGATCGGGTCAAGACCTTTTCAGAGACATTACCGACAACCTGAGAAACAGGATGATCTCTGGTCCATTTGACAAGAGGAGGGTAATTTGGATCATAAGATGGATCCAATTCAGCATTTACCATCTCTTCTAGTTCAGATTGACTGTCATCTTCATAAAGCATATCGGCAATCTCCCCCTCAACAAATAAGGTTTCAGGTGTGTCTTGAGTTGCCGGAGCTACAGGGGTTTCGGGTGGTGTTGAGCTTTCAGGTGTTGACATTCCTTCGGGTGTCGTCGCACTTTCGGGTACTGTTGTGCGTTCGAGAGCAGCTTGAGAACTGTTCTCCCCCTCAACATGTGAGCTCGGCTGTCATGACGAAGTTGTGTCCTCCCCCTCAACTGAAGTATCGTGCTATAGAGGTTCGTTAGAACTTGATCCTCCTTCATTCATTCTCTTTGCAGTATCTTCGATGACTTGCTTCAGATGATCTACTTTGTTGTCTGCTGCACTAGCTTCCGAGAGAGTTGCCTTCTCTGGTTCATCGAATAACTCGACGAACTTCTCAAATAGGTTTGCGATCGAGGCTGTGACTTGGCCTGTGTGAGAAAAGATTTCTCCAACTGTGTCTTCGTTGGCCTTCAGCTTTTTGACATAGCTATCATCAAAAGTCACATAATAAGTTTCTTCTATTTTCCTCGAGCGCTTTTTTAAAACCCTATAGGCTTTAGAAGTGAGAGAATAGCCCAGAAAAATCCCTTCATCGGCTTTGACATCGAACTTGTTACGATGTTCTTTAGAATTGAAGATGAAGCACCGTGAGCCGAATACATGGAAAAATTTGACATTTGGTTTCCTGTTGTTGATGATCTCATAAGGAGTGAGAGTGAATCGCTTATTGAGATAAGACCTGTTTTGCGTAAAACAAGCTGCAACAATAGCATCAGCCCAAAAATATAAAGGTAAAGAAGCAAAACTTAGCATGCTTCGGGCCGCCTCACACAAAGATCGGTTTCGTCTTTCAACAATCCCATTTTGTTGAGGGGTGTAGGGAGCTGAGAAGTTGTGACTGGTTCCTTTGTCGGCTAAGAATTCTTCGAATTCTTTATTTTTGAACTCCAGACCATTATCGCTTCTGATGTTGCGAACGACTTTCTTCAGCTGTACTTCAATCTGCTTGATAAACATCTTCAGCTTGAGAGTCGCTTCATATTTGTGCTTCAGAAAGAACACCCATGTAAAACGCGAGAAGTCATCAACGATGACAAGAATATACTTGCTACCGCCGATGCTTTCGATGGATGATGGACCACACAAGTCAATGTGAATTAACTCTAATGGTTCAACAACTTTAGTGTTTACAATCGATGGGTGACTTTGATGACTCTGCTTTCCCATTTCACACGCAGCACATAAATGTTCTCGATCGAATTTGAGCATTGGAAGACCTCGAACATGACCACCTGTGACAAGTTTGTTAATATCCTTGAAGTTGAGATGAGAAAGCCTTCGGTGCCACAGCCAGGTTTCGTTAGATTGTGCTTTGGATAACAGGCAGATAGCTGGATTCCCTTTGATGGGTTTCAGGTTCAGGGGAAACATTTCGCCTTTGCGCTCCGATTTGAGAATTACTCTTTTCGTTTTCTTTTCAATTATTTCCGAACCCTCATCATCGAATGAGACCTTGAAACCGGTACCTCCAACAAGCTGAGATACACTGATGAGGTTGTGCTGTAGTCCTTCAACGTATGCGACCTTCCTAATCGTAAAATCACCATTTGTAATCATTCCATAGCCTTTTATTGTGCCGAATGAGTTGTTCCCGAACTTGACATTTCCACCGTTTGAAAGAGACCGAAATTCCCTTAGCTCTTCCTTCCTTCCTGTCATGTGACGCGAGCAGCCACTGTCAATGTACCCTTCTTCGTCAAACTGCTTGTCACTGATAACCTGCAAAAATTAAGCAGATTTAGGAACCCAAAATTTCTTGGGTCCACGTGAGCTTTTCGTAGGAACAAGAATAGTAAGAGAGATGTCAACAAGGTATGTTCTTTTTATTAAAGTTGTTTCACCTTTCTTTTTAACGGTGAAAACCTTAATTTTATTGGGATTTGTTACAGTCAGTTTGGATTCAGGTTTGGGCATTAGGACATTGGAATGCTTTCGATCGGTTTTGACTGAGGAGACCTTCGATTTTCCTTTCAAATCTGTTGAAGATTTTGGATTTTGAGTATTAACAGAATTGGATTTAGAATGAGGTTGAGAGGAATTAGAAGGATTAGAAGAGGTAGAACGAGAGTATTTAGACTGAGATGTTTTCTTGACTTGAGGTTCTAAGTGACCCTTTTGTTTTTGATCATTAGTGGTACCGAACTTAGAACTTTGGTTGCTTTTGCTCTCAGAACCGAACTTATGCTTTCGGTAGCTTGTGTTTTCCGAACCGAACCTTTGCCTTCGGTTATCATAATTTTCAGAACCGAACGTGTCCTTTCGGTTGTTATGATCCTCAGAACCGAACCTCTCCCTTCGGTTGTTATTACTTTCTTGTGATCTAACAATACTTTTCTCTGACTTTGAATTTCTGTCATGATAAGAGAAATGGGTGTTTTGTGATTGCCAAAACTGTTTTCATTCTGAGAGATTCTTCTTGTATCTCATATTCCTTTGCTGCTTCTGATTCTTCACTTGCTTCGGCTGTCGATGGATATTTGCCTTTTGCTTTTGCTTTTTGTCAGCCGGTTCACTCTGAACTGATGAAGTTTCGCTTGAAGGAGTGACTTCTTTTGCAGGATCTCCTTTTTCTTCAGGATCATCTTTTGTACCACTAGTACTTGGCATGTCAAAGTTATCGGGTTTGTTCAGAGGCTCTGGTACATATCTGCCTTTGGTTTTCCAGGACGTCCGTTCAGACAGTCCAACAGTTTCGTCAGCATTGTCGATAGGAGCAGACCAGAAGAACTCATCACCACCGTCAGCATTGTCTTCGTTCACAATGGCTGTGAGTTCAGCTGTCTGATGTTCGGTTACACCTGTGACCTTATACAGTTGATTTGGAGTCGTCCTTACCTTTTGGTATACAACAGCTTTTTCTTCAAGAATCGGGGACTTTTGTTGGGACAGACGAGCAAACTCCACAGAATTTTCTGAAATTAGATTTTTCTAGTTTTCGGGTTCGCTCTTGACAAACTCAGAACAGTCAACTTCATCCTCTACAGAAATTTCACTCATATCATCATCCTCATTAAGCTCAGATGCATTTTCAACATCAATTTTATTTTCTGAGCTCAAGTTGGCATTCAATGAGTCAAACTTTTGTATGGTTTCGGTCCATAGTTTCAATTTATCATTTTCATCCAAAAGGTTTTTCAGCATGACCTTATGGTCCTTGGACTTTATGAAAGATTCGATTTTATCTAGTCCATACATATATGTCGGATTAACATCCTCAGACGAAACAACACTTTCACAATTATATGCTTCGGTGTCGATTTCATCCTCCTTACACTCAAGGAAGGGCAAAATCATGCGATGAATTTTCTGCCCTATTTCACAGTTTAAATGAAGTTGTGTGATATTAGTATAAAGACGCTTAGCAATTAAACAAAAAATATTTCTCTGTTTTAAAAGTTTCAAATTGTCTCTTTGCAAATAAATTTTTTCGTCGTTGGATATGATTAACTCTGATTCCTTCAGCTCAATCCACATCCTTCGTTCCACACTCTTCAAAGACACCCTGCTTAATTGGTCAGTTAGGTTAGAATTGGTGACCCGTGTTTGAGTTAAACTGCTGTCTAGATGCGAGATTCTTGAATTTACATTTTTTAATTCTTTTTCATATGAGCTTTGTGGGACTTTGAATGAAACAAAAATAGATTGTACCTTCTTAATTAACTCATCAAGCTCGTTAAACTGCACACTGAGAGGTTTTGCTGTGAAGCACAAGTCCTCTCGCTCCTTTGTGTCTTCATTCCCACCGTCTGTGTTGTATCCCCTCATTTGAGATACATCCGACACTATCAAGCACTTTCCACCGCTTCCTTCATCCTTCGCAACATAAGCCTTTCCATGATATGGCTTCCTTACTTCATCATCCTCAGAGTCGATTGACCAGACTTCCACGCCACCGAACTCAACATCTGCTACCGAACCCTGCACAATTAAAGCATTCATTGAAGGGTTAGTGACAGCTTTCTTTCTCTTGAGGACACACTCTTTGGCATAGTGGTTCTTTCCCCCACAATAGTAGCAGTTCACACCCGAATCTCCTTCAGCTTTCGGTTCCTTCTTTGGTTCTTCTGCTTTCGGTTCTTCCCTGACCTTTTCACAACTATAGCTTCCCTGCCAATTTTGGTTCTTATTGGTAGGGAACCTTTTCTTGATGAACCTCTTTGCGTTTGACACCATCATTGCATAGTCTTCAGAGGTAAGGTCATAATCCTCTAAGTTAAGGTCTTCATCTTCCATCACAGCTTTGCTTTTGGATAGAAGGGCCAATGTTCCCAAGCTTGAAACCACATTTTTCTCCTGCAATACAATCTTTTCTTGGGATTTCAAAATCCCTACCAGCTTTGCCAAATAGTATGATTTGAATTGCTCATGTGCTTTAACAGTTGACACAACAGCTCTCCACTCGGATCTAAGACCGTTTAAAAACGTAACCTTTTGTTCAATCAACTTCCTTTCAATATCATGTTTAATCATCTTACTAAGAAGATGATTGAATCGATCGAACGTTTGAGTTACAGTTTCTTCAGGACTCTGCTTGAATTCACCAAACTCGGACAAAAGTAAGGTTTGAATGGAATGCTTAAGATCTTCATCTGTGGAATATAACTCTCGCAGCCTATCCCATATTTCTTTAGCAGTGCTGCACGAACTCACTAGCCTGAAAGTATCAGATTGAAGAGCGAATCTAATAAGTCTCAATGCTTTAATATTGCACTGAAATTTATCTTTTTCGTCTTGAGCAATATCTTTTACGTCTTTCAACAGATCATTATACTCTTTCTGAGTTTTAATGATTCTTGATGTTGCTGAATGAGCGAATGGTCCAGACACGATTGCTTCCCAAATAAGATATCCGTTGTCCTCAGATCCAACGACATAATCTTCAAAGTGATGTTCCCAGACTTCGTAATCCTGGGTGTAAAGGATGGGAATCTTCGTCGTTGATCCGATGCTGTTTGAGATGTTAATTGGATTTGACTGAGACTCGTCCATGCTTGATCAAATAACCTGTTTAAAAGATCAGACTTGTAATATATTAAATTAGGGCAACACGAATAAATTTTGAGTTACGTCAATTATGGGATGACGGCTCAATAAATATTAGTTAATGCGGAATAACCCTAATCGCAACCTTTTTCACAGAAAAAATGTGTATGAATTACACAGCCTCCTGCTCTGATACCAATTGATAAGTTATTTAACAAACTTGAAGATCGATTAGATCTTTGTAACAGGTATTGCGATGAACATAAAACAATAAATAAGACAAGTATGGATCAAAATATGTCGAATGATTAGATCAAACAATCCTCAGCAGAGCTCGACTAAGAACTTCCGCTGTAGAGGATTTAGGGTTACAAGAACGACAATAATAAACTTCTGAATAATGCACTGATCTATCGTTACTTTTTTTTCCTAAGATGCATGCAAGCACCTATATTTATATACATCCCTACTAAACTCATGGATGGACAGGCCCATACCGAAGATACAAAAATGGACTAGCTAACGAGCCCAATAGACGCAACACTAAATACAAAACACGACCCAACAACCTCTTGATCCATGGTCACTACGGTTCTTCCACGAAGTTGAGGCTCTCGTTGGACCCGATCTCGTCGAGTGGGATTACAAGAGTCTCGTCGGACGGATACTTTTTCAAGTTCGAGACGTGGAGGGTAAAACGTACGTTACTGAGTTTGCGGGGTAGGTTAAGTGGTGGATGTTTCTTTGCCCTCGCTTACTACGTGAGTAGATCAGTAAGTCGTTTACAAGGACAATGACTAACTGATCCATGTAAGGATGGCGTACCCTATCCATTAAGTTTATGGATACTATGGGCATATTGGTCTTATCCGAGGGGTATCACTACAGACTCATAGCGTCCGCATCGAGTTGGAAGATTGTCCTCGAGACATCCTTCACTAACACTCATAACCGGTGATATTCGGATCTCAGGTCTATTTCCGAAGTGTAAATAGTTCCTTGTTGTTGATCAACCGACTCATCTATGTGAAGCAAAGATAATGATTTCAAATGGAAATCTTGTTGAGGTCTCCGATAGTCGATGTACTCATGACACAATTTGTCTACCTTTTTGTAGAATAAGACTGGAGCTCTCCAGGGCAAGGAGCTTGGTCTTTCAATTCCATTGCCGAGTAGTTCGCTAAGTTGTCCGGACTATTCTAGCATCTCTGTGGGTGTTAGACCGTAGGGCGATCTGGTTATAGGAGTCGTATTGTGTTCTAAGTTTGTTCACATGACGATGTGATTTCTCGTAGGCTTGGGCAATCTCCGTCCTGAAGTTTATATTAGAAGTCATACATGGTTCATCAATCGCAGTCTCGTGTATACGAGTCGTATATAATTAAGATTGAAAAGGTAGTCAAATAAATGATTCTTCTTTAACCTCACATCCCAACGAGGAAAAGAGTTAAAGTGGAATCATCAATTCTAAACCTATAGAACCTTGATTATATACCACCACTGTGTATACATTCTTCAGCGATAGATTAACCGTATGGGTCTTTGGATTGAACTTGACGTACTGTACGAGTGGTACTTCGGGGAGGTTTGCTGAGATTTCTTCGGAAAGGATAAGAAACATGAAGTACTCCATGCATGAGTACTTCGGTGTTCTGGTATGACGGCTTCGCTGGAAAGGTGATTTCTAAGAAACAGATGTGCGCACGAAACTGCTATTGCGAGGGTCAAATTGACTCAAGTTGTATGATAATGTCGGAATCATATGGGAACTAAAGACATTAGATTTGAACATAAGGCATTATAGACAAAACACAACAGTGCAACATTTAACATAGTTACAGTACATTAGATTTACTACAAGACTATTGCTGCGAACTAGGTACACTACAAAAGACGAGTATACACAGCACGGGCATCCCTTTACTGACGGGATCTCGCAAAAGATAAGACTCTAGTTGCACTAGTTTTGAACAGTCTATAAGTCTGTTACAATGAAACGCCTTAATTACATTAACGTGGGGCCGAAGTAGACTTTCTTGTGGCAGTAATCCTTAGTATTTACCCGTCTGCGCCGGAGTTCTTTGTTATTGGATAGTCCTTATTGAAGTTCCCTATCTCACCACATTGGTGACATATCGGGCTGGTACTAGCATTGGTGGTTGAAACAAGATGTCGAGTTGGAGTTATGGACACGAGTTTTTTCCTTGTTCATCCACTTTGAAATTTTCCTTTCATAGGGTCTAGTTTTACTACCACCATCACAAGCCTGGTTGACTCCGATGCTAGGGGCTTGAGTGATGGGTCATGTCGGTGCTCCACAGCTACGAGCAAGGTGCCCTTCTTTTAGATAATTGCAACATTTCATTTCATGGAAAGCCCCATGATGATGAAAACTACACTTATCACACTTCGTAAGTTTTCCCTCGTATGGTCTGCTCGGTACTGGGATGGAAGGGGTTGCCACTTGTTGCTGTTGCATGGCAAGTTTTTGGGATCGCTTGCATTCTTTCTGGGCTTGGCGCTTTCGTTTCATGTTCTTTGTTTTTCGGCTTTGCGAGCCCGCGACTATTATCATTTGATGACTTCTTGGATTGATACTACTATCAAGGTGGTCAACTCCTTTGTCAGCATAGCTTGCATTGTTAGCGCTGCGGTTTGCAAGGACAGCTGCCACGACAGCCGTCACGGCAGCTGTACCTACGGCTTAGAAAGTAGCGGCGTCCATAGGAAAAGCATGGGTTTCATTGTTCGGCTGACTATTTCCGGATGATGACATGATTCTGTAACATGAAAGAAAAGGAGTTTGTGAGCTATTATGGTTGAACTTAGATGTAGTCCGATCGTTCATGAAAAGAGTAAGAGTATGTTCTCGAAGGTTTGACCTACATCCCTATGACGCAGTCTAAGTAAAGTGTAGAAGTAAGTTCGCAGAATGGTCACAAGATGCTTGACGTCTAAAACAGGGTATCATCTGTTGGTAAATAACATGATTCAACCACTGAAAGAGACATGGAAATGTCTCCGGAGTTAAATTACTATAGTCCAATGACTTGACTAAAGCAAGTTTCAGATAGACTCAAATGAAAGTATGATGAGAGTATTTGAACAAAGAGTGACACATAAGTTAGCCGACTGCAAATATCATCGATGTTTAAGATGTAATAAGTTCGGGAAGAATTGACCTTGTAGTAGGTCTTACATCACATCTAGAGTAGAAAAGTCCTTTACATCATAAAGACCTAACTAAAGGTACTTATAATACAAGGTAGTCACATAGAAAAGTGCTGCACAGAACATAGACAGGAACACGGTTCTTTAAAACAAAGAAGGAAGGTAAAGTATCTCCTACTAGCGATGGTCACACCTATGGTGAACCCTTAGTTTAGCTAGTTGACATTCCATATCAAGCAGGTGTCTTTCATACACCCTCTGGCGTACTCGGAGCTCTATGACTTCGGCTTGATTTTCAGCTAGTGCTTATAGTAGGGTCTCATGGTTTCTCTCAGATCTCTCACTTGTGTGATCAAGGCGATTGGTGCGAATGGTATGCATTCTTGCATTAGCATTAACCTCTTTAATACGTTGGAGAGCCGTCCTGCCCTGAATTTCGTTTCGGGCAACTCTACGGATCAGGATTGGTAGAACTCTGTCTGCTGAGCTCCCTTCGTTTACGTTGTAGAAGCTTCGATCTCCATTAAACGGCATGGGTTGATCTTGATCTTCGCTCCATGTTTCGAAGCATTCTACTCAAGGGGCGTCGGGCCATGAAAATCCGGACGAGGGTTAGGATTTGGAATGGGAGCTACCGGATGTAGTTTCTCAACCTCGGGTTTGGAGTTATCATCATCTGAAAGGTCTTCATCATGGTGATCATTCAAAGGGATTGGATGATCATTCTCGAGTTCTTCTCCAAACCATCCAGCATTACCTTCATTCGGAAGGTACGGGTTGTCGTGGGGATGGAGTCCAGCCATATTATCTAAGCGAGATTTGGGGTAAGAAAATAATTATTAGACGAACTATTTAGATAATTATTAGATAATATTCATTAGTTACATCACTATTTGTAAAGTGCATACCAGTTATATGTTAGCAAAACAGGATAGGCCTTCGAGTAAGTGACCTTAACTCCAAATTCACAAGGAATAGAGGAAAAGAAAAAAATTTCATAGATTCTAAGTCTATGACATCCTAGTTACATATAACCTTGGTGTATCCACTTAGCAACTATCGACCTAGAAATGAAGATCTTTTTAGTTCTCAAGTAAGTAATTATAGTAACTCAAAATACTCCCATAGTATGTTAGACCTATGATCAGCTCTAATGTTCTCATTGTGGTAGTGTTGGTAAGTTTTTAGACTTGTTGACACATCACAACCCTTCTTGGGCATGTGCTAATCACTCCTCGGACCAGCATAGTTGATCAGGCTATGCCACTCCCAATAATGACCATACATCCCTGAGCTTACCTGTGATATTCAACAAGTGTAATACTTTTGTTCTTGTCATTGTGACATGGATTTTAGTATGAATGCAGGCACGTATACTTAATTAAATATTTTATTATTTAAGGTATAAACTCTTGGTCAGAGTATTTTTAATCCCATTGTATTTATAGTCTGTATATCTTTTATGGGTTGATATACTTAATTCACTATAAACAATGCTCTGATACCAATCTATCACACCCCAAAACCAGGAACGGCGAAAACGTTCTGGGGCGGAGGACGTTATGTACAGTATCACAACAGTGAACAGTAATAAACAAGCGACAACATCATCCATTGCATTAATAATATAATTTTAATACAAGTGTATTCTATAAAGTTATATAGACACCAAAATATAAATCAAAATGAAAGATGAGTCTTGAATGAGCTCCATCTTCTCTAAAACCTTGCACTGGTACCTGTCTACTAGTAACCTGAGGATACAAGTTATTTTGAAAGAGAGTATCAGCTTTTAAAGCTAGTGAGATCATAAGTATTTTAGTGTCTGAATTTGTAAGAAAGTATTTGTAAGTATGTGAAATGTAAGTATGTAAAAGTGTTGAACCTCCTAGAAAACCCTATGTTTCCTACTAAAAGTAGCCTTCAACCAAGGCATCTAGTATTTGAGTGTGTCTCTTGTAAGAGTGTGTATTTTCCCAAATCCGACTATCGTTAACCAAAAATATAGCTCTTACATTACCGTGCATCATGTGAATGTTTGCGAAGTGAATGTAATGGGAAAAATATTATAGTACTGTAGTATTGTAATAAGTAACTACTGTTGTACTAACTACCTTAAACCAATTGTAATTTAAAGTACCATGTGATCAGCCTGTATCCTGCTACCGACTCTAGTAAAACGACAATGTAAGACACCGTATGAAATGACATTTGGCACCCGTAGACTTGCAAGTCCCACTGTAGCAAGAAGTAAGGTGTAGGATAGTCAATCCAGTATAGATCTATACGCAAACTCATACGCTCCCCAATTAAGGATATTCTGGATACAAAAACGGTCATGGAAGGTAGTGCCATGCCCCGTTTAGTGGCTCACATAACTGCATGAATGTATATGTAATGAATGTTCTAGCTGTATTGTATGTTCTCTCTCTGTCTATCCTGTATGTATTGTAATGTTCTGCGCATACGAGTTGTATTGTGTGTTCTCTCTCTATCTAGCAAGTATTGAAATGTAATGTGTGTACTAGTTGTATTGTGTGTTCTCTCTATCTAGCAAGTATTGAAATGTACTTTGTGTACTAGCTGTATTGTGTGTTCTCTCTATCTAGCAAGTATTGACTCATGAATGAACTGACTCATTGTATGATTCTTTGTTCTAGTAATAGTATTAGTAACTTCCTAAACTACGCCTATCGTAGTTTACTAGTAATATGACCTGAACATATACCCTTGCTACCCAAGGGTATTGAATTGACTGATAGAACTTTTATGTCTATATATTTATACATAATATATAACTAATATTTAGACGACCTTCGGACGGATAGCCGATGCCCTAAAGCCACATCCCAACGAGGAAAAGGAGATAAAGCGAGCTAGCCTTCCTAAGTCCTTTAAACATTACTTATATAACTATAAATATATAGGCATGCAATTGAAAATATAAAAGTATAAAAGAAGTTTTGTAAAACCTTATGAAAGTTTAACAACTACGAAAAGATGACTTGATGTCGGTTTGTAAAACGGTTGGAAAGCAGTTTATTTGCTAAGAACAGCTTTAAGTATAAGGAAAACCTTTGTTTTGAAACACAATTGTAACAGGGTTTGAAAAGAAACATTCAGTATGTAAGACAGTTTAACAAAGAGTTTTAAACGAGTAAAAATGTTTTGGAAAGCCATTTGAAGTAATTTGTTTGGTAAAACAGCTAAAAGTGTAGTAAATCCATTTGTATGCTAGTTATTAATCACATGTGATTGATATAATAACTAGCATGATTCAACTTGTATCCCCCCCCCCCACCAAAGCATTTAAAAACAATTAAAAAGTTAATTAAGGGTTATGAACTCACCTGTAGTGAGTGGTTTGGATGAACGGACTGAATAGGATGCTAAGTGTCAAGTGAAGACTTGAGCACACACAAGGATCCTAATTGACATATAATAACACATATATGTATCCAATTAGTCTTTAAACAACTAAGTAACCAAGATTAGACATCCTAAGACATGTAAAACACTTGATCTAAGGGCTATAAGTCCTAAGCATTGCATCTAAGGGTTGTAGGACTTGGCTATTGAGTTTAGGGTTCAAGAGAACCCCTTACATGAGTTTACGGTTTTATGACCATAACTCATTGAGTTTACGGTTTTAAACCCATGAGTTTACGACCGTAAACTCATGCTTCTTTGACCACTTTGTGTTTTGAATCCTTATAAGTCCTTAGAAGCAATTCTACTTCAAGTATAAGTCTATGGAAGTGATTGTGGCATCAAATCATTCCTATATGTAGTTTACGGCCCATGGACCACTTATCCTTGTGTTTACGGCCGTAAACACATATTGTCTATGGTCTTTTGCTGTTTTCTAGTCCTAAACACATCATGGAAGGGGTCTAGGCTAGTTTCCATAGCTTTGGAAGGGACTAGGGTCTCTTTGGCACACTTCTTAGGGTTTACGGTCCAAGAACATCTTGGACCGTAAACACCTTTGATCTTGACTTTCTTGGGTGTTTTCTTGATGTATAGAAGTGTAACAAACCTTAAGATACTCTAGGATAGAACTACTTACAGGATAAAGTCATGAAATGGTACCAAAAGGCCAAGAACACTAGTGTGTGTTCTTGGTGTTCTTGGTGAAACTTGAAGATATAACCTTTTGCAAAGATTTCACGGATGGAAGTGTGTTAAAACACTAGATTAAGTAATATCTCAACTTAAAAGGGTTAGAAACACTTACAATATTGAAGATCAAGAAGAAAAGTCGAAGCTACTTGAGAGAGAATTGAGTTTGGATCTTGAAAAGTGAAAAACTGATTTAAATGGCTAAGTGCCATATATATACTCTTGGGGTTTACAGCCGTAAACACCAAGTTTAGGCCGTAAACTCCAAACTCTTGGAGTTTCCGGACTTTATTGTTGCACAATAAATCCTAAGGCATCCTCTCTCCAGAAATCTCCTAAAGTGTTAATCCTAAAATACTCAAACTTATTCCAAAACGCTTGAAAATTAGCAGCAACAATTCTGACTTCTATTGAGTTGAAATGTTGTACAAAATAGAAATTTCAGGTTGTCACATAAACGATGGTAACTTCCTATTTGAATAAAACGGTATCAATTACTAGCTTATTGATAACCTTGTGACTTTCCCTGATCCAAGTGTAAGTCCTGTGTTTCCGATAGTATATGCATCTACTACCTTTCACACCTACTCATACTCGTCCCAAGTATTATCTTGCAGTTATCCAAGTTACCATACAAGAAAATCACATAACAGTTTAACAACCAGATAACAAAACGAAGAATTTATTATTTCTTGAAACTATTACATAGGTGTTCAAGTTTACCCTAGACTATGCCTCTAATAGGCTACATGATATGATTCTATCCCCTTGGTTACTTCATGACTTGATCTTCGGGTATGAATTCCTCATCCTTGATTCCTCGCATTCTTTTCTGCTTCGTCAAGGATCATGTGAAATGCCCTTGGCCTTGGCAGCGTGTTTGGTCTTGCTGCCTCGTTTTTCTTTGGGCAATCCCTAGAAATATTCCCTTCTTTGTTACATCCATAGCACACCTTCTTTTTAGACGCACACTTGCTGGCGTAATGCTCTGTCTTTCCACATTTGTAGCAAGTCACCTCCTCGCTACATTTCCTGAAGTGCTTCTTTTTACACTTCTCGCACCATTTGGCTTCACCACCTCCTCCTTCTTCAGTATTTGAGAATTTCCTTTCTTTGTTGGATTTTGAAGATCCTTCATGCTACCTTTTTTCTCCTGCCTTGTCCTTTTCTAGACCCCTTTCTCTTATCTGGATCTCTACATTCTTAGCTGCTCTAACAGCTGTTTTCAAGGTAATTGCCATTTTGACCATTGGGCCGAAGTTTGTGGGCAGTCCGTTAGCAAACCTATCAATCTTGGAGAGTTTAGTAGGAACCAATTAAGAAAATAGCTTCATCCTCTCGGTGAATGCGGTGGCATACTCATCAACACTCATCTTCTATTTCTTCAGGTTCTGAAACTCGTTGTTTAGGTCTATCAGATCTATCTCTGAGCAGTACTGCATTTTCAACTGTTTCAAGAACTCTTCCCATGATATCCTTAGGGCTTCTCCTTGTGGCATCGTATCTGCCAATAGCTTCCACTAGCTAAAGACTCCAGTTTTCATCTGTCTTACTGCGAAGACAGTCTTCTGTTTCTCGCTACAACTACAGCTCTCAAACACCATCTCCGTCTCGGAGATCCAATCCATAATCTCAAACACCACCCTTTGCCACCCTTATTAGTCCAAGTTAATGTGTTGGTTAACCACACACGCTCCATTAACGACTTGGCAATATGCAAAGTGCAATTTTCATGGATTAGCATCAATTTCACATTTTCCCAAAGTAAATAAGATTGGGAATTTAATAAAAATATTTAGTTACTTTATTATTATCATTACACTTTTAATGAGGATTATAGTCCTATCGTACCCGTTCGGCTAACGACCCTCCACCAATCAAGGAAGCGGTTGGTGAGAGTGGACACCCATTAAACTGCTATTTTATAGGTAGTAACCTTATACCCTCTTATAGACCAGCTTCGTGAATGAGGTCTACTAACCTTAAGACTGACTTGATCTTATATATATATATATATATATATATATATATATATATATATATATATATATATATATATATATATATATATATATATATATAGGAATGAGTTCTATGGAAAACAAATAACTAGGGCAACATCTACCAGAACCAATAATCAAATGACACATGTCCATTTCTTTCTTCACAAGTAATGTATTGTGGAAGTTATTGTGAAAGTGATGTGTTGTCATGTTTTCATTGGTTCAAATATGTGTTGCCCTAATCATTCATTTTCCATATAACTCTTCCCTATATATATATATATATATATATATATATATATATATATATATATATATATATATATATATTATTAAACTTATAATACTATAAAGTATAAGGGTTGAATTTTAAACTTTTAAAATTCTAGGGTTTGGAATTAATGTATTCTAAAGTGACTTTACAAATTCAAAAACTTGAGGGAAAGTTTTGAAACTATTCAAAACCTTTCATTTATATAACTTATGACTTTTAATGACTTTTAAGTAAAAAACTTTTGGAATTCCATAACTTGAGGACAAGTTATGGAGTCCATTAAAAGGCATTTAGATCAACAATTAAACTAACATGAAATATCAAATAATATCGATAACTTAGAAAAACTCATAAGCAAAGATATTTCACATCAATAATTTTCAAGAAATCATATACACTAATATAAATGTTGAAACTTTGACAATTATCCTCTAGTTGGACAAGCATGATCATTACCTTATTGAAAAACAGGTTTCAAGGTTCAAAAAGCAGTTTGGGGTAATGATCATAATCCAATTTTTGGCCAAAAGTTGAAATTCTGCCTCCCTGGCGCACCAACTCGTTGAGTTGGTCATTTAACAAAGGGACTCCACGAGTCACACAGTGGACTCGGCGAGTTCACTGGGCAGAAGGCATAAATTCAATTTTTTACCCTTTGAAAATTAATATAACATCAAGTATAATAGAAAACAAGCCTAGGCTCTAATACTACTGAAGGGTTTTGAGCATCCTAACAACCTTAAAGTGCACATACAACCCTAAATGATTTGAATATATGTTTTCTCTAATTATACATGCAAAATGATTTTCCAAAGCATTGGCCTATCTAGCATACAATCATGTGTAGTAGTATAACATAATTCTAGTTAGAACACATACCTTTTCTTGTAGCTTGATTCTTTGGGCCCTTAAGAGCCTAGCACCCCAAGTGTGATGCCTCAAATGCTTCATACAACACCAGCAACGATGGAGGACTTTAGAGAGGATTCCTTGCTTCAAAAAATCGGCTAGCACTCTTCTAAGCTCACTTAAGTGCCGATTTTGGTAGCCTTAGGGTCCCTTATATAGTGTGGAAAAACTAGGGTTACACCATGTAAACCCTAATGTGCATGATCTTCCCTATTCCTCATGCTCCATGGGTTTAAACCTCCATGGGTTATCATATGGGTTTAGCCCAACATAAGGAATCATGGATCATAGGTCCACACCATAAGAATGAATGATTTACCAAATCAACCCATTATATTTAATTAGTCTCTTTTGATCACAAAATTAATTCTTGATCAATACTAATTAAATAATATGATTTCATATTAATATATTAGAACTTATAATATATTAATAAATCATGAATATCCTCTTCTCAAAAGTCCATCCTTACAAATTGTTTCATTGCCATGCAACCCAAATGGACCATGCAACTCTCGGGTCAAGTACATACCAATTATAGTTATGGGCTTAGATACTAATTGATAATTAGTACGGAAAAAGCAAAACAATAATAATCAGTATGGAAATATGTCTTTCAAACATCATAGAAAAACAATAATAAACAGTACGGAAAAAGCCATCAGGGGATGTTGTGATGTCATGTCAGGCGATTCCTTTGGAGCTGGATGTACCTGAAAATGTTAAACCACAAAACTTAGTGAGTTCCCAAAAATACCACATACCATAGAAATGGGCCCAACCCAACATCAAAATCGACCTAGTTCAATATACATACAAAATGGCCTAGCGTAACATGCAAATGGGCCCAGCCCAACATACATTCAAATGTGCCTAATCCAACATACATACAAATGGGCCTAACCCAACTTACAAACAAGGAGGACCAGATTAACAAACATACTAATGGGCTTAGTCCAACATACATACAAATGGGCCCAACCCAACATACATACAAATGGACCCGGCCCAACATGCAAATGGAAGAGTCACAAAGACAACTAGCATCCTACACAATATAGTGAGAATACTCACCTCAAACTGAAAACAATATAACCCACACACTCGAGCTGATGATATTGAGTCTCCTCACACTAATCATATACATAACAAAACCTTAATGAACAATTAAGGTAATAACGAACCCTCAAAAGGTCTAGGCTCATATTTAAAGCTTCTTTGGGCAGAAGACCATTTAGCCCACCAATACCAAGTCACAACATGGGTAACAAAAAGTCAAACCAATCAAAAAGACAACAGTTAACCCTCGGTTGACTTATACTCAACGTAACACACTAATCTATGCTCAGCGTAGAGCTACACTTAGCGTACAGAAGGCTATACTCAGCATAGAGTTACACTTAGCTTATAGAAGGTTATGCAAAACACCTGTTTTCCAAAAACTTCTATTAAGATCTTAATGTAGAAACCCAAACCCTCAAACTTCCAGATCTGATCTAAATGAATGTCTTAATGGATAAAGTTTCTGACCTTATCCCTTTCCATGACCAAGTAGAGCACAGAACCAAACTCTAAGTCCAATGTATCACCTTTTGCTGAAGAACTCATGCATGGATGGATGAGAGTGCCCGATCTCTTATTTTTATGACTCTATAACCTCAAGAACATCAGAAGAGGGCAGTCAAGTGGTATGGAGTAACCCATACACACAAGGACCAATATCATGGGGACAAAAGAGTAAAACTCACAACCATACTAGATCTAACATCTACAAGCATCAAGATGAAAGCTTTATACCTTCCAAAGATAGAGGTTGGCTTGCAAATCCCATATCTACACATCTTGAAGCTTCCTACTTGGTTCTACAAAAACTTTCTTCCATCAAATAGCACGCAAAACTCTATAAAAGCTAAAAAAAACTCACAATTGGTGTTTAGGGTTTCAAAGGAATGATATAAGGTGATGGAGGTTGGTCATGGGAAGGATCCCAAGAAGTTAGAGCCCTTAAATATGGCTCAAAACCATAGGGTTAGAGTTTTGGTCTGCAGCGGCAACGCTCAACATAACATATCCTACACTTAGCATAGGCCATTAAACTCGTGTCTAGAATTCAATACCTATGCTCAACGTAGGGCAAAATTCCCAATTTCAAATTCAACTTCAAACAACCATAACTTCTTTATTTCAACTCCGTTTGCGGCGTTCTTTATATGCACGGAAACATATTGATAAGCCCACAATTTTATATAGTTACTTTTAGCTTATTAAATGTCGAACTAAAACCATAATCCATGCAAGAAGCCCGACATATAACTTTTCCCATTTTACCCATTTGGTTTCATCACACAAATTAAGGGCTTAGATCTCTTAACCAATATTCGCAACCTTCAATAAGGTCTAAAGTTTATTTTCTTGAAGCCCAACATCTTTACATTTTACAGTCCACAAGTGAAATGGGGTTTTACACCTCATGAAAAAGTAAACAAGAAAACCTCCATGTAATGTCCCAAATTTGAAGGCAATTTTTTTCACTTTTATTTCATTAAAACATAAGTCTTACAAACCATTATATTACATTTATTTACAAAAGAGAGTTCTAGCATAAGTTTTAAAATATTATCATTGCTGTAAGTACAGTTATGGGGAGCCTTTCCTCGATCCGAAGAAGAACCTGAAAAACAATTATTCAATAACTCTAAGCCAAGGGTTAGTGAGCTCCCTCAAGATATAATATACCACTAATACATATACAATGCGTACACATAATGGCCTACAACATAAATCTGGTCCACCCCTTTTTACACGGTAATTATATTCTATCATACAGAGGATACATATTGAAGTATATAATATAGTGAGAAGAAATCACCTGGACAGTTTCTCAGGGGATAAACAGTTAACTGGACAATTTGACCGACAAGCATCATTGCAACGAATTAGCCTATACCATGCACTTCTATTTGCCAAGACTAAATGCCTAAAGCTTCGTTAAACTAAAATACTCCAAAATCCTGAAGAAAAATCTCTACAACCCAGCCTAATAATTGAGAGAGAGTTTAGAATGGTGTGGAGAGGATTACGGGTACCAAAGAGTATTTATAGGCAGCAAAACTTGGAGGCACGTCACGCCCTGACTTGTTAGGCCCTTCCTACTGCTGACACGTGTCCAATAATTTGTGGTGCTGCATGACAGCTTCTAGAAGGTGCGCGTCACGCCTTATTTGCATGAGGTGCACTCTGGAAACTTCAAAAATTTGTGACTTCTTCATACAAGCTCCATTTATGACGTTCTATATATTCATCTATAGTTATTGATGTGATCTATAACATTCATTTATACTCCGTTGACTAATTCTGAATTTATTTATTTATTTATTATTTTAGAAGGCTTAGACTGCTAATCTCCGTTTAAAATTCATATCTTTTTCATACGACAACCGTTCTCGACTGTTTTTACATCGAGGAACTCCTATTTACGAGATCTTCAACTCTCCTTTAGATCAACGACACTATTACACTCACAAATGAGGTACACAAAGCAATTTGGAGGTACGTATAAAATTACCTTTTTTTGTGAAGTATATTAGAAAATTTATGTAGAAAATGTAAAATTAATAATAAACCACGGACCATCCCATAATTTTATAGTATTTTCTTATAGTGTCGTGTTAAATGAGAGTGAGATGTGGGTTTTAGGTGAATTAAGAATTTGATTTATGATCTCGTGAATATATTTTGGATCTTTGTACTAAATAAATTTTAATCACAAACAGATGATAACTATTTTATTCACTCAATGCAGGGGATTTGCAACCCAGTGACCCACCCATAGTTTTCAAAAGTCTTAAATCCAAACGAGCAATTATTTATTTATTTATTTTACTTCTATTTGTTATAATTAAAGACAAAATAGATTATATAAATCTTATTGTTTTTATTATTAGTTTTAAATCATATGTCAATACAAAAACCAACCATTCAAAGATTTTAAAATCATAGGAAACATCAACATACTATAATACAAATTTGTTCTGAATGTAAGAATTTTTTCATTATAAAACAGTATATCTTCGGTTGCTGAAGTTTGGCTCGATTAACGCAGGAGCTATTCTAGATGTTTTTTTTTATTACAATTACGCTCACGATATTGGTAAACGTGTGCAAAATAGCCTTTGTATACGGTTAATACCATTTTTTTGGGCTTAACTGTAAATTAATTTGACTTATTCGTTAATTATTCGTTAATTAGGTTAAAATTTAAAGATTTTTCAAAAGATTTTCGTTTTCATATATATACTAAATTAATTTGAAGAAAACTCTTATTTATTCAAAAAACTCAAAATAATATTATCATGTACGTCCATTTCACTAAAAAATCAAATATTTATTTATTAAAAATCTCAATAATTATAAGCTATATATCATTTTTGGTTTTTTTCTACTCTTCAATAAATATTATAACTACAATCATAAATATATAATCTATTCCTATACAATTTAAGAAAATTTTATTGAATTTTCTAGTCCACATGCTACATGTTTGTTGAATTAGTCTTGTGAGTAAATTAAACATTTACCATAAAACTTTAGTCTAGGGCTGTTAATCGGGTCTATCCGATCGGGTTCCGGGTTAAACGGATCGGGTTAGTTGTGGGTTTTTTATAAAAATAATTTCATCCAAAACCTAACCCTATTAAGGTATGGGTTAGTCAGGTTTGGGTTATTCGAGTTTCAATTTTAAAGATCGCGTTAGTCGGGTTACAGTGTAAGATAGAAATATTATGCCATGTTTATAATAAGGTTTATTTTCAAAAGCTTAAATTAGGAATTGTTAAATCCAAATGAATTGGAATATATATGGTTTATTTTTTCTTGTTTGTACTATACAAGTAAAAAACATTATGCATTTATTTGGCCACCTAAACTATTATTGGATATTATTTTACTATACTAAATACTAAGTTCCAATTCTACAAAGCAATATTTACTTCTACAAATCTGTTACATTTTATTTTACTTTTTTTTAGGCCACATAATGTATAAAACTAGAAGACGTGAGGTGGAATAAAATACGTGTATATATATATATATATATATATATATATATATATATATATATATATAAGGTTATATAATAATTATTTTTTTTAATTCAAATATATATTTTATAACACGTATAAAGTTTTATAATTATTATTTTTGTAGAACATTTTATAAAATTTTTTCTAAAATATATAAAAAAGCTTTGTTCAATGTGAACATGATTAATATACATAAGCTAATCGGAATATATACGCTAATTGAAAAAAAAATGTTTAAAAGAATTAAATAACTCGCAAATACTAAAATTTAGTATAATGTGAAGTGACATGGTCGCTCTTATTAAGACTACGAGACAACATTAGGTTAGCTTATGTGTACCTAATTTATATTAATCATATTCAGATTTAACAATTTTTTTTTTTACATTTTTTATTAGAAATGTTTATAAAAAGCTTTACAAAAATAATAATTATACAACCTTATATCTGTTTTATAGTTATATATTTGAATTATAAAATAATAGTTATAAAACCTTATCTATATTAAAAGAATAGAAAAAAGGAAAATATGATTGTAAGTCAATTAAATTAGGAATTATGATTATAGTGACCATGAAATCTTTGAGAAATACAATCAAACAAAATGTAGAAAAAAACATTAAAAAATATATTAGAACATAAAGTCAAAAAAAATAGAAGAAATTATTCAAACAAAAAGTCCAAAAGAAATATCAATAAATGTATTCGAAAAAAATGTCAAAAAATTAGAAAAAAAATATACCAACAAAATACGAAAAAATATAAGCGAAAAAAATGTTAAAAAAATTAAATAATATATTCGAACAAAACGTCAAAAAAAATCTAAATCAAAGTAATATTTTTAATAAATTAAATAAAAATAATAATAAATAATAAATGAAGTGATGTGAGTTAGAATCGAGTAATGAATACATAATCAATCAAAGAAAACATGAAGAACACATCTTGTAAATAAGATATTGTCACAACTAGAAATTTTGTGCCTTGTAATCACTACACTCAAGTAAAATGTAGAATCAAAAACTTAAAGAGCATGTATGATGCTTACGCTATGACAACAAAACTTCAATCCAATACACCATACAAGTACTACAAATAGTAAACAAGCAATTGGAAACCCTAGAAGTTCTTGTTAGGTCCATTTTGGGCTAGGACTTCCTTATTGGACTCAAGGGACCAATAAGCTTCCAATTTGACTATCATGGGCTTAGAACCTTTAAATGGGCTCTAATTGGACCCACATTCATTTATTTCAACATTTTGGGCCATATTGGGCCTAGAATGAAATAAATTAAATATTATGAACCATAATTAACCTAAACTAGCCCAACAAAGTATAAAAATCACACTTATATTTTATAGGGCCATCAATCATCAAACCTAACTCTAATGTGGGCTTAGGGGCATTAAAGCCCAAAAATCTCTTCTCCCCTCTCTAATCTCGACCCAAGCCCAAAGAAAAGGAAGAGTTGACCTTTGTTGCCACCTCATAATTATTCAAGGGTCTTCCATGCATCTTATCCCATATATCCATGCATACATAACTTCAAGGTCTCTCTTCTTCTCCCTCTCTCTCACTCTCGGCCGAACACACACACATACACTCACAAAAACTCCTTTCATCCTCTCTAAGTCTTGAAGAACATCCCCTCACTCTTTCTTCAAAAATTTCGAGATCTAAGGGGCATTCAAGAAAATATCTCCACAAATTCTCTACTAAAGGTAAGATCAAGTTAAGATCTATGATTTTGGTACTTTATTTTATCAAAATCTTCTTCTAACCCATGTAAAAATCTTGATCACTCTCCTAGAAACTCTCTAGATTCGAGATCTTCCAAGGAAAGGTTGCTTAGGCCGAAAATCATCTCATTTTCTTCCATCTCTCAAAACCGAAACCACACCCAAAGGTGAGCTTCATACCCCCTATTTTTCGGTTTTTATAAGTTTTGTGGGGGGGGGGGGAATACAAGCAAATGTGTAGATCTATGAGTTTATGTATGCCTTGTATGATTTCTATGTTTGTTTACATGTTCTTATGTGATTATGGTGTTGAAACTAGTCAAAAAGTCCTTAAAATCGAGATTTGCATTAGGATGTTTGAAACAAGTGTTAAACATATTATTACACACAAATCATTTCTAGAAAAATAACCAAGTTGGTTAATATGAACTCATTGGGCTAAAAAGCCCATTTTTTGGGCTCAAAATGTTAAAAATATAAGGTTAAAGGGCCCAAAATGACAAAATACAAATTCTGGTGGATGAAATGAGTCAAAACAGTTTCAATAAGGTATTTTTCTGGAAATATTCTCTTTGAAGGATTAAATGTGAAATTTGTAAGCATAATGGGCCAAAAATGATTTTTTCGGCCCAATAAAGCCCAATATGCGAGATTTTCAAATTAGAGGGGTTGAAAATGTGATTTTATGTAAAACAGGGGACTACTAATGCTCCAAGTCCATTTCTAGGGTTAAAAATGCTTTTCATATTTAAAAGGGACCAAAGATGCACAAATTTTCTATTTTGGGCCAAAAGTGTAAAAACTGTGAAAATGAGGGTTTCAGCCGAGAAAAATTTCATTTGATGGACTAAAACTGTTTTTCAAATAACTTTGAGCTGAAAAATAACTTTTCTACAAGTTTTGATACTAAAGTGTCAAGAAAAATGGTTTGAGGACTAAAATATAAATTTATTTTATACCAAGGATTAAATGTGTAAATTACCCAAAAGAAAGGGGCTGCAATAACGAAATATCCTAATGTTTTAAACTATAAATCTGACATAATGAAATACTAGCACCTCGACTATTGGCGATTTATAATACACCTTCAACACCAAAAATCGTTATCAAACGAATTGATTCGGTCTCGAATCAATATTGAATCCGAAATTACTAACACGACGAAACTTCAATACACACGCGGAAAAATTCGGGAAGTCAATACACACGTGAGAATACACTAGACGTCGATACACCGTCTTTGGGCCCAAAAGTTTCAAATCGTGTTTGTTGGGCCTAGCTAGCCCAATGGCATGATCTTTAGGCCCGAAGGAAACTCGCTTACATGTGGTTGGGTCTTATATGACCTAATTTCGTGTAAAAGGACTTTTACAGGCTTTGTGCTGTTGGACCCCAAGGGACCTCTGGTGCTTCTATTAAAGTCGAGAATGCACCAAATGCGAGTCGGGCTAAGGGCCCTTCGCATTCACGATAGCCTTGAACGCCTTACGGAAAATATCGGGACTTCGCACCCTCTTTTCCTCCTCGGTTGTGGGGCTACATGAAGTCCGGTGTTTGGATTAAGTGAATAGTGCGAGTGACGCCTAAAGGATCGTTTGTATGGTTGTAAACTAGTCATTTTCATTAATGTGTGTTTATAACAATTCACAATCCTCAATTAATCCAACGTCACCGGGACTCAACGAATACACCCGTTGTAACGAAATAACAAGATATAAATCATTTGATGCAAAGTATTAGGAAAACATCGGGTTTTCCTAGGGTTTTCAATAAATACACCTACGAGATTTCATACCGAGTTTTTACAAAATTGTACTTTTACATTTATAGAAACAAACAAGCATACTTACGGATCTTCACACTTTTTATACTACGCTCTTTTCAGAAAATATCGGATTTTCTGGTGAATTTCAAAACAATACAAACCACTATATTTCAAACATTACTTATGAACTCACCAACATTTCATATGTTGACGTTTTTCAAAATACTTGTATTCTCAGGTAACAGGTAAATCGAAAAGGAAAAATGTACTCAGTAACGTCTTGCTGTTGTTTTAATTAGTACCGAACAATTTACTTTTGGGCATGTAATATTATGGATCAATGTACTGAATGTAAACGCTACCAGTTGTAATATTCCAATGCTTGGTATTGAATGATGTTATGTTTAATGTATATTCATTGTGATGGTATTCAATTGAGTCACAATAGCCCTCGGACGTTTCCGCCGTTTGGTTCGGGGGTGTGACAGATATGATTGGCTCGTAGTTAGTCTGTAAAAAATACAAGAATTTGAGCGTGTTTACAAACTTGAAGAGCACAAAAATTACTCTCGACTCTAATACTTACCCTATTTATAGGGTGTTATAGATACAACAAAAAATTCCAACGACTATACATTCTAGTTCGAATTCGAAATGTGCCTTGTAAATACAGATAGAGTCGAAACCACTTGGATTTCGAACGCTTACATACTCAATGTATTTCAAGTCCTCACGATCTACCTTTCGGCCCCTACAATCTTCCTTCTTAGTGAGAGTAGTCAAAATTATGCAATAAGCTTCAAAGTCTGTAGAAGTAGATTGCGAACCTCCATATACCATAAAATTGTTTTTCGAATCTCTGCCTTCTCTTCAACTTCATTTCTCTTGCAGTTGTTGATGCGAACAAGGAGATTGGTATATTGAACATTCATATACCTCTCTAAAACACTAACTTGAAACAAGAATTTTTTTTCAACCTTCCATTCTTGTTCTTCCCACAAAATACAACCCCAAGAGGTTGATGTATAATCTCCCCATCTTCATAGTTATCAATATTGATCTTCCCCTTTAGCAAAGATTGAGGAACTTTCGAAGGCTTATTGACAGCTAAAGCCAACTCAATATCAATAATTGCAAGACAATCATAATAGTTGTCGATAAAAACCTTGAGATGAGCAAAACCAATGATAAATTCATCTTTGTTGGCTTCTATCAGCTTTGAAACATCCACATTACTTAAAATCCTTGTCACAGTGACTAAGTCATTTAGGGTCATCAGTGGGAAATCAGCAATTGAGAATTCACAAACTACATTGTTCGCTCTAAGAACCACATAGCAAAAAAAGTTTTGCAGAATGCCTTCAAACAAATTTTCTCGCAAAATAGTCATCACCTTCACAATCTTCACTTATGACCATACTTCTTCTTCATTTTTCCCAAGACTCCATGAAAGTGTATCATCATCCTTTTGAATTCTTCTTTATCTTTGAAGTTTTCAACTATCTTGAATTGAGATGATGTGAACAACATGTGATTTATTAGGAAGTCAAGCTGATTAAAATAAATATTCTCAACATCATAGCTCTTCTTAGGCACTTTGCGAAAATAGTCATTTAGCCCAATTGAAACAATCTCCTCTATCGTTTCCTAACACCACTACTTGTTGGGATCTCCCTTATGCAAGCCAGGTGGGTAATTTTGTCTTCGCCTCATTATGCTGTTAATTTCCCTTTGCTTTTCAATTTTCAGAGCTTGTTGCTTCTTTTTCTGTTCTTCTGAAAGAATCACTGAGATAACTTTCCCTTTATCACCATGAGCATTTTTCGAAGGTGGTGCCTCAAAACTCGAACTTGAAACTCCAGCTCCCTCGTTTATTGTAATCCCTTTTGTTATTGTTGTTGTTGTTGAAACCATACTGTTTGATTATGCGTCTGACCAGATAACAATGACAAATTTACCCTTTTGTTTTGTTTGCAACTTATTATTTTATAGCATTATGCATTTTAATCTCCAAGAAAGGAACAAACGGGATTCGGAGCTTGCTGACCCTTATACACAGTTGGGGGGTATAGAGAAAATGGTTATTCCTACATCACAACCTAAAAATCTTGACCCTATCATTGCGGGTATCCTTGAGGAGGCCCGGAAGTACCTTCCTACAAACAGAGTGGAGTGGTAAAGGTGAATGAGTCGGTTTACCTAATTAGGAACAAAAGCATGAAATTGCTTGGAGGCAAGTTTTCTTCAATTTGTTGGCTTCCTCCAATACTGCAGCTGAGAGTTCTGCTTTGATGGAGGTGCATATTCATATTCTCCACTCGAGAAACGCCGGGCCTCTTTTTGTTCCAACGAATTCCATATATTTATAGGTATAGGAATGGTCCTCTTCGCCCTAATGAATAAAGCTAGAGAGGCTAGGTCTTGCTAGAAACCAGTAGAGCAGTAAACCTGAAAGCTTTATTTTTTTTACCAATTAACATAACTGTTGACTTACCTTTATTATGCATCATTAATAGTCATCACAAGGATAAAGGATTCACATCAAAAATTAAACAACAGCAACAAAGGCCAACAAGGCACCAACTGAAAAAATAAAATATAAAAGACAATTTCAAAAGTTATACACTGAATATTCAATAGTCCAACGAAGCAAAATAGAAAAAAAAGGATCTTCAAAAGATTACATTAACAAAGAAATGCCTGTAGTAAAAAGAAAAACTTCATCTATTGAGGACTAGTTGCTCATCTGCAATAAAAATTATAGCAAAGATAATTTCGATAATGATGAATTCTAACATCAAGTTTTATCAGGAACCTACCAAAATCAAGTGTTTGCTTGAGGTTAAAAGAAAAACCAAAAAAGTCAATCGTTTGTGCAATTAAATGGGCAAAAAGCAAGTGATTCTTATCACGTTGAGGCAATGAAAAGCAACAAAACCATAAAGAAAGAAAGAAATAAGAAAAAAAAGAAGATTTAGGAAACAAACCGAGAGAGTGCCTTTTCAATGACTGCATCTAAAGAGTCAATTTTAAAATCGATTTCATGAATGGATTAAAGAAGAAGAATGGCGACGATAGAAGAAGTCCCACATAGGAAGAAGTCGAAGATGGCAGATGTTGAATAGGGCAACGATGAGTATGTTTGCGTTGGAGTACGTTGCGTCGTCTAGGAGGTGAAGGAGACCTCCACAACGTTGTTGGTTATATGAGGGCAAAGCTCATCTTTCTTCTCGGTCAGTTAATTTTTTTTGGCGGACCTAATCGACAATTTTTTTGGACCGCGTTAGATACATGGATTGGTCAGTGGCACAATCTTTACAAATACGAAAGCACCTGACCGGACCGGGTCAGCACCAAATCAAACAACCATTTAGGGGTCGTTTGGTAGTTGCTGATTGAGTTAATCCTGACTGAGTCAGAAACCTGACCGGCTGTGCTGAACGATAAGAATGACAAAGTTACCCTTTTGTTTTGTTTGCAACTTATTATTTTATAGCGAATTTACAGAACAATCGCTCAAACGCCATATTTTACATATTTAACCCTATTATGGCTATTTTATTACATAATACTTTTATATTTTCACTCTTAGTTCTTCGACATCCTTTTTGTAAAATTTCATGTCCTAAAAAGGTTAATAAGTTAGTATAATTAAGGCCAAAGCTCATATTTTACCACTTGACACCTAATATCCTTCTAATCAATTTTTCATAATTTTAACTCCGTTATTTTTTAATTAATTTTATATTAATTATATCATTAATGTTTTATTTGATTAAAATTTTAATTCATCTTATTTATTTTATTTTATTTTTCAAAATAAATTAGTTTTACAAAAAAATCGTCAAAAACTCAAGGCCCATATCGAGGATGTTTTACAAACCATAATATTTCATATTTAAAGGCAATTCTATACCATATTCTGTCCATTCTGATGTTATTTACTGCATAAGGTTATTCTTTCTCTACCAATGTGTCCCTCCGGTGTGCAAATGAAGACTAAATATATCCTATGATGGATTCATGTTGTGTTTTTTTAAGTTCTTTAAAGAATGTATACACTATGCTAAATAATTCCTAACTATAAAACATAAACATCACAAATTCGAAATTTCTAAGTAGATATCAAATTTTTTTTTTCTAGATGACTTAAAAATCTCGTCATCCTAAAGGAGTCCACACAAATTCTATGCTTAGTTCAAAACGTTTATTGTTTCAGAGTTTCAAAGCACCTTTTCAGTTTTTTGTTAAAAAATAAGTGTTTGCAACATGCAAGGTTAATCAAAATTATCAAAATTTCAAACAAAATGGTCTTTTATGAGTTTGCAAAAGGTTGTTGGGATCGCCAAGAACATTGTAGACATTGTAATGGTAAATTCTATCATTATTTTCTGGAGGCTTATCGGCAACGCCGTCGCCTTGAAGAATCGCTAGTTCCTGTCTCGAATCTACTTCAACCCACTTAGCGTTTGTGACGGTAGGCATGACACCAGCGGCCGACCCCAGAAACAAAGTATAAGCGTCTCCAATCCAAACAAAGAATTAAATGCAATAGTTTTCTAGAGATGAGCAGACGGGAGTAGTGGCGTTGGGAAGGACTCGTGAAGACGGTTATAAGAATAAGGCGGTGGAGGATATAGGTAGCAAACACGACCGACTTTCAAAAAAAAAATTAAGCGGATGAACAGTGTCGGCTAGTCAGACACTGTTCATCCGCTTAATTTTTTTTTTTGAAAGTCGGTCGTGTTTGCTACCTAGTCAGACACTGTTCATAAGCTATAATCGGATTTAGTCTATATAGAAATTGAGTGTGACCATTTTCATAATTAATTGTTTTATTTCCAAAAAGAATACATTTTTTTTGGAAACGGTAAACGAATAAAATGGAAGTCTGATCGCAATATTTCAACGTGCACCCCGAGTTCAAAATTCATTTACAGGAAAACCAGTCGGACACTGCTCAAACAATGTAATCAGATTTAGTCTATATAGGAATGGAGTGTGACCATTTTCATAATTAATTGTTTTATTTCCAAAAACAATACATAATATTTTTTTCGAAACAGTAAACGAATTAAGTGGATGGCTGCTCGCAATGTTTCAACGAGCACCCCGAGTTCGAGCTCCTTTACAGAAAAATGATAAAAATAGACAAACCAAACATTCCCAACATCTTCATTTCTTATACCATTTTAGGACTAAGAAACAGAAGATTTTCACGATACCTACAACATAAATCTCACTACAAAAACCATAATCTACTCTAAAGATTATCACTCACCCTAAACTATATCTATCCTACAACACATCTCGAAACGGTAAACGAATTAAGTGGATGGCTACTCACAATATTTCAACGAGCACACCGAATTCGAGCTCCTTTACAGGAAAATGATAAAAATAGACAAACCAAACATTCCCAACATCTTCATTTCTTATATCAATTAAGGACTAAGAAACAGAAGATTTTCATGATACCTACAACAAAAATCTCACTACAAAAACCGTAATCTACTCTAAAGATTATCACTCACCCTAAACTATATCTATCCTACAACACATCTAACAGATGTATATACAAAGTAGAAAAAAAATGTTGATTACAATGGATGAAAGAACGAGAGAGATACAGAAACAAAACTCGAACCAATTTTGATCAAAACGACTGAATGACTGATCTTTAGAGTCTCTCTCTAAATTAATATCACAGATAACAAGAAATGAAACGGATCCGGGTTTTACTTGATCCACGAAATATCTGTGTGTTTTTACCTGCAAATTCCTTTTACAACCTTACACAATTCTATTTATCATAACAAACCCTTTGTTTTATTATTAAGAAAAATAATAAATATATGATTGTATTTAAAATATTTATTATGTTTAACATCCCCCCTCAATCCAAATATTTATTATATTTCTTTACTAAAAGCATCTATAAGACCTATTTTGTTTAACAAAAAATCATGTTGTTTAATACTCAACGACTTCGTAAGAATATCAACATTTTGATTAGAAGAATTTATTTTTACTAATTTTAATATTCCACTTGAAATCTTTTCTCTAACAAAGTGAAGATCAATTTCAAAATGTTTTTTCCTTTCATGAAAAACAGGATTAAGTGCTAACTTGATTGTTGACTCGTTATCACAAAAAATTGATACATGAATAATACCTTTAACATTCAACTCAAATAAAATCATTAAAATCCAAATTATTTCACAAGTGATACAATCAAGAGCCCTATATTCAGATTCAGTAGATGACCTTCAAACAGTAGATTGTTTCTTACTTTTCCATGAAATTAAAGAATTATTAAAATATAAAATATAACCTGTAACATCCCAAAATTCAAGCCCGAAAATTTCATTTTTGAATTAATATGTTTAATAAACATTTTACCAAAACATTGTCGATAAAACAACACCTTACAAAATCATAATGTTGTGTCTCAACCATGACATCAAAAGTAATGAAAATCAGAGTACAATCCCAGAAACTCAATGCGGAAACCATGCGTGTGTGTGATGCGCTGCTACACCGCCGACTCCTTCCCCTTCGACGAAGAGGTACCTGAAACCAAAACCAAAACTGTAAGCACCAAGCTTAGTGAATTCATCCATCATACCACATACCATACAATATCGTCGGTATCTTTCAACCGGTAACCTTCATCAGTATCTTTCAACCGGTAACCATCATCAGTATCTTTCAACCAGTAACTGCCATCGGTATCTTTCAACCGGTAACTGCCATTGGTATCTGTAAGTCCCCAAAATGCATGTGTATCAATCAGATCCGTTTGATGGTGTGAAATCTCAATCAAATGGATGATGTCATATCAAAATAGAATAGAAGGAGATGAAGAAGATGATGATGAATCGATGTATGATATGATTAGAATGAAGATCCAGATACAAAAGATTCACACACACAAAACTTCTCTCTAGTTTCTCTCTCTAGAACACCTTCAAATGCACACACTTAAGCTCCTCTAGTGTTCATCCATCTCTACTCCTCACCCTAACACCTATATATATACAAGGGAGTATGGGCCGGAGAACATAGGCCGTAAATGGGTTTACGGCCGTAAACCTGTTTACAGCCGTAAACACCCACCTGGCTGTTTACAGAAAAACACAATTGCCCAGAAAAGCAAAGTATAAACCATATTTTTGACCTAACAATCTCCCCTTTGGTTTATAGCTTTCTTTTCTTTTCTTAAATGACCCAACAAGCTCCCTCTAAAAAGTAGCTGGCTTTTGTTGTCAATCTTCATTGGGAGATTTGGCTTCAGCTTTAATCTTCAAATTCTTCACAGCTTCAAGATGAACTTGATGAATCTTCAATGAATGACTTCATATTGAGCGGTTAGGCTTTTTTTCAAAATTTTGGCATTGAACGCACATTGGGTGAGGAGGCTTGACGTACTGATTCTTGAAAGATAGCGCTTTCAGCTTGAGAATCTTTAGAGAGTACATTAGAGAGAACTAAACTTCTAGATCACTTCAGCAGGTACAAAGATAGTAGCAGACTGATTGAGGAGGCTTCAATGCAATCTGCCACATAATCTTCAAGTCAGCTTGACCTTTCTTCTGGGGTTGAAGGATTGAATGTTGAAAGAATAATCTTCATTTCTTGCTCCTTCGAATGAGAATTCTTTGATGATCACGGATGAAGCCTTGGCTCAGAAACCTTCAACACAAACTTCATGAGTCTTATCTATACCTCAAATCACTTTTCAAGACAAAACAAAACTAAAAGAAAACTTAGCATAGAAAGAAAAATAGTTTTGGATTTTTTTTTAATTTTCATGAACAAGAAATAAAACATAAATAACACTATTTTTTGGATTTTTAATTTTTTGATTTTTTGTATGGTTTTTAAAATTTTTAATTCTCCCCTAATATTTAAATTAGAAGAAACTATGAACAAATTTAACAAAAATAAAATGATATCTAACTTTAAGAATGATTTGGGATCAAAGTTTTTAGACAACCTTTATCCGCTTGTCGGTACCTTTTATCTTCACGTCTTTGTCTGGTCGATCGTCGGTATTGTTGTCCATTTAAACACGAAAAATTGTGACAAAATTAGGACATACTATTAGTTACAAGACAAAGTGATCCTAGGTTCCTAGATACAATATCTTAAGGACCATTCAGCTGACGACGACCAGAGATATTGTTGTCGACCGAAATTGAGCAGCGAGATCTATAGGCAATCTTTGAGTGTTCAATTTTAATTGTACTGGAACATGTTTCCCGCTTCCTAATATGCCCCAGTAATAAAGGACTTCCAGAGTACTCCTTACATCGGGTGAGCAGATAATCATTAAGAGAGAAGATAGATTTAGATTATTATCACTTATAGTTTTAGAGGGATTGAGAAGTAGAAGGTTGCATATGCTGTGTACCAGGTCGGATTGTTAATCACGCAAAGGAGACATCATATGGCTAACAGATAAGAAGAATTTCATAGATATAATGTGCAGAGAAATAGAGTTGCATATGTTACAGTCCAGGTCGGATTTTGCGTCACGCAGAGGAGGTAACATATGACTGACAGATAGATAGAAAAGAAAACAATTTTCTACAGACCTAATTCATTGGAATTTACCAGTCGCCTCATCAATACCGGAATTAAGGACAAAATCCGCACATCGAGGAAAAGTTAAACCACGGTTCCAAATACGGGTTCATTTAATGTGACGAGTAGATTCCCATATATATCTCCCTGCTCAACCTATCCAAGCGTCGTATTGTCAGGATAAACAGATCTAACTAGGTCAAGATTTGTCAGGTCTATAAATTTCTTAAGTTCAACTCTGCCTAGTGATGTCCATTTGGAATCTTTCGTGCCTACCGACGCATCAAACCAGAGCATAGACCCTTCAACTTCGGGTATGTTACGTAGACTTAGATTGCCTGTTATCACTAGATAATATCACTTCCCAAAACATCTCCCTCAAGCACATTTCATAAATAACATATTTTTTTTTTATTTTTTGATTTTCTAATATTTTTGGATTTTTGAAACTTTTCTAATTTTTGTTTTGTTTTTATTTCTCCCCCTAAATTTGTGCATAGGAGAGAAACGAAAGTAAATGTGCAAATTTAAACTATCCTAAAACAAAAATTTGTCTTTAAAGCGAATTAGCTTAAGAAAAACTCAGGAGTATAGAGAAGAAAACTCAAACCGTAAGTCACCGATTGAATTTGCATCCAGAAGGTCTGAGAACAGCATGCGTAATCTCAAAACAGATCCGAAAATTCCTCATGTCATTAAGCACAAACCCCATGAGTGATCACTTCCTTTCTTCTCTTCCCGCAAAGGACACATACTCTCATACAAATCTTTGATACCAATTGTAAGTCCCCAAAATGCTTGTATATCAATCAGATTCGTTTGATGGTGCGGAATCCCAATCAAACGGATGATGTCAGATCAAAATAGAAGAGAAGGATAAGAAGAAGATGATGATGAATCGATGTATGATATGATTAGAATGAAGATCCGGATACAAAATATTCATACACACAAAACTTCTCTCTAGTTTCTCTCTCTGAAACACCTTCAAATGCACACACTTAAGCTCCTCTAGTGTTCATCCATCTCTACTCCTCACCCTAACACCTATATATATATACAAGGGAGTCTAGGCCGGAGAACATGGGCCGTAAATGGGTTTACGGCTGGGCCGTAAATAGGGTTTACAGCCGTAAACCTGTTTACGACCGTAAACACCCACCTGGCCGTAAACCTGACTGTAAACTCATAAAATATTAAAGAAAAACACAATTGCCCAGAAAAGCAAAGTATAAACCATATTTTTGACCTAACAGTAACTTTGAACCGGTAATTGGGGACTATTTCACCCCCTACCACTAGCATGCAGCAACAAATATAAGCAT
Source organism: Lactuca sativa (assembly GCF_002870075.4). Lineage (NCBI taxonomy): Eukaryota > Viridiplantae > Streptophyta > Magnoliopsida > Asterales > Asteraceae > Lactuca > Lactuca sativa. The sequence continues at coordinate 294,031,006 of NC_056630.2, read as the reverse complement.
ACAGTCAGGCATATCCGAGTACTGACCTACCCCAAGGTCCGAAGGACCACTGGCAGGGAAGTTAATCCCTACGACACACATAACATGTTGTACAGTTAAATCTCATGACCAAAACACATAACCAGACCAAGATAATTATCACAAAGACAATCATCTTCTAAATTACCCTTTTTGGTGGGTCGGCATTATGGCCGTAGACCCACCCCTACTGGAAGTTAAAATCACCTCAACGTGGTGCAGTGTTTGAATTATCCTCGGCGCACAAGTCGACTCCCTTCGACTCCTTGATTGCTACACGACAACCTTCAAGTCAACACACAACACGTGCAACCCTAAACAGGGTTAGTCCAAGTCCAGTCAAAGTTAACTTCATGTTGACCCTACTCGCCGAGTTGGGCCGTCAACTCGTCGAGTCCCTAACCCTTTACTCGTCCTTATCCATGTCTCGACTCGTCGAGTTTGGCATTGACTCGACGAGTTCATCTCTTGTATGAACATCGCATGAAACTCATCTGACTCGCCGAGTTGTATGAACTCTTGTCGAGTCCACCTTCATCTGATGAACAAGTCCTGTCCTTGACTTGCTGAGTTGCATGAACAACTCGTCGAGTTCATCTTCAATCTTAAGAAGATTTCCTTGGACTCGTCGAGTCTGTTTTAGTACTCGTCGAGTCCCATGAACTCCAGGTCTAAAATCACGTCCAATGTGTTGGGTCACTCTTTCTGTCCAGTTACAACCCTTCTAACAATCAACTGAGTTCCTTTGACCTTCAACAGATATGGGACTCAAAACCTTGGGCTCGTCGAGTCCTAGGAACAGACTCGCCGATTCGGTCACGTCCACACTCTAAATACTCGATTTCTGATGTACAAACTTTGATCAAAAGATAGATCCAAGCTTCTACAATCGATCTAGCACATAAAGTTACAAACTTTACGTGCTTTCATGGGACTTTGAGCTCAAAAAGGCATAAAACAAGCTCTTATGATGTATGGGACCTTTCATGGGTGCAAAAGCAGTCCGGAACTGCCTTATGACGTGATTCAGAAGCTCTAACCCCCAACCATGTTTGCAATCATGGTTGGATATCAAAAATGGCTTATAAAAGCCCTAAATCTCTCCAAAAAGGGATCGAACAAATGAAAGAGCAAGGTTATAGCTTTTTATCTTCAATGAACTATAGAAGGTGCACAAAATCGGGTTCCCTTGGTATTTACTTGTTTCCTCAAGCTTTTCTCCTTCCTTCTTAAGACCACAAGCACCAAAATCCACCAACAAGGCTTAGATTGCCTCAATAACGGCTAGGGTTTCAATGAGAGGTGTTATGGGAGTATAAAGGATGTTGTCGCCGACATAACATTGTTTAAATAGGGTGAAAACCCTCGGATTAGGGTTTTTGTCCAGGATGGGTCTACTCATCGAGTCCGGGAACCGACTCATCGAGTCCACCACTTAAATCCAGCGTCCCGTCCCGCTTCTACTCGGCGAGTTGGTCCTTCAACTCGCCGAGTCCAAGGAGAAAAATGAAAAATACTTAAAAAGAAATATGTACCAAGACCCAGGTGGTACAAATCTCCCCCACTTATTTTGACTTCGTCCTCGAAGTCTGCTGCTCGTTCCTGAAACAGCTCTGGGTAATGCTCCATCATCTCGTCCACCGGCTCCCAAGTCCATTCCGAGCCCTTCCAGTGCTGCCATTGCACCTTCACGAGCTCCACCATCTTGTTCCTCAACTCCTTCGACTTTCGGTCGAGGATTTCCACAGGCCGCTCGATGTAATTTAGGCTGTCATCAACCTGAATGTCCTCCAAGGGCACTAATGCTGAGTTATCCACCAGGCACTTTTGCAGCTGAGAAACATGGAAAATGTTGTGTATCTGACTGAGTTCGGCTGACAGATCCAACCTATACGCCACCTTTCCCACCCGGGGTATAAACCTTAATGGTCCAATGTACCTGGGGCCCAATTTTCCCCGTTTCCTGAATCGTATAACGCCCTTCCATGGCGACACCTTCAGAAGAACCATATCCCCGACCTGGAACTCCAGGTCTGATCGGCGCTTATCGGCATAGCTTTTCTACCGACTCTGAGCAGTTTGAAGCCTGCTCCTGACCTTCTGAATCCTTTCTGTCGTCTTGAGCACTACATCGGTGCTCCCCATAACCCTCTGGCCAACCTCGCCCCAGCATATTGGGGTCCTGCACTTCCTCCCGTATAACACCTCAAAGGGAGGATGATCGATACTCATGTGGTAGCTGTTGTTGTAGGAGAACTCAGCCAATGGAAGGTAAGTATCCCAACTACGTCCAAAATCTAACACATACGCCCGCAGCATATCCTCCAGTGTCTGGATGGTCCGCTTGCTCTGGCCATCCGTATGTGGGTGAAAGGCGGTGCGCAAATGTAGACGAGTGCCCAACTCATTGTGGAATTTCTTCCAAAACCTGGAAGTGAACCGGACATCCCTGTCCAAAATTACCGACATTGGCACCCCGTGCCGCGCCACCACCTCCCTGATATAATTGTCGGCCAGCTTTTCGGCCGAAATACTCTCCTGAATCGGAATAAAGTGGGCGCTCTTGGTTAACCGATCGACAATGACCCAAATCGAATCCACTCCTCGTGCGGTCTTGGGAAGTTTTGTGATAGATTCCATCGTAATGACTTCCCATTTCCATAGCGGGATATCCAACGACTGCATCTTGCCGTGAGGTCTCTAATGCTAGGCCTTGACCTTCCTACAGGTCAAGCATCGCTCCATGTACCATTCCACATCCCGCTTCATACAGGGCCACCAATTGTCTAGAAAAAGATCCCTATACATCTCCGTCGCCCCAGGATGAATGGAGAATCGAGATTTGTGCGCCTCCTCCATCAGAACCTAGCGCACACCTCCGTGGTACGGTGTAGTGTAAGTATTCCTTTACTGTCATAGTCGAAGGAGGAAACCTGCCCCACTATCCGCTCGCTCTTCCATGTTCCTCCTTCATGGCCTCCTGCTGGGCCTCCCGAATCCTCTCCAAAAGTAGAGTCACCACTGTCATCCTCAGACAGATATCCTTGATCGGCGCTGCCTTGCAGCTGAGCGCGTCAGCCACCACATTGGCCTTGCCCAGATGGTAAAGCATCTTGCAATCGTAATCCTTCACCACGTCTAACCACCGACGTTGCCTCATGTTTAGATTTGGCTGGTCCATGAGGTACCTCAAACTCTTGTGGTCCATGAAGATGGTACACCGGACCCCATAGAGGTAATGCTTCCAAATCTTGAGGGCGAATACAACAGCCCCAAGCTCCAAATCATGCGTCGGGTAATTCGCCTCCTGAGGCTTCAGCTGCCTCGAAGCGTAAGCAATGACGTGCCCTCTCAGCATCAATACTGCGCCTAAACCCAAGATGGACGCATCGCAGAATACAACGAAATCCTCCATGCCCTCTAGCAGTGCTAAGATCGGCACTTCGCACAATCTCTGCCTCAATGTCTCAAATGTAGCCTGCTGCGTAGGCCCCTAACGGAAGACCACGACCTTCCTTGTCAGCCTGGTCAGGGGCACGACTATCTTGTAGAAATCCTGAATGAATCTCCGATAGTAACCTGCCAGTCCCAGGAAGCTCCGAATCTCGGATGGAGACCTCGGGACCTCCCACCTCATCACGACCTCTACCTTTGCCGGATCTACCGAAATCCCATTCTGGTTGACAAGGTGCCCAAGAAACTGCACCTCGCGCAACTAGAACTCACACTTGGAGAACTTAGCATATAAGCTCTCCCTCCTCAAATTACTCAAAACCTCCTGGAAGTGCTCCTCATGCTGCTCTCGCGTCTTTGAATAGACCAAGATGTCATCGATGAAAACTATCACATACCGATCCAGCATCGGTCTGCACACACGGTTCATGATATCCATGAACGCGGTAGGAGCATTGGTGAGCCCGAAAGGCATCACCACAAACTCATAATGACCATAACGTGTCCGAAAGACAGTTTTCTGCACATCCTCCTCTCTGACCCTCATCTGGTGGTATCCTGAACGTAGATCAATCTTGGAGAACCAAGATGCTCCCTATAGCTGGTCAAAGAGATCATCGATCTGCGGGAGTGGGTAACGATTCTTCACCATCACCTTATTCAGCTCTCGATAATCTATACCCATCCGATGCGACCCGTCCTTCTTCTTCACAAACAGAATCGGGGCTCCCCAGGGTGAACTGCTCGGTCTAATGAACCCCTTGTCTAACAGCTCCTGCAGTTGTGTAGACAGCTCCTGCATCTCAGGAGGAGCCAACCGATACGGTGCCTTAGCTATCGGAGCCGCAATAGGGACTAGGTCGATTCTGAACTCCACCTGTCTCTCCGGAGGTATCCCAAGCAACTCCTTCGGGAATACGTCCGTAAACTATCGCACCACAGGCACATCGCCAACCGTCGCCTTTCCCGCCTCTCGGGTATTCATAACATAGGCGACATAACCTGCGCAACCCTGCTGGAGGTAGCGCCTAGCCCTCGCTGCCGAACATAAGGCAGATGCTCGTTGTGACCTTTAGCCCTAAACCACCAGCTCTCCCCCACTAGGTGTCCTGATCCGCACTGACTGCCGCGCGCAGTCAATCACTGCCCCGTTGGGGCTCAACCAATCCATATTGATAATAACCTTGTTCCCTCGCAAAGATATGGGAACCAAGTCCACCAGGTAACGTTCCTCGAAAAGCCACAAAACACAATCCCGGTAGACCTCTGACGCTCGCACAGACTGGTCATCCGCAATCTTGACCTCTAGAGGGCAGTCCAACATGCCCGAAGACTCAGGAAACCTCTTGCTAAGCGCAAGAGAGACAAATAATCGGGTGGAACCCGAATCAAATGACACCTGAACTGGGATACCGTTCACATGGAACTGAAAGAACAAGATCTTTGCGCAGGGACTAGGTTTGAAAACTCAAACCTTAAGTGAATGCTTGAGATCAATGTTTGCTTACAAATAGATGTTCAAGTCAAGACTGGAAAGACCGGTCAAGTCTTAGATAATTAATTCAACAGATGATCAAGACATTAAGAATGAATAAGTAAACAATGATCAAGGAAAGATCAATAAATGAACAAGAATATATTTGATGTGATAAAGACAAAGATGCCAAAACTGAGAGAGAAGATCCGTCATTGACGTATATTGAATGCTCCTATAAATAGGAGAGAATATTACATCTAATTAACCAAGTAACTTACATAGGACTGGACAAAAGAACTATTTCTGACATTCTAATTGTCTAAGAGTACAAAAAGCTAAGTCCTATGAGATGTTACATCAATACAAATCTACTAAATGACATGAGACAAAATAGCTATTGTCGGATCTGCTAGCATTCCGGACGTTAGGGACATTCCGGAATGGATTTCTTCTCTTCTTGTTTCTTCGCTCATTTCCTCCAGCTCCGGACATGTTCCGGAGCATCTACTTCTCCAAGACCAAACACACTTCGGAACTAGTGTTAAGGATTGCTAGAGGTTCACTTTCAGGTTCCAACAATCTCCCCCCTAAGTGAACTTAGAAATCCATCAAGTTCAATTCATTTCTTCCTTGATGAAGGTGTAGGCTCGGAACAGCCAATCTCGTACTTCAACATACCATGCCAGCTGACTCACAAACTTTGACTTAATGTGTTCCGGAGCATCAGACATGGATGCACACAAAATGAATTTTTTTAGTGCTTTGGTAGGGATCAGGTGTTTGTCTAGAACTCTGAAGCAGTCCTTCTTGTTGGTTTTTCTTGAAGTGTACACAAATCCTAGAACAGGCTCTTCAATGGGACCATCAGCAAGAAGTTCAGCTTCTAGAAGAATGAAGTCAATTTTCGGAACAAATTGTTATGTTCCGTAAAGGTGAGCAAGTTCATAGTCTCTTCGGCTGAACTCTGCAACATAATCTTTCAAGAAGGTTAGAGCAACATGATAGGCTCCCATACTGAGGTCATCCCTTTGATTTTCTATGAAGTATGCAGCTAGGGTAAGGATATTGTTCGGATTCATGGAGGGGAAATCCGCATCGGTAAGAGTCTGAGGAATAGGTCTGTTCCGGAAAATGTGAAACCGGAACAATGGGCAGTTTAGTTCATACTTTACCAGGATTTTTCTTCCGAAGCCTGAGACCTGAGTGATCCTATTCTTTGACCATACGTCCTTAAATGGCAAGGAATTCTTAGAGTAGAACGTATCAAGTCTTTCTCTTTCTGTTCGGATGATTACTTCAGGAGAATCTGTAGGATGGAGTGGAGCGAACTTGGTGTAATATTTGCTGTTCGGAGAAACAGGAAGATCTAGTTGCTCAAGATCACTTGTGGGAATGTCATAGGACATGACTGGAGTGATTTGGTGATCTTGGAGGATGCCTTCACGGCAAAGAGGAGATATCCCATGCAGGGGGTCAGGATTATCTTTCAGAGCCTGAATCTGGATGCTTTCTTCAAGGGCTTGGTTAATTTCCTCTTGAGACCATCCATGTTTGTGTTTGGGAGGAGGTCCGGAGTGCAAAGCTGGTTGTTCAGTTGTCATTGGTTTCTTGCCTTTGTTTTTATGAAGAGCAGAGATAACCATCTTCATATTTTCATCAACTGTAAATTCCGGAGTAGGATTTGGGAGAGGTTCTTCCATAATGTCATTAGGGGTTCGGAGTGGAGAGCCCTGATCAATTGGAGCAATCTTGGGTTCTGGAATATGAGCTTGAGATGAAGGAGTGGCCCGGAAGCCTTGAGCTGTTAGAAGAGACTCGGCCTTAGCTATTTTGACAGCTTGCTCAAAAACTTCTGGAAGTGAGGATGGCCAAGCGACTGCGGACCATATTCTCCTTTGTTCTTTAGAAATGACCTTCGGGATAGCCAACTTGGGAGCTTGAAGAGGGAGGATGCTCTTAGGAGCGTCATCAGGGACATATTTGTTTTCTTTTTCACTTGCTTCCTCTTTAGGACTTTTAAGAGGAGATCCAGAGAGAATCTGCAGTTCATCATCAGATGATTCTTCTTCATCTCGGAGAGAGAACTGAGTAAAAGGCTTCCATGGGTGACTGGGTCCTTCTCCCCCTCTTGCATCGGTAAACCTCCGAACCGGTGCAAGGAACAGAGAGTCCTTGAGATCATCAAACTAGGAGAAGACTTTCTGAAGGCCGGAAGTAAGTTGAAGAGATAACGTGCCATAGGCTTCAGCCGTGGGAGCTTGCTCAGAGAGGTGTTTGAAGGTGGTACTGAGAATAGAAAATCATCTCATCAAACTTCTGGTTTAAAACATCAATAATGTTCCAAGTTGAACGAAGAAGTTTGATGAGGACTTGTTGAATAATCAAATTCATTTCATCCTCTTCCGGATCTCCTTCTCTAATCGTTGAATTTGTTTCTCATGGCGAACATGGGTCTGCTTGATTAGATCGTTGGTAGCAGACACAAGGTCGTCATGAACCTTGAGCATGGAAGAGATGGTGTTGAGGTAGTTGTCGACTAGAGCATCATATTTTGAGTCAATTTTCTCAACAGTGTGCTTTAGGCGGAGAGAGATTAATTGGTCCAACTAGGCTTCTCTTTCTTCAACACATGGTACGGATGATTTTGAGAGAAAGTGGAGAATGGCATCAAGTTTGGCATCGAGTCTGGAAAATTGTTGATCCAGTTTGTTGTTCAGTTGAGTGACTGAGTTTTCAACTGATGACACTTTTGCCTTAGTGTTAGTGATAGTTGTCCGGATTTCCAGGAGAGCAAAAGGATCAACATAATCACCAGTAGATGATTCCAAATCAAAGTCGGAATGTTGTAGAGAGGACTTGTGAGGATGAGTTGAGGGACCTGGTTTGGTGGTTGCATCATCATCCTGATGTTTTGAGGGAGAGCACTCATTCAGAGTGGTGGAGAATGCAGATCCGAAGTTAAATATGGACTTAGAACTGGATGGTTTGGATTAGTAGTGGGTAGATACTTTGAAAGTGAATTCTGCAATGTGCCTGGCATCGGTGTCCAGCAATACTTCTTTGGAAATTTCTTCTTCCGGATCATCGTGGAAGGGACTTTGTTGAATGGTGATAGGAGGTTGTGTGGAAGTGAGTTCATCTACAGCATCAGCGTCAGTAGGAGGAATATAGGGAAAATTGCTCTGAATGGCCCTATTTCTCATTGAAATCAGAGTGGACTCCACTTGAGCTCGGGTGAGATCTGGACGTCTGGATGCAGCCCTGTTCTCATAATCTGTCTAATCGGGATCATTAACCCCTAGTCGTCCTTTACTCCTTCAGGGTATCAGACCAGTTGAGACATCGGAAGTGGGAGGGACAACTCATCCTTCCGGATGCTTGGGATCCGGAACAATGGTTCCGGAGTGTGTGCATGTTGAAGAAATAATAGGACTATCAAATGTGACTCATGGGTGTGTTCCAGGGGCTGCAAGGAACTTTGATCAACACCAGCATCACCCTTTTGGGAGAGTGAGGGTGGATTATGTGGAGACTCCCCGTGTGTGTGCGTATGATGTTGAAACATCGAGGGGTACCTCGGATGAGGGGACAGGGGGGGTATGCGGACGACCAGAATCAGCCGGAGTGTCATGGGTGTCCTCCTGTGGAGAGGAGGCACTGACTTTGGTTTTCTTTTTGGCTTTGGGTTTGGTGGGAGAAGATTTTCTCTTCGTTGACTTTTTAGGTTTGTGTCCGGACGCAATAGGGTTGGCTTCTTCCGAAGTGGGTTCAACAGAGACCGGGGAAGGTTGTGTTGGGTTAAACACAACCGAAGTCTCTAAGTGCAGTTTTAAGTATGGAGAATCAGAAGGGATAATAGCCAACATGTGGTCCGAAAGACGTCTGACCGGACCAAATGAGGATTGGTCCGGAATTCTATATGCCTTAACAAGTTTGAAGGAAATACATACCTCCGGAGGAATAGTGTTCACCGGAATGGGAACATTGAGTTCCTTGAAGACTTGCTCGATTTTTAGAGCCCAAAATCTAGGGCTTGAAATTTCATTTGCTTTTCTCTTAATGGCAAACTTGCAGAAGTCTTGCCATAAGACTTCAGGAAGATCAACTGTGTTGTCACGTCCGGAGTAGATACTGAAGACGACATTCAGCCAGTCCTTGCTCAATGTGTATGTTCCTCCATGCTTGCTAGAAAGACCACGTATGATGGGATGCATCAACGCAGTCCATAACCCAGAGACAACACTTTTCTTGAAGTCTTTTGGTCGGTAATCTTGAGAGTGTCCGACGTATTGTAGAAAGGTCTAGAACTCTTCAGTCGTTGGTTCAACGACTTTGAAAACATTGGGATTAGGTTTGACTCCAATCGCCTTGAGAAAGGTCGATTTGTAGATGGGAATAGAGTGATCCCCAATGATGGTCGCTTCCAGAATGCCATCTTCAAGCTTGATATTCGTGAATGCACGGTGGAGATGATGAAGTGGTAGTGGTGGATCAGGGATTTTGGTAAGTGGGATGGAGATGGGATGGTTAGCGATGAACTTGATCATTAATCTGATCGATTCATCGTAGTCCAATGGGTTGAGAGAGAACAGTTGAGTTGTATCTTTCATGAAGGGTTCTTGATCTGCAGAAGAGGATGAACCTTTAGAACCTTTGGATGACTTCTTTCTAGCGATTGATTTCCTGGGAGTGGAGGTGATTTTGGTTGGGTTTTGTGAGGACTCCATTATTGAAGAGAGATGAGTGCTTGAAGAACACGAAGAACAATGAGGGTTTTTTTGGAGATTTGTAGTTAAGTGAGCGTAAAGAGATAAAGTGAGGATTTGAAGGAGTATTTATAGGTAAGGGAAGATCGGTCGGGTTGAAAAAGGTAATGATGAGGATCTGAAATTAACCGGGTCGTATTAAATGAATTTATACCTTTTTAGAGTTGAGGTGACAGGAATGTGAAAGGTTGAGTGGTTCGAAGTTGAAAGTAGAATAGCAACCAGGGATATGATGTTTGCTTTTAGGATTGGTACAGTCAGGGCTCGAGGTTCAATGAGAAAAGGATAAGGATTCCAAAAAGTAACCATTTCTGACGATTCAGTGTAAAACCATTTGGTATTCCGGATGAGTGGATCGGGGATGATAAAAATCCGATAGATAGATGGGTGGGTTCTGAATTTATTCTTTTGAAGCAGTTCCGGAGTGAGAAATTTTCCGAAGTGAATTTGAACTTTATTTCGAAAATCAGAAGCAATTTAAAATTCCGGATGAGAATTGAAAATTCTGGATGAGATTTCGAAAGTTCCAGAGCAATATTAAAATTCCGGAGCATTTTGAAATTTCGGAGCATTTTTGAAATTCTGCTGATGGACGATCCAGATCGTTGTGAAGAAGAGAACAAACTGTTTATCTTAAGAAACTCAAAGGATAATTAGTTAAAAAAATAAAGACAAGTAAAAGGATCCTGTGTATTTAGAGGAAAAATAGTTTCGAAGCAAGATGAATGAATTCGGAACATATACTTCCTCTAAATACTTCTATCAAAGAGAACATGCGTCTTGAAAGAATTGAGGATCAGGCATCATCATACCCATTTTGTTCAGAAAACCATTAAATTTGGTTTCGTCTAATGCCTTTGTAAAGACATTAGCAATTTCATCATCAGATGGAACAAAAATAAGTTCAATATTGCCATTTAGAACATGATATTTAATAAAATGGTACCTGATATCAATGTGCTTTGTCATGGAGTGCTGGATTGGGTTGTGAGAGATGGCAATGGCACTTTGAAAATCACAGTAGATAGGAATGCGTTGAAAACGGTAACCATAATCCAGGAGTTGAGATTTCATCCAGAGAACTTGACAGGTGCAGCTAGCAGCAACAATGTATTTAGCTTCGACTGTTGAGAGAGCAATGCAGTTCTGTTTCTTGGATGACCAGCTGACTAAACAACCACCTAGGAATTGACATCCTCCTGATGTACTATTCCTATCGAGTTGAAGACCACCATAGTTTGAATCTGAGTAAGCTTGCAGAAGGAAACTTTCAATTGCTGGATACCAGATTCTGAGATTCTTTGTACCTTTGAGGTATCGTAGAATTTGCTTCACAGCCAAAAGATGAGACATCTTCGGATTGACTTTAAATCTGGAACATAAGCATGTTGAGAACATTATGTCTAGTCGACTTGCAGTGAGATAAAGTAAGGATCCAATCATTCCACGATACTTCGTTTCATCTACAGAAGCACCCGAGGGGTCATTAAAGATTTTATGACCGAAGCCCATGGGTACCTTGGCTGAGGCATAGGTGTCTATAGAGTATTTCTTGAGGAGCTCAGAAATATACTTATCTTGGTGGATGAAGATGCCTTTGTTTGTTTGTTTGACTTGAAGGATTAGAAAGAAACTTAATTCTCTGTTCATGCTCTATGGAATCGTTTGATCATTAAGTTAGCAAAATCATCAACCATGGATGAGTCCATGGATCCAAAAATGATGTCATCCACATATATTTGAACCAACATGATTTGTTTTCCATTTGATCTTCGGAATAGAGTTGGATCTAGAATTCCTATTTGAAAACCTAAGCGTTTGAGAAAGTTGGTGAGGGTCTCGTACCTGGCACGAGGAGCTTGCTTGAGACCATAGACAGCTTTACGGAGCTTGTAGCAGTAGTTCGGAAATGAGAGATTAATGAAAACGGGAGGCTGTTGAATATATACTTCGGTGTCAAGTTCACCGTTAAGAAAATCACTCTTAACATCCATTTGATAAACTTTGAAAACTTTGTGGGATGCATATGCAAGAAAGATTCTGATAGCTTTTAGTCGTGCAACAGGGGCAAAGGTTTCGTCGTAGGCAAGACCTTCAATTTGAGTGAAACCTTTAGCTACCAATCTTGCCTTATTTCGGATGATAATTCCTACATCATCTAGTTTGTTGCGATATTGCCATCTTGTGCCGACAACAGGGTGGTTCGAGGGAGGAGGAACAAGAGTCCATACTTCGTTTCGGTCAAATTCAGCCAATTCTTCTTGCATGGCTGTAATCCAGTCAGCATGCTTCAATGCTTCCTTAATGGATTTTGGTTCGATCATAGAAATGAAGCCTGAGAAATGACATTCATTTTGGATACTGGAAGCAGAGCGAGTCTGTACCCCAGCATTAAGATCTCTAATCACTTGGTTGGGAGGATGATCCTTGGTCCAAACGTGCAATTTGGGAATTTCTTGAGCAGCAGTTGATTCAATATCAACAATAGTATTTAGTTGCTCCCCCTGAATGATTTGAATTTGAGGATGATGCTCCCCTTAAACTTCTGAACTACATATATTTACATCATCATCTGAGGGAAACTCAAAGAAATTTTCGTTGTCGTCATTGTTGATTGGATTGGCGTCATCGAATTCAACAACTGCATCTTGGAAGCCATCTAGATTTGATTCACGAGAGGGATTAGTATTATTCTCCCCCTCAACCTGAGAAGGTTGAAGTGGTTCGGAATCAAATGGTGACAGGCTCGGAAGAGGACCGGATAGGTTGTGAGAAACTAGGGCTTCCGAATAAGGAGTTTGAATTGGAGATGCTTTTGACTCGGAATCAATGGATGTTTCGGAAGGGCCAAAGAGGGTTTCAAAATCAACTTCGAGGATAGTTTGAGGATTAGGACATCCTGGCGGAGGAGCATCAGACTCCAAAATGTGAGTAGGGATGTGAGAGGGGCCAGAATTTCGAATGAAGTTGTCATCAAAGGTGACATCAAAGCTTTCTTCTAGAACACGAGTTCTTCTATTGAGAACTCTGTAAGCCTTGGATTTCGAATAGTACCCAAGGAAGATAGCTTCATCAGCTTTAGGTTGGAATTTTGTTAGCTGGTCACGGATGTTTTTGATGAAGCACCTGTAGTCGAAGACATCTACGAACGAGATGGTTGGCTTCCGACTATTCATGGCTTTGTATGGAGTCATGTTGAGACGTCGATTGATGATGCTTCGGTTTTGAGTGAAACAGGTGGTTGATACAGCTTCAACCCAAAGATAAAGCGGTAGGTTTGCATAGTTTAGCATTGATCGAGCAGCTTCAACAAGTGTTCTATTGCGTCTTTCAACTACGCCATTTTGTTGAGGAGTGTAGGGAGCTGAAAGGTTGTGGTTGATCCCTTTTTCCGTGAGGAACTTCTCAATGGTGGAATTAACAAATTCTGAGCCATTATCACTTCGGATTCTTTTGACAGGGAGCTTGATAAGAACTTCTATTCCTTTGATAAAATTGATGAGCTCAGAGGTTGTTTCAGATTTGAGCCTCAAGAAGAAAACCCAGGTGAAGATTGTAAAATCGTCAACAATTTCAAGAATGTATTTCTTATGGTGAATACTTTCTACAATGGAAGGTCCACAAAGATCAACATGTATAAGTTCCAAAGGATCTGAGATAGATTTTTCGATAATGACTGGATGAACCTTCTTTGATTACTTACCACACTCACATGCAGCACATAAATGATCATTTTCGAACTTGAGAAGAGGTAAACCTCTTACCATTTCACCAGACACAAGATCATTCATATACCAAAAGTTCAGATCTGCGAGCCTTCGGTGCCATAGCCAACTAACGCCAGGAACAACTTTGGAGAGAAGACAGAGTTGATGTTTGCTGATAGTCATGTTGATGTCGAGAGGGTACATGTTTTTGTTGCGAAGAGATTTTATCAAGCATTCTTTTCGGTCTTCAGTCATCACATAGCTGTATTTTTTTGCAGAATTCCACACGTCAACTTGAGTCAGTGAGCTGAGCCACACTTATCAAGCTGTGTTTCAAGTCAGCTACATAAGCAACATGTGAAATGGAGAAGTTTCCATTAGTGAGTGTTCCCTAAACACGAATTTGTGAGTTAGAGTTGTTCCCATATGTCACATAGCAGCATTTGGAGAGAGCTTTAAATCTCGCAGAAAGTCTTTCTGCCCCGTCATGTGCATGGAGCAAGCACTATCAATATACCATATTGTTTCTTGCTGCATAGCACAAAGGGCCAGTACGTTTAGCAAACAACAGAGCTTTTAGGCTCTAAGTTAGATTTTGGGACATAGGCATGGACTTTGGACTTTAGTTGTGGCTTTGGGACAACTACTTGTTTTTTGGTGAGATTTCTAGTGTGCTTTGGGAAAAGACAAAATGCTAAGGTGTTTTCATCTATCCAATAGTCATATTCAACTATTTGTGCGTTAGGAATTGACTTCTTCAAACCTTTGGTATCCAAGGGATGGACACATTTTGCTATTTCTGGGACAGTTGCTTTGTTAAAGGATGTTTTGATTTTCCACACAAGATTTTTGTTTGAAGACTTTGAAGTAGTGATTTTTGGACTTGTGAATTTGTTTGATGACACATTGTTATTTGAAATTCTTGGTTTAAAAATTGTGCCATCAGATTTTGCAATAAAAACAGATGATACATTTTGAGCGGGTGGTGAGTTATTTCGGATGGATTTGACATTGACATTAGCATGAGTTTGGGGTAATTTGGAGCTAAGAACTTTTTTTGGTTCAGAACGAACAGGAGGTTCGGAAGGTCTTTTCATGATCCTTGTAGGGATAATGGAGTTTTGATTGTGAGTAAAGACACGAGAATTCTGAAACGAACTTGGTATAGAATTAGCAAGAAATCTGGAGTCCTGTCTAGTTCTAACTTCCTTTTTGAGAGCATTTCTAGCTTCGACCTTGGGATCTACAACATCATTTCTATTCAACGTTGGTTTTTTCTTAGGTCCAGAGGATTGTCCTTTGGATGGATTTGAAAATTTGGGAGTGATGGGAACCAATTTGGTTTTTGAAAGAACTACAGAGTCCGATTCACATGAGTTAGAGGACACAATACTTGAGATCTCAATTTTGTCATCTAGGGATGCCGATACGAATTCTGAGGCATTGACTTCAGTTGTTTCTGGAATAATTTCCTCAATCACGCAGTTGTGGACGTGATTTCTTATAAGAACATGGTCCACACAATTTGAGAGACTATGATGATATTCCGTGGTCCGATTCAGGTCCAGGTTTATCAGAGGCGGAAGAGGCGTGGAATCAGGACACTTAACAACTATTGGCTGGAACTCAGGAATTAGGGATTCAAAAGACCTTTTGTCCTCCTGAAGGGGTGATAATGGGGAAACAGGAGTATCCCAATTTTTGATGTTCGAAACCTCTCCCATAAATGAAAAAATTTTCAATTCATTTAGGGGACTGTTAATTGGTTTTGGAAACTCGCTTCCAAGACCAGCAGCTTTTGGCCATGGATGACGAAAATTGTGAGTCATTCGAATGTTAGCTTCAAGCATGTCTATAGAGTTATGTAAAGCATCTATTTTGTCATTGAGATGTTTGTTATCAGAAATCAAAGTGTTTCGTTTAGAATAAGTGATTTCACATTTATCCTTCAAAATGATACATTCATCTTTTGACATTACAAGTTCATGTTCTAGAGACTCGATTTTGAATTTCTTATCCTCAAAACGTAATCTAAGACGACTTAGTTCACGGTCTTTCTTCTCACTAGCTTCTATTGCAGACTCATAGGCTTTATAGATGGTATTCATATCTGTTTGAATTTGAGTCAGATAAGGTTCACATAAAGTTAAATCAAAATCATTATCAGAGATCATGGATTTTACCTGCTAAACGATGCTTTGACCTGGTGGATCATTGGTGGCCATGTAGCAGTAGTGAGGTTCAGCAACATCATCTTCATCTTCGGACCCAGAAGACCAATATCCTTCATCACATTAAATTGTTTGTCTTTCCATTAAACACATATTCCTTCCAGACACCAACTCTTCATCATCTCCGGATGACCAGTATCCTTCTACATCTCTTGAAACAATAGTAACAAATGCTTTCTCACTTTTAGCCATTTCTTGTGCTTTCTAGACATAATAAGCTGAGTCCTTGATTTGTGTTTTTTTGTGGAGCATCAGCTAGACAATCTTTGGCAAAATGGTTTGCATGACCACATTTGTGACATAAAATCATTGGTTTTTCCGAGTTGGAATTTTGAGAGGATTCCGGGGCTGAGTTTGGTTTAGTGAGGTTAGGCTTGTATGCAGGAGGTTTTTTAGAGGTATGTTTTGATTTTGGAACAAAATATGGTTGAGGATGGTTTTGGTGAGGAGCACTGAACTTGTTTTGGTATGGTTTGTATGATGGATTGAAAGGACGTTTGTATTTCATTAAAAGCAGAGCAAACTCTTGTTGGAAACGGAGTTCAGAATTTGATGTTTCGGAATCATCGTCAGGATAGATAAATGTGGGTAAAGAGGTTAAGGATGACTAAGTTAGAGGAATAGCGGGTTTGTAAGGTTCAGGTCCAGGTGGGTTAGGAATGATTGATTCAAAGGAGCTAACGAGAGCAAGTGGTCCACCAGAAAGTTCTCTTATGGTTTGAGCAACATTGGATTCATGTCCCTGAAGCTTATCAAAAAAGATGATAGAGTTTCAAATTTTTAAGGGAACCATTACTTTTAAGACAAGACTTTACATTTCCCCATCCTTTACCAAGACTGTTAATGAACTTGAGATTGTACTCGAGAGGAGTTCGAACAATCCCATGAGCAGTCATGTTGTTGACAACGATTAAATATCGGTTAGAGGCTGAGGCTCCAGATTCACCTGGAGTAGTAGTGAAAGTGTCAAAGTCATTGACAACCGAGGTGAGACGTTTGTCCTTCATATTTTCGGAACCTTCAATCAGATCCTGAAGAGTGTCCCAAATTTCTTTGGCTGATTTGCACATCTTGATGTGTTTAAAGAGTGATAGAGGAACACCAAACACCATTTTCAAGAAGGCAACCTGATCAGCATGCAGCTTTTCAACATCATCAGCAGTCAGAGGAGCTGGACGAGCTTGATCTTGACCCATAAGCTGAGCAGCAGCATCTCTTACAATGGTTCTAAAAGGAATATGCGGACCTTCTTTTACGGATCTCCAAATATCTTCACCTTTATCTTTAGCCAAAAGAAACCTTTCCATTCTCACTTTCCAGTGATCATATTCTTCCACAACTAGCAGTGGGGCACGTGTAGGGCCACCCACGCTATTTGCGATTTGCATTGAAATCATTTGTTGAGGATTTGAAGCAGCCATTGAAATTAAGATATCTTCAAGTTTAAGTGGTATATAGAAGAAATTTTATCCTTAACACAGAAATGGTTGAAATACCTAGGTAAGTTCAGCCAACTATAATCTGATCTTATGGATTCAAAGGACAACCACTCAAGCTCTGATACCAATTGAGATAACAAGATCTTTGCGCAGGGACAAGGTTTGAAAACTCAAACCTTGAGTGAATGCTTGAGATCATTGTCTGCTTACAAATAGATGTTCAAGTCAAGACTGGAAAGACCAATCAAGTCTTAGATAATTAATTCAACAGATGATCAAGACATTAAGAATGAATAAGTAAACAATGATCACGGAAAGATCAATAAATGAACAAGAATATATTTGATGTGATAAAGACAAAGATGTGAAAAGTGAGAGAGAAGATCCATCATTGACTTGTATTGAATGCTCCTATATATAGGAGAGCGTATTACATCGAATTAACCAAGTAACTTACATAGGACTGGACAAAAGAACTATTTCTAACATTCTAATTCTCTAAGAGTAAAAAAAGCTAAGTCCTATGAGATGTTACATCAATACAAATCTAATAAATGACATGAGAAAAAATATCTATCTTCGGATCTGCTAGCATTCCGGATGTTAGAGACATTCTGGAATGGATTTCTTCTCTTCTTGTTTCTCCGCTCATTTCCTCCAGCTCCAGACATGTTCCGGAGCATCTACTTCTCCGGAACCAAACACACTTCGGAATTAGTGTTAAGGATTGCTAGAGGTTCACTTTCAGGTTCCAACATGACCGATCCTAGACAAGGAACATAATATATCAGAATCACAGCGACATAACATAAAAGCATAAATAAGAAAGCATACCCATCACCACATCGAGTGCAGTGCGTGCCGCCTCGGTTGTCAGCTGAAATGCTCGACTCCGAATCACTAGAGCCTCCAACTTGACCTTCCGGCCATCCGCAAACCGTGTTGTCGCTAGAGTCGGCACCACTGCTGGCGCCGTTGCTGCTGTCAATCTAGGGAAATTGGCCTTTTTATGGCTCCTCTAATTGCAATGAAAGCAAATTAGGTATGATGTCTAAATCGTAGGAGTAGGGGCAGTACAATCTCTGCCAAAATGCCCAACTTTTTCACACTTATAGCAGCCTGATCCTGGCCCAGTGCAACAAGCCCCCTCATGTGACCGCCCGCATTTCCCACAGTGGTCCCGTCCTGACTGGCCTTTCGGCCTACCATCGGATCCCTTGGGCTTCTTCCCCGAAGCCCCCGTCGTCTGCCCCTCCTCTGCCTTCCTCTTCCGGATGTGCTCTAGATCAAGCTGAAAAACTGACATGCTCCCGGATGTCATCTTGTAGCACGTCATGGTAGCGAGTCCTCTTCATGTCCTCGTCACCCGCATACTGGGGCACCAACAAAGCCCTCTCCTGGAACTTGGCGGTGATCTCCGTCAATGTCTCCGTAGTCTGTCTCATATCCAAGAACTCCCTGGCCAGCTGCTGAAGCTCCACAGGTGGTGCGAACTCGGCCCTGAATCGGGCCACAAAATCTGACCACGTTATAGCCTCAATGGTTGGGGCTCCCAACGTGTCACCAATCCACTCCCACCAATCTCTGGCTCGGTCCTTCAAACATCCTGCAGCTAAACGGACCTTCTACCCTTCCAGTCAGAAGCTAGTCAACTGCGTAGACTCGATGTCTGGGATCCATCTCCAAGTGGCAATGGGGTCCTTCGCCCCATGGAAACCCCGCGCACCACTCCCTCTAAGGTCCTTAAAGGACAGTGTGTGTGTGCTCGTCTGGCCATACGCCAGATCACTCCTGAACGATCGGAGGCGATCCTCCATCAGCTCAATGATCCCCTCCTAGATCGACCCAAAGATAAACAGTGTCGCATCAAGGATACCTCTCATGATCTTGGACGCGATGAACTCGCTTAATCCATCATCCACATGCTCGGAACCTGCACCCGAGCCCGATCCTGACCCGGATCCTGAACCTCCCGCTCCATGTCGCGTGACCACCATTTTGAAAATAAACATACTATTGTCAGGGTCACATACACTTTCCATGTTTCCTGGTTCCGTCTAGGCCCTCCTTAACTCGAGTACGGATCCTCTGCTTTCAGTAGTATGGGCCCATACTACCTTCCATATCTATCCATTCTTTCCTCAAGGATTGCTTCGACTTCGCCAAGTCCCTTTTTCCGATACCCTTTCCAATGACCTCATCCTAGGCTTCCCTAGGGCACTCTCCGACATACTCTCCGTCATCAGCTGCACTAGGAGTCCCCGCCACCTCCCCCTAACTAGCTTGCGGACACTGTTACATATCTGTTTGTTAGTTAGTTGAAGTTGGCCAGAACCCCCATAGCACAAAGCAAGCAGTATTCGTGCATTGAGTAACCAAACCAGGCATAACCTACACAGGCCATCCTACTACTGACTAATCAGTCCTAACATACAACTCATACAACAGGCATATAAGGCATCCTTCCTAGACCCTTAGCCCTAACTAGCATGCAATTTTCAGAATCATATATTAGGCACACAAGGCATCCTCCTAGATCCTTAGTTCTATTCTAGCATGCAGTTCTCTGAATCAAAACCATATAACATAACATAGGAAGTATGGGTATCTTGGGGAAAACTTACTTGTGCCCGGCCGGTCGCATGCATCACACACTTCGTCTTTCTTAAAATTTCTCAATTTAGATTTTTGAAAACCATTTTCCTTGTAAAAATCTTTTAGTCCCTCAGTTTGAGTCCAGACACCCCCGAGGGTGTGTCTGAATCTCTCAAACCAGGGCTTTGATACCAACTTGTAACATCCCAAAATTCAAGCCCGAAAATTTCATTTTTGAATTAATTTGTTTAATAAACATTTTACCAAAACATTGTCGATAAAACAACACCTTACAAAATCATAATTTTGTGTCTCAACCATGAAATCAAAAGTAATGAAAATCAGAGTACAATCCCAGAAACTCAATGCGGAAACCATGCGTGTGTGTGATGCACTACTACACCGCCGACTCCTTCCCCTTCGACGAAGAGGTACCTGAAACCAAAACCAAAACTGTAAGCACCAAGCTTAGTGAGTTCCCCTATCATACCACATACCATATAATATCGTCGGTATCTTTCAACCGGTAACCTTCCTCGATATCTTTCAACCGGTAACTGCCATCGGTATCTTTCAACTGGTAATTGCCGTCGGTATCTTTCAACCGGTAACCGGGGACTATTTCACCCCCTACCACTAGCATGCAACAATAGATATAAGCATACAATCAGGCATATCCGGGTACTAACCTACCCATAGCATGTCGTACAGTTAAATCTCATGACCAAAACACATAACATGTCGTACAGTTAAATCCCATGACCAAAACACATAACCAGACCAAGATAATTATCACAAAGACAATCATCTTCTAAATACCCCTTTTTGGTGGGCCGACATTGTGGCCTTAGACCCACCCCTACTAGAAGGTAACTCATCTCAACGTCATGCAGTGTTTGAATTATCCTCGGCGTACAAGTCGACTCTCTTCGACTCCTTGATTCCTACACGACAGCCTTCAAGTCAACACACAACACGTGCAACCTTAAACAGGGTTAGTCCAAGTCCAATCAAATTCAACTTCAAGTTGACCCGACTCGCCGAGTTCGGTCGTTAACTCTTCGAGTCCCTAACCCTTTACTCGTCCTTATCCACGTCTCGACTCGTCGAGTTTGGCAGTGACTCGACGAGTTCCACTCTTGTATGAACATCGCATGAAACTCATCCGACTCACCAAGTTGTATGAACACTCGTTGAGTCCACCTTCATCTGATGAACAAGTCCTGTCCTCGACTCGCCGAGTTGCATGAACAACTCGTCGAGTTCATCTTCAATCTTAAGAAGATTGCCTTGGACTCGCCGAGTCTGTTCTAGTACTCGTCGAGTCCCATGAACTCCAGGTCTAAAATCATGTCCAATGTGTTGGGTCACTCTTTCTATCCGGTTACAACCCTTCTAACACTCAACTGAGTTTCCTTTGACCTTCAACAGATATGGGAATCAAAACCTTGGGCTCGTCGAGTCCCGGGAACGGACTCGTCGAGTCGGTCACGTCCACACTCTAAATCCTCGATTTCTAATGTACAACCTTTGATCAAAAGATAGATCCAAGTTTCTACAATCGATCTAGCACGTAAAGTTACAAACTTTACGTGCTTGCATGGGACTTTGAGCTCAAAAAGGCATAAAACAAGCTCTTATGATGCATGGGACCTTTCATGGGTGCAAAAGCAGTCCACAACTGCCTTGTGACTTCCTTAATGATGTGATTCAGAAGCTCTAACCCCCAACCATGTTTGCAATCATGGGTGGCCATCAAAAATGGCTTATAAAAACCCTAAATCTCCCCAAAAAGGGATCTAACAAATGAAAGTGTAAGGGTACAACTTTTTACCTTCAATGAACTGTAGAAGGTGCACAAACTCGGGTTCCCTTGGTCTTTACTTGTTTCCTCAAGCTTTTCTCCTTCCTTATTAAGACCACAAGCACCAAAATCCACCAACAAGGCTTAAATTGCCTCAATAACAGCTAGGGTTTCAATGAGTGGTGTTATGGAAGCATAAGGGACGTTGTGGCCAACATAATATTGTTTAAATAGGGTGCAAACCCTCGGATTAGGGTTTTTGTCCAGGCAGGGTATACTCGTCGATTCCGTGACTCGAGTCGTTGAGTCCGCGACCCGACTCGTCGAGTCCACCACTTAAAGCCCGCGTCCCGTCCCGCTTCTACTCGGCAAGTTGGTCCTTCAACTTGCGGAGTCCAAGGCCAAAAATGCAAATTACTTAGAAAGAAATACGTACCAAGACCCAGGTGCTACATAACCTGTTACAAATTTTCTGGTAGTTAAGCACTTATCCTAATCTGCATCAACAAAGCCTTTTAATTTAAAGCCATCAGATTTAGTCAAAGCAATAGCCTTACCAGGACTATTTTTCAAATACCTTAACAATCTAAAAGCAACTTTTAAATGAGACTTTCTTGGTTTGTACATAAATTGACTAAGAACTTGAACAACATAAGAAATATCATGTCTTGTAATAGTAAGATATATCAATTTTCCAATAAGCTTTTGAAATTCTATTTTATTATTCAATAATTCATCCCTTTTATAAAAATCCCCTGAACTTATTACAAATTTAGTTTCAAGGGGTGTATTTACAAGTTTGCACCCAAGCATTCCATATTCATGCAAAAGCTCGAGACAATACTTTCTTTGATTTAAACATAAACCATTCTCAATATTCACAACCTACATCACAAGAAAATATTTAAGAATACCTAAATCCTTAATCAGAAATTGAATTTTCATAAAATCTTTGACCCTTTTGAGTTCTGATTCATGACTTCCAATTAAGATAATATCATCAACATATACTAATAAAACAGTAATTGAACTTTCAAACTTCCTAAGAAATAAAGAATGATCACTAACACTTTGTTGAAAATCAAACATAAACAAAGCAGCACAGAGTTTTTCATTCCATTTTCTAGGGGCTTGTTTAAGACCATATAAGGACTTAGTCAATTTGCAAACCTTAGAATCATTTTTAGAATAGTAACCAGGTGGTAAACACATATAAACAACATCTGAAATGTCACCATAGTGAAATGCATTATTTATATCCAATTGATATAATGGCAAGGAATCATTAATATATAATGAAATAATAATCCGAACAGTTACAATTTTAGCAACTGGTGAAAAAGTTTCTTTAAAGTGTATGCCCTCTCTTTGATTATATCCTTTTGCAACTAATCTTGCCTTATACCTTTCAACTTCACCATTTGACTTATATTTAATTTTGAACACCCATTTACAACCAATTGGTTTTCGATTTTCAGGTAACTTAGTTATTTCCCAAGTGTGATTTCTATGCAATGCTTCCATTTCCTCATTCATTGCCTTAACCCAATTTGGATCTGACAATGCTTCATTATAAGTTTTTGGTTCAATTGTGTTATTTATATTAGAAATAAAACACTTAGTTTCTGAATTAAGACAAGAGTAATTAATGGTTCGTTCAATACCATATTTGTATTTCCCTTCAACCACATAATCAGAAAACTTAACTGGCATATGTGACCCACGCCTAGATCTAGAAGCACCATAGACTGCTCAATTGAAGGAGAAAAATGTGACTGACTACTTTCCTCAGACACACTTGAGGAAGAAGGAACTACTTGAGGAAGAAGGAACTGAAGAACCGATAGGAAGCACAATTTCCTCACCACTACAGTTGATAGTCTCGCTAGTGTCAAAAACAGGTTGGTGGCTGCATCAACACCATCCACCTGAGACTCAATTCCAAGTTCAACAAGATTGATAGAATCATTAATATATTCATTAGTGTCAAAAACATCATAGGAAAATGGATCGCTAGGGCCAAGACTACTTGTCAACAGAAGTTGATTTTAATTTGAACAGAAAGACAGACTCGTAAAATTTCACATCCCTGGATACGATGGAAGAATTAGTATCCAAGCTAAGAAGTGTATAAGCTTTTTTATCAGAAGAATAACCTAATAAAACACACTTGTTAGCACGTTCAGAAAACTTATCATTGATATTCAGTTTATCAACAAAACATAAACAGCCAAAGACTCTTAAATGATCAAAATTTGGAGTCCTTTTAAAAAGATGTTCATAGGGAGACAATCCATTTAAAATAGATGAAGGCATTCTATTTATTAAAAAAATAGTTGTCAAAATAGCATCTCCTCAATATTTAACAGGGACTCGAGATTGAAACAGAAGTGAACGAGCAACATTGAGGATATGCCTATGCTTTCTTTCCACAACTACATTTTGTTGTGGAGTGTAACCACAAGAAGTTTAGTGCATAACACCATTTTGAAAACAAAAATAATTCAATTGATTATTAACAAATCATGTCCCATTATCAATACAGATTAGTTTGATTTTTACACTAAATTGGTTTTGAAGAATGTTAACAAAAGATTTGAAACATCTAAAAACTTCACTTTTTGATTTCAAGAGAAAAACCCAAGTGGCCCTAGTAAAGCCATCCACTATACTCAAAAAATACTTAAAACCTTCAACAGAAGCAAGTCTATAAAGTCCCCAAACATCTAGGTGAATCAATTCACCAAGTCTAGTTGACTGGTGTTAACTATGTGGAAAAGACTCTCTTGTTTGTTTTTCCTTATGACAAACATCACAAGGTGGACGAGATTCATTACCAAGTTTTAATTTTTCTTTTAAAGAACTCAAGGCTTGATCAGCTGGATGACCAAGTCTACTATGCCAAGTAAGTTTAGAAACATAACACTTAGTTTTATTTGTAATAGTACCATTACCTGAGGGGATACAATCAAGGTAATACAGCCTCCTAGATTCTCTACCATTCTCCACCATCTCCTTTGATAGTAAATCCTGAATTTTGAAATTATGTTCAGAAAAAACAATTTCACAACCACTATCTTTACATAGCTTATGTATCAACAAAAGATTAACACTAAAATCAGGAACAACAAAGACATCAAATAAATTGAGATGTGAAGACAGATGGAGGTTTCCTATTTTGTTTATAGGAGCAGAAGATCAATTTGGATGCTTCACAAGAAGATTAAGACCAGATACATCCACTACATCTCTAAGTTGAGACTCAGAGGATATCATATGTTGATTTGCCTATGAGTCTACTATCCAAATTTGAGAGTTATCAGAACTCACAAAAGAATTACAACACTGGAACATAGATGTACCTGCCATCTTAGCAGTAGCAATAACATTTTCACTAGCAGAGTTCTCATTGATGAGACGAAGGAATTTGTTGTACTGTTCACTAGTGAGATAATGGGCATCACCATTATGAACACACTCAGAAGGTACATTAGTGATGCTGTTGTTAGACCCAACAGAAGAAGAATTCACAGAAAAAGTCTTATTTTGACTATTATTCTCGTTTTTGGGTTTAAAATCCTTTGGATATCCTATCAACTTATAACATATATCAATAGAATGACGTTTATGACCACAATTTTTACATTGTAGCCCCTGATTTCTAGATCTACCCTGACCCTGTGGCTTTTTAAAATCATTCACCTTACTATTAAAAACTAAAACCTATGATTTCAAAGAACTAGAGGAACCAAGAGAACCAATCTTTTGAAGAGATTCTTCTCTAGAAAGAATAGAAAAAGCAGACTTGACATTTGGTAAAGGTTCCATCATGAGAATATAAATCTTGACTTGATTATAAACATCGTCAAGACCACTAAGAAATTGCATTAGTTTCATGAGTTTAGAGTGATCATTAAGCTTTGTAGCAGCCTCACACACACATTCAGTTAACCTAGTTAAACCACCGAATTCTTTCCACAAAGAATCAATTTTATTATAATACTCTGATAGAGAGGGGACATTTTGTTTTAAAGTATTAATTTGTTTATGAATATTGAAGATTACATAACCATGAGCTTTATTATAATTTTCAAATAACTCATTCCATATATCCTCAGCTTTATCAGAATATACATGACTAGCATATATAGTTTCAGATATTGATCCTAAGATCCAATTACACACAACAACATTAACAAGTTCCCATTTGGAAGCTTCAGATGATTCAGTTTTCCCAAGAGTAAGAGTACCATCTACAATCCTTAGTTTATTTCTAATTTTTAAGCCTCTTGTCATATAACTACCCCACAGGCGATAGTTCTCATTTCCAGTAAGTTTAATAGTTATAATAGAAGTCACAACATTATCAGATGGATGAACATATAAAGGGTCATCAAAGTCAATAGGACTATCTTTAAGATTACCACTACTTTCAGGAGTTCCACCAGACATACTGAGTCACAAAAGATGTAACACAGAATGTAACGACCCAATTTTCACGACTAAAAATTTTCTTTTAAAACATTACTAAAACCACATTTATAAAAACTGTATCATAATTCATAACATAATTCCGAGTATCAATTCAAAAAATAATCTTATTATCAGAGTAAAACATTCCCAGGCTAACTGACTATGGTGTGTGTACTGCAATCTTCCCGAGCTCCTCTTTTGAAAACTGAGTACCTAAAACCAAAACTGAAAACCGTAAGCACAAAGCTTAGTGAGCTCCCCCAAACTACCACATACCATATAAACATATAAATCACATACTGGGCCTTGCCCACTGCATCGGACCGAGGTCCGGACTAACTGGGGCCTTGCCCCCTGCATCGGACCGAAGTCCGGAAACTGACTGGGACCTTGTCCCCTGCATCGGACCAATGTCCGGACTAACTGACTGGGACCTTCTCCCCTGCATCGGACCGAAGTCCGGACTAACTGGGGCCTTGCCCCCTGCATCGGACCGAAGTCCGCAACTAACTGAACAAGCATAATATAAACATATCAACTAGCATGAACACACATATATTGCATACTGCATCGGGCTGTAGCCCGGAACACATAAAACATAAATCCTGTCTGAGCCATGAAGGCATCAAACATACTAAGTACTGCATCGGACCGAAGTCCGGAAACTACTGCTAACTAAACGGGCCGGCATTGTGGCCTTAGACCCGTTCCTATTGGAAGGAAACTCACCTGCACTGCTGGAGTTTTTGCTGATACCTTTCTGACTGCGATCAGACACTCTCGAACTGCTTCTCCAAAAACTCCCCGATCTTTCTAGGATCTGAAATGAGACACCAACACAGAGTCCACTGCTACTTCTTGAATCACCCAAGGTCTTCGTTCTTCCTTCTAGCTTTAAATAACTCAAAAATGGCAAAAGTAGCTCAAGGACACTCAATGGCTGCTTAGGGTTTCGAGAGAAGGTAAAGGGAGTGATGGAGGCTGGGATGAAGGCCTGAAATGATGCTTAAATAGGGCACCAAGCCCGGAAATTAGGGTTTTCCAACCCAGACCGGACTCGCCGAGTTGGTCCCTCCGACTCGCCGAGTCAGTCACTTAAACCCCGACACGGGTCCCGCTCGAACTCGCCTAGTCTACCTATGGACTCGACGAGTTGACCCCTTTAACTTAGAGTTTTCCTTTCCTTTCTTGGTCTTTCTGATTCGGGGTGTTACAACTCTCCCCCACTTAAACTAAACTTCGTCCTCGAAGTTTCTCTACCACCAATCGCCTTGCAAACTGTTGTCAACACTCCGCTTGGTTGACCTAACACCCGTTGACCACCTTTGCTGGCCCTTCGCTTGGCCATTCTGACTAACATTAATCTTCGCGGATAATAATCTCGGGTCAACCCTTACCCTGAGCATTCTAGGAACACCACTTACTTGACTGAAAAACCTTCTAATACTCCTCGAGTACTTAAGCTGAACACCCTAAGGGTTCACCCCTTTCTTTTTCCTTGTGCGATTTACGGCCTTTCCAAGGCAATGCTCCATAACCAACTACTTCTCTGACACTGTGAAGGACCCTTCCTTCACCAAATCCACTACTCCCGCCACTCTCAATACGGGTCATTACCACTAGTATCCACTGGACACTTCTCGCTACTATAACTTAATATTGAGCACCCGTCAATCACCTAGTCGAATTCTACCATAGTCTGCTTTCCATTACTACCATTGACTGAAAATCTCTGTTTTCCCTTCTCCGCCTCCCGGATAAACTGAGACCACCCTGGTCCATGTAACATCCAAATTTTCAAAACAATTAAAACTTTTCAAAGTCATCCATTTTATTAATATTGTTGCAAAAAGGTTTTCAATACATTATTAAACAAAGTAATTTCCCAGGTTCATATCATAAAACACCAACGTGAGGAACGGTACGATCACGCCTTTGCCTTGCCACAGACTCTTGAGAACCTGAAACATAAAACCACAACTGTAAGCCCGAAAGCTTAGTGAGGTACCCCCAGAATACCAACCACATATACGCCTTTCCAGGCCCTGACCTCCCGGTTCATCACACAACATAATCGCCTTCCGGCCCATAACATATCGCCTTCCGGCCCATAAGCATAAGATGCATATATAACATAACGAATAATCATATAGCAGTTCATAGACAACAATCAATCAACAGATCACATATCGTAGCATAACTCTAAACAAGGTACCGGTCTGGCCGGTCACTAGCATAACATTACCCTATAAATCAGTCAACATACTAAATGCATACATACGCCTTTCCAGGCCATGACCTTCCGGTCGACATAGTAATGCCTTCCGGCCCATAACATGTATTGCCTTCCGGCCCATAACATATAACAAATGACAATTACTCGGATTTCCATCCGATAAAAAGGTCGGCCTTGGTGCCATAAACCCTACGATATAATGAGGATAACTCACCTCGAAACTGCCGACTGAACAGATAGCTCAAGCTGCTCCGATCACTGATACGATCTCCACCTCTGGATAGTCACCAATGCACTGAACTCAAACAATAACAACAATTACCAAAATACCCCTGGAACCACTGGTCAATCCTTGGTCAAAGACAAGGTCAAAGTCAACCCCTGACTGACCCTACTCGTCGAGTCAACCCTGTGACTCGCCGAGTCCCCATACTCAGAACTTCACTTAACCCGCGACCTAACTCGACGAGTCACCCCAAGACTCGCCGAGTTCAACGACTCTGAGTCCACTCGCCCTTGACTCACCGATTCCTTAAGATTCCCTTTCTACACGTCGAGTATCCCCTTTTTACTCAACGAGTTCCTCCTGGAAGAATCGCGGGGCCACCCCGACTCAACTCGCCGAGTCTGAAGAACAACTCGACGAGTCCCAGTTATTCTTCAAGCTACTCGCCGAGTCTGTTCATCAGACTCGTCGAGTCCATGCCATGCAGTCGATCAGACTGCTTCCTGAGATAAGTATTGTTCCGAAATACACAAGCATGGGACCTTCTGGACCTCTAAGGTCCTAATTCAGGGTTATAGTCGTTTGGGTAACAAGGCAATAATCCATCTAATCACCAAATGGGTTCCATAAACCCTAGATCCATACACACATCAATATAACAGAAATGATCCGAAATATTACCTCAATAACACACTCTCTGTGTCCCCAAACCTCAGAACTCGAATCCCTTGCAGTTCCTTTAGCCAAGACTCCCCTCCTCCTTGCACCACAATTTCTTCAAATCACCAATGGCCTTCAATCTTGCTTTAGATGCCCACAGCCGCTTAGAGTTCTTCTCAGAAGACTAAAAGACGGACAATGACGGCATATAATGCGTTATATACGACCCAAACCTGAACGGTTAGGGTTTCCGCTGAACAGCGTCGACTCGCCGAGTCCATATCTGGACTCGTCGAGTCCAGTCGCGATCCCGCGACCAAGTCTGCGATCCTACTCGGCGAGTCTAGGCTCCAACTCGCCGAGTCCCCTCTTAAAACACCCCCAAATCATAATTATATCATTATTTGAAATTCCGGGCTGTTACAGTCCAACTAATCTGCCGATATCTGGGTTACCGAACTCCCAACGATCACTACACCCCATCGTAATCTCCTAGTCGCTTCCAGCGAATTCTGAAGATAATTCGATTATCTATAACTGCTCTATCCACTCTGCCGCTCATACTGAAACGATGCTACTGGAACCAGCCTGCTTATCTCCCATCTGATTACTCAACTCCTACTAACTCGATCCTTCCATCCTGAAAGAAAAGCTACCTGCCTAGCTATCCTTACATATCACTTATACTTGGTAGAAGGCTCAACTGATCCTGCTGAGAGGGACTTGCCATTTCCCAATCAACCAACTATACCGCCAGTACTTGCATTCCAATACACATACTAATATTGACCATCACACTACAACTATTCGAAACACTGAACTGCTTGCAACACTGAACTGCCTGATACACTGAACTGCCTGAAACACTGAACTGCTTGAAACACTGAAATGACTGAAACACTGAACTGCCTGAAAAACTGAACTGCCTGAAACATTGAGCTACCTCAAACACTGAACTGCCTGAAACACCGAACTGCCTGAAACACTAAACTGCCTGAAACACTGAACTGACTGAAACGCTGAACTGCCATATGGCTGCTTCCCAAATATCTCGAGACCTTCCTGGTCTCCAATCATTCATCGGTTATCTGCAACACCGAGTTCCAACTCAACTGTGGGGTCCAAGGACTCCTTACTTAGTCACTCCCACGACGTCTGAACGAAATCATTCTCTGGAACTAGTTTCCACTAGTTCTCCTGTCACCGCGGCCATAACAACCTTCCTGATCCAAACGATCGGGTCCATACGTCGAACCTTGATATCATCTGATCCAAGACTAAAAATGATGGCTCCCAGACTAGCGGTAGCCCTTAACATATGCGAACCCAAGCGGTCCACTGCTTCCCTGATCTCATAACTGAGGTGGCGATCTAATGCCAAATCGGCGACTTAACCATAACTGAACCATTTGGTAAATCCGAAACCTAACCCGTGGATTCCCATATCCTCACTGTTGCACCCGAACTGGTGGGTACTATTACTTTCCCCGCGTCCAACAACGCACTCATGCTGCCTATTAATCTGATAAAGGCCACGGCTAAACCCATGGACTTACAACTCTCTAATACTATCTGGCTGCTAGTGAATGCTATGGCTAACCCCATAGAATTACAACACTCCACCACTATCTGACTGCTAGTGAATTCTACGGCTACCCCCGCAGACTTACAACACTCTACTACTATCTGACTGCTAGTGAATGCTACGGCTACCCCCGTAGACTTACAACACTCTACTACTACTATCTGATTGCTAGTGAATGCTATGGCTACCCCCGTAGACTTACAACACCATACTACTACTATCTGATTGCTTTACTAACCTACTATTTTGAGGACGTCCTGACTATCCCTAGTCCTGCTAGCGATCGCTCATTCTGATTTCTCAAAACCAGCCCTCAGTCACCGAATACTGCATCAACCTCGATATCTTATATCCTTGATATACCTCGCGTTTCGTCGAGGAAGTCTTCGGCTTGGTTCCCAAACCAACCGTCTACTAATCCGAATACATGAAACTATTTTTGGGAAGTTTCCAAACTCCCAACTCCTGAATCTACACAACCCTGCATGCTGTCTCCGCCACTGGCTACTAACATGGAAGCATCTCTTGCTAACCGTTCTCAAGATCCTCATTCCGACTCGCTAGATTCGTACAGGCGATCCTCCAATCCTGGATTCCCAACCAGCTACTAACCATCTCGATTTCATGAACTAACTGTTAGGAAGTTCCTCAAACTCCCAATCATGAACTCCTCAATACATCCATCGCTGTGCTACTGTCTTTTCTT
Source organism: Lactuca sativa (assembly GCF_002870075.4). Lineage (NCBI taxonomy): Eukaryota > Viridiplantae > Streptophyta > Magnoliopsida > Asterales > Asteraceae > Lactuca > Lactuca sativa. The sequence continues at coordinate 293,999,630 of NC_056630.2, read as the reverse complement.
CTCAGAGGCCGCGTACTCATTCTGGGCCTATGTGCTCTTATCCTTGTATACCCGGAGGGTTCTCCCCCACTTGGATCCGGCTAACTCCTCAATGCTCATTGGTCGAAAGGATTCCCAACCTTCCTTCCATGAAAAGGGCAATCCGCTACCCGCCCACGTTTACCTCTGTTGGCGTTCCAACTAACCCTTACCAGATCCGAACCATTCCTGCTTAACTAACCGAGCACTCTTCAATCCTTCACTGCATCTACTTAGTGACTGCATCTCGAGAACTTGCGTTTAGGGTGAACATCTCTAACCCACTTCCTTACAGACCGCTAGCTACTCTACTAGAAGCTCTGGATTGTCACTACTGAGAATATAACTGATCATTAACCGAATAGCACCTTCCGCAGCAGTGAGGCACTACCGAATCTTACACATACATGATACAGTCACCGCATCTGAAGTAACTTGATCTAGAGGGGACGAACTCCAATTCACCATTCTAATCCCAAGGTATGCAACTAGCATATAACTTAACCATAGGCACGTAATATAATACCCCAACACACATGCTTATTGATATCAATGCAGCAACATAACAATAATATCATGAATAATAATTAACAGGAAGGTAAAAGATACGTACCCCCATCATTCAGTGCTGCTCGAATCCTTGTTGAAATCAACCGGAAAACACGGCTCCAAGCCGTAGGCGCCCTTGCACGAACCTGGCGTCTGCTGATGGCTCTCGAAGTCCTAGAGGTAGGAACTGGCACCTGCCCTGCTGTATACAAACTCGGACAGTGGGCCTTTTTGTGGCCCCTCTGACTGCAATGGAAACATATCGGATCAAGTCCCTGGGCGATGGTAACAGTACAATCTCTACTAAAATGGCTAATCTGGCCGCACATGAAACATCCAGCATCACCACCGCTTCTACGCCTGCACGCACCCATGTGCATCCTACCGTACTTCCCGCATCGACTGCGGCTCTGATAATCCCTCGTCCTCAAATCCGACCCCTTGGGCCTCTTGCCCGAACCTGTGGCTACCTGAGTCTCATCCGTTTTCCTCTTCCTTTCCGACTCCCTACCCGTCTCTCGCTCCTGCATTACCTTATCGACCCCATCCGTCCTCTGAACAATAGTTGTTTGATCCTGGAGCTTCGCGGTCAATCTATCAGTGATCCTCTCGACCATGTCGGGCAGAGCCTCGCAAATGGCTCGCGAGACCTCCTCAACTATCCAATCATGCAGAGGTCTCTCTTAGAGACAGGGTTCCCCACTCACTCCTGTCCCACGATGATAAGAGCTAAAAATGGGAACTCCCTCCCTGATGGATCCCTGAACTCCATAAGCATCGGGCTCTATACGAGCCCCAATCTGCCCTGAAACTATCCCGGCCCTAAAGGCCTCCAAATGACTGTCCATAAGCTCCACTATGGCCTTTCTAACCGAACCAAAAATCACTTCAGTCTGATCAATGATGTTGCGCATGATCTCTGCGGAAATGAAATCCCTCATCTGATCATCAAGCTGCCCGGCTCCAAAGCCCGAGCCAGATCCCTCCCCGGTACCTGAACTGCTAACTGGTAACTCGCGCAATGTCACCATGCTGAAAATATAACACTTCCTGATCAATATACACATCACTGTTGAGGGATCTCTTACACACTCTATAGTTCCCTGGTCTTGTCTCGGCCCCTCTTGAATCGAGTACGGATCCTCTGCTTTCAGTAGTACGGGCCCATACTACCTTCGACATCTATCCGTACTTTCCTCTAGAGTTACCTTAAATCCACCAAGTCACTCTCCTACTACTGATCTCTGCTACTACCTTCCTAGGCTTGCCCTAGGGAACCTCTGACTCCACCCAAACCAGTCCTCAGTTGCTAAAGGCCTCCTTGTAATGCCAATTAGCCAGCACCTGAATACCATCACATACAATGAGGCTAGGATAATCCTTCGAGTAAAAGACTCGTCCCTACAACGGTTAGACTCATACCGAAGCTGCGTAATAGGGCCAAATCTAGCACTCTGAGATTATTCAACCCTGTTCACATGTGACGTGACATATTCACCTAATGGCTAACTCCCATCACTTAGAGCCCCACAAAGCACAATGCAAGCAGCATTCAGACATAGAAAAACTACTCAAGCAACTCTATCCTCATAACAAGGACCTATACTAGCATACAATGCTAAGCTCATACTATCAGGCATAACCTAAACAGGCTATCCTACTGTTGTCTACTCAGTACTAGCATAAAATTCTTATCAGGCTGAAACACATAAAGCAGGCATATAAGCCATCCTTCTAGATCCTTAGTCCTATACTAGCATGCTATTCTACTGAGACTGAAGTTGAAACTAAAACCGATAATCACAATATAACTTGTATGGGTAATTTGGGAGTACTTACTTGAGCTCGGCTGATCGCATGCACCACACCCCTTTTCGCTTTTCAAAGTTCTTTCTTTCTAAAAATTATTTTCGCTTTTCTAAAACTCTTTTTCTTTGAAAACATTTTACCACTTCCTTAGTTTGAGTTCAGACACACCCGTAAGTGTGCCCGAATCCCTCAAACCAAGGCTCTGATACCAACATGTAACGACCCAATTTTCACGACTAAAAATTTTCTTTTAAAACATTACTAAAACCACATTTATAAAAACTGTATCATAATTCATAACATAATTCTGAGTATCAATTCAAAACATAATCTTATTATCAGAGTAAAACATTCCCAGGCTAACTGACTATGGTGTATGCACTGCAATCTTCCCGAGCTCCTCTTTTGAAAACTGAGTACCTGAAACCAAAACTGAAAATCGTAAGCACGAAGCTTAGTGAGCTCCCCCAAACTACCACATACTATACAAACATATAAATCACATATTGGGCCTTGCCCACTGTATCGGACCGAGGTCCGGACTAACTGGGGCCTTGCCCCCTGCATCGGACCGAAGTCCGGAAACTGACTGGGACCTTGTCCCTTGCATCGGACCGAAGTCCGGACTAACTGACTGGGACCTTGTCCCCTGCATCGGACCGAAGTCCGGACTAACGGGGGCCTTGCCCCCTGCATCGGACCGAAGTCCAGAACTAACTGAACAAGCATAATATAAATATATCAACTAGCATGAACACACATATACTACATACTGCATCGGGCTGTAGCCCGGAACACATAACACATAAATCCTGTCTGAGCCACGAAGGCATCAAACATACTAACTACTGCATCGGACCGATGTCCGGAAGCTACTGCTAACTAAACGGGCCGGCATTGTGGCCTTAGACCCGTTCCTACTGGAGGGAAACTCACCTGCATTGCTGGAGTTTTTGATGATACCTTTCTGATTGTGATCAGACACTCTCGAACTACTGCTCCAAAAACTCCCCGATCTTTTAGGATCTGAAATGACACACCAACACAGAGTCCACTACTACTTCTTGAATCACCCAAGGTCTTCCTTCTTCCTTCTAGCTTTAAATCACTCAAAAATGGCAAAAGTAGCTGAAGGACACTCAATGGCTTCTTAGGGTTTCGAGAGAAGGTAAAGGGAGTGATGAAGGCTGGGATGAAGGCCTGAAATGATGCTTAAATAGGGCACCAAGCCCGGAAATTAGGGTTTTCCAACCCAGACCGGACTCGCCGAGTTGGTCCCTCCGAATCGCCGAGTCAGTCACTTAAACCCCGACACGGGTCCCGCTCCAACTCGCCGAGTCTACCTATGGACTCGACGAGTTGACCCCTTTAACTTAGGGTTTTCTTTTCCTTTCTTGGTCTTTCTGATTCGGGGTGTTACACACAAACATAGAGAACAAACAACAAACAACTGTGTTGAATTATAGTCCAGATGGTCACCATAGTATGTCGGGGCCCAAGACAATCAACACATAGTCAAGAATAACAAAACAATCAGGTAATAACAAATGTGTTGACTTATAGTCCAGATGGTCACCACAGTATGTCGGGGCCCAAGACAATCAACACAGAGTCAAGAATAACAAAACAATCAGGTAATAACAGAAAATTAACTGGTGTACTCAAGACAACCAAGATCTCCCATATCGACAACTAGAAAAGAAGGAAAGAAAGGAACGAGAGACCCTCACAGCGCAATAAGCAAAGATGTTTGTTAGAATTGACTCCCTGAATCCGTTCCCTTCAAGGGTTTATTGGTGATGAAATACGACTCCAAGAGAGTTATTTCAGATTAGAGGGACTAATTGATTCATCTTCAGAGTTTTAGATGATGAACACATCAACCACACCTCAGTAAAAAAACCGAGCTCACCAATCTGCAAGATCAAACCAAAACTCGCAGTTCCAGGATCTTAAGAAGAAACATAATCGATTTCAGGAAAAAAAGATCGTAAAAGAATAGAACACCCTAAACCTTCGCAGATTCAATCGCAAAAGTAAAATAAAGAACCCTAAATGAACAAGAAGAATACCTTTCACAGATTGACGAAGAAAGAACACCAAACGTCGAAAGAAATGTCAGGAACGAGAATCACAAGCCCTATAGCTCTGATACCATGATAAAAATAGACAAACCAAACATTCCCAACATCTTCATTTCTTATATCATTTAAGGACTAAGAAATAGAAGGTTTTCACGATACTTACAACATAAATATCACTACAAAAACCCTAATCTACTCTCAAGATTATCACTCACCCTAAACTATATCTATCCTACAACACATCTAACAGATGTATATACAAAGTAGAACAGAAATGTTGATTACAATAGATAAAAGAACGAGAGAGAAATAGATACAAAATCCTAACCAATTTTGATCTAAATGATTGAATGAATGATCTTGACAATCTCTCTCCAACTTTATATCACAACTAACAAGAAATGAACCAGATTCGGGTTTTACTTGATCCACAAAAGATCCGCGTGTTTTTACCTGCAAATTCCTTTTACAACCTTACACAATTCTGTTTATCATAAGAAACCCTGTGTTTTATTATTAAGAAAAATAATAAATATATGATTGTATTTAAAATATTTAGTATTTTTAATAAAGACTCAGCCCCATAGGGATTTTCAGAGAAATTTTCACGACATGTGGCATCACAAGAGTTAATTTAAGGAATGAAACTCTCAACCTCACGCCCTACATGAGTATAAAACCCGGTGCATCGACCTAACTAAACTGGATATCACTTGAACATAATATTATTATTATTATTCGAAAATGACATCATTATTAATTTATTATTAGTCAACCAACTCGACCCAATCTAACCAACTCGATCCAATCCATTTTAAACCAAAAAGTCTACATGGTTGGATTATCCAACCGATGCAATTCACATTTCCCCAAGTCTATAATTATATATCAGTGCGATCACAACTTTATCCGCTTTGTCTAGGTTTTATCCGGGACTCTTTAATCGGGAAAGACACCACACCAGAAGTTGTGTCCTTCCGTTCATTGTCACGTCAATTGTTTCATTCCCAAAACTAACAATATGCTATTCAATATTGTAAACCGGTGACCATAATCAATACATCCATAACAATAAAAGACAGTTTTTTTTTTTTTTTATCTGTTTTGTCTTATTTTTATTTTTATCGAGGTCTCTTTAAATGTGAAATATACCGACCACAAGTTTTCTCCCTTAGCTTTGTACTTTTGTTTATTCTTTTATACCAATATAAACATATTGTCATTCAATTTTATAGTTTTATAGCAATTTCCATACATCAATAATCTATAATAAGTGTTTAAACCTAAATAAAAAAACAGGTCAACCCAATTCACTTGCTCGTTTAAACCCATTAATACCTGGCCATGCATGCATCGGACACTCCTATTAATTTTGCCACCTCCATAAATTAGAGATGATATAACAATGCAGTGTTGTTATCTGTTTTTATTGCTGTTCAAAAAAAAAACGTACACTCATAAACTATCCGGACAAAAGAAAACAAAAGCATGATTAATGGGGTTGATAATATGTAAGAGGCTGAGACGCTAAAATGATAGGCAGATGAAGCATCGAAGCCGACCGGGCCATATGTTAGCTACGTAACTTACTGTATAGCCCGTGAAAGGCCCTTACATGTGATCCTAAATTGAAGGGCTGTTATCTTTTGACAACTTAAGCACAGGTCCTACTCACTCACGTGTCCCTATTTGTCTTTTCACAAAATAATTCTTACTACCAACAAGATGCCCTTTTAATTATTCTATATTGAAAAAAATAAAGAATGATTCCATTGGCTTTGGTGTGGTTGTGGTTTCTTCATGATTTATCTTAGTTTGCGTTATCGGGTTTTAGAATTTGATAAAATGGTATGAGACCAAACTTGATGGGACTCTACAAAATTTTCAGGGCTATTTTCCATGATGAGAATGAGGAATTTGTATCTTTATGTTCAGATGAGGGATGAGAAAATTAATCTAGAGCAAGTGATTGTCGCGCAACAATGCATAAGGAAAAATAGTTAATAAATTTGCATTAGTACCAGGTTTATAAGGGTATATATACCACATGCGTCCTACATAACAGTGTCTTAGAAACACTCATTGAAAAACGTTTACCAACTTGAGTATAGTTTTTGTTTAGATATATAATTTATGAAAATTAATAAGAAGGGAAAAGGAAGTTAGCTTTATTGAATAATGTTTTCAACTTCCAACTTGTGATAATCGGGCACAAAAGTCGTTTTTGTACTTTTTTGCATGATAAAACTTGTCAAAATCAATGTGTTTTTTTTCGAGCATGGGATGAGGTTATTGGTAATAAAATTTGCAAAAAGTGTTGCCTATATGAGAAGTAATAGGGAGATTGAGATTAAAGTCTCATATCCTTAAGTAGGCATGAAAACCAAGTGACCACATAACTTATATCTAGAACGGCATGGTATTCAATTTCAACCAAAGATTTAGAAAAAGTAACCATTGATTGATGTGTGTGAATGAAGACATGATCTCAATCACCATTGCATTGAAAAAAATGGAGTTTGAATTCATCAATTTTTGATATAGAAGACAAACAACATCGTTATCAATGGATACATATTTCGAAGCGAAGCTAGTATTATTTCCATGAAAAACAAACCAATGTATTGGTTTGTTTTTATTAAATACTAGTTTATAACCCGTGAGAACCACAGTTATAAAATTAATTAAACTTTCATATCAAAAAATCAAAATTATTAATTAGTTATTTTAAATAAACTATTACTTAAGAGATATTTTCATAGTTATATTAAATTATAATCATTGATTTAAATAAATATGAGAAGTTATATCATCTTGTAATATGTATTAAATTTATTTTATTTTTCAATCCAATGTTATTAATTTAATATAATTAGAGTGAGAAAATTTAAATTTTGAAATTTAAAATGAAGAATCAGTTATTAATTTAATGTAATTAGAGTGGAAAAATTTAAAATTTGAAATTTGAAATGGATAAAAAATTATTAATTTAATGTAATTATAATGGATATTTAAAATTTGAAATTTGAAATTGATAATTAATAGGTTGACAAGTGGCATGTTAAGTGATATATAATATTAATGGGGATTTTTTAATTGTATGACATTTTTCAATAGAAGATTAAACTTATTCTTTTATTAAAATAGATATTTGTTTTAAAATTTGTTTAAGAATGTTAAAATAAAAGAATGATATACGCTTTTATTATGATGGAAAATTTCAGTTGAGTAACTTTAGTATAAAACTTTGTTAAGATGTTGCAGTATGTACTTTAAATCCTACCTCCATCATTTCATATGAGCTCTTTTGTACATCTACAGTTTTAAGTACAGTACTTACATATCCTTTTTGGTAATTATTTGCTATTAAATAATAAACTCTTTGTTCGACTCCTTTCTCAAACATTTCACAAGTCGTAAATAATGAATAATGTTGGAATAGTTGCCTCATCTTCATCGTGTCTATTGGAATCAGTTGCCTTATTTCTATCGTGTCTGTTGGAATCGCATCCTCCCATGTGTAGATTAGAGAAGAAAAACAAAAGTAACGATCAACAAAAATTTGATGAGTTTAGAGGGAGATGGAGGGTTTTCGAAAAGTGTGAAATCCGAATATGATTGGATGAGAAAACGGGTGTGGGGAAGATAAGGCAGAATAGGTGGGGGCAGGGGGGGGGGGGGGGGGGAGACGTGTGAACAACACGTATCAGCTCCATCCTTATCTTTACACCACTCTTAATAATTTAAGGGACCAAATTGCCAATATCACAAACTTTAGTACCAAAAATTTGAACCATTTAAAATATAAAAACTTATAGACCAGTTTTGCCAAAAAATTGGAATGTTCACTATTCATAAAGATGGTCATCTTTAATATATATATATATATATATATATATATATATATATATATATATATATATATATATATATATATATATATATATATATATATATATATATATGAATTTGTCAATGCCAACCAAAAGCGCCATTCCGACCACTATTGAGTAGCTGGGATTTGCATCTAGATTTCTGAGTACACCGTTAATTGAGTCACGATTCATGTTACGATATATTGGGATGTAATATCATAGTTTGAGAAAGTGATGAAATATTTTGTTATTAGTTTCAAGAAGAAAGATTACAAAATATATACAACGACTAACAACTAACTTGTACCTAACAAACTTTGTTTACTTAACTAACCTTGAGATATAAGTAACTCTATTTTTAACCAACTAACTTTTAACTATTAACGAACGTACAATGTTATTACCCCCCCCCCCCCCCCAGATGAGCTTTGGAAAATGTTTTTTCAAAGACATCTTGAAAACATTTGGAGCAAGTTTGTGTTTTGGTAAAGGCATTGTGAAGATATCTATGGTTTTATACAAAAGTTTGTCCCGAATAAAGTGGAAATCGATTTCTATATGTTTTTTTTTTCTCTTATGAAATGTTGGATTACAATCAAGTTGAATTGTCGATTCGTTGTCACAAAAGACCAGAGTTGGGTCTTTATGATGTATTCCAAAATTGCTCAAAGGATGATGTAGCCTAATAATCTCATTAGTAACAACAATAATTACTTAATACTCTACTTCCGTGGAGATCTAGAAAGAATGGTTTGTTTCTTAGATTTCTATGAAATCAAAGAATATCCAATGAATATACGGAAACCAAAGACAAATTGTCTTGTGTTAGGACATACAACGCACTCTGAATCTATGAAAGGTCAAATTTTCGAAGATGGTTTTAAGGACACAAACAAATCTTGTCTTAGATTTAGTTAAAGAAACTTAAGGAGATGATTAACATCCAAGTGTGCAACTCTAGGATTAGTAACAATTTGCTTGAGTCTATTTACAACATAGATGATATTGGACCTTGATATTATGACATACATCCGTTTACCAACAAATCTTCTATACTTAGTTGGATTTGTCAATAATGGTCCTTCAAAATTTGATATCTTACACACATGATCCATTACATATTGTCCTGGTTTTGCTGCTAATTAAGCAGTATCTTCAAGCAATTTCAATTTATACTCTCTTTAAGTGATGAATATACCTTCAGATGATGTTGCACTTTCTAGTCCAAGAAAAATTTGCAATTTCTAGTCCAATAAAATGTTGTAACTTTGCTAAATCTTTCGATTAGAGTTTGTTAATTAAATTTTGTTAAATTGCATTAATGATAGCTTCTTTTATTACTTTTTTTAGAGTTTATTTTAGCATATTTCATTCATAATTTAGTTAATGTACTTTCTAGTTTCGTGAGCATAATTGCATTTTTAAGGAGACGAACAGAGCGGGTTCTTTGGGTGGCGAAGGATTTGGAGGACGACAAGGATTTTGGGCTTGATAGCTATGGAGATGATGCATAGTGGGCTCGTTGATTATTTGAAGGCTTGGAGGAAACGAACTTTAAATTTGCAAGAAATGTAAGAATATTCAAGTGTGCAGAGATTTTTGATCGGGAGGTTACGCGAGCTATAGATCATTTGGAGAAACCATCTTGGGCTTAAAATAAAGAGAACTTGAAGAAAAATGCGCTAGAAGCTGAGTAGACTCAAACTGGGCTAGTGAACTAAACAGTGCAGGTGCAACAAATGAAGAGGACCATTCTCCATCAATTCACACGGCCCGCATAAGAATACTATGGGGCCCGCTTGTGTTCATGCGAGGGCAAATTCGTGATTTTACTTTTGTCTTCTATTTGAGGAAGTTTGGTGGGATTCTTTTGAGACTCTTGAACATCTGAACTTGGGAGGATTCTCTGGAGATTTTGGAGCATTTTGAAGCCCAAGAACACCTCAAGAACTTCATCTTTTTTCTCTTGAATCTTGTTAAATGTTTAGTACAATCTATCCTCACTTTGTTTTCTTGTGTTTAGCAATGTTAGTCTAAACTAAACTTGGTTGACTTTTGTGAAATCATTTGAATATTAAAGACTCCATGAATTTGTTCTTGAATCTTTATGAGAATGCTTTGTGTTTTTAACATCTTGTTACTACTTGTATGTTTTTATTCATGAGTTTAAATGTACTTGTGTTGATTAGTTGTCTAATTTCTTGATTAAGTAAAGGATCCTCAAATTAGCAAGAAACAAGTGATTTTTGTGTTAGTTTTACTTCCCACAATCATAAAAACATTTTCTCCAACATGGATGTGAAAGCATTTGACTCCTCTTGGGTTTGGTGACTTTTTGGTTAGTAATGCTACATGACTTTCACTAATTACATTCTTAATGGAAATTGTGACTTTGACTAAGGAAATTGTTATGAGCTTTTCTAACTATTTTAACAACTAAGAAAAGTCTAGGTAATCTCAAGCTTCTTGGATTACTATAGCCAAATTAAGGATTTAAAACAAGTATTGTACCATTGGATTTTAATGACATGTTCATTAAATGTTCAAGTGAGGAAACCTTAAGTCAACCATCTTTTTCTTATTGAATTTACATCAAACTCTTTTTTTTTTGAATTGTCTATTTAAATCTTACTTTAGTTCTAGTTTTATTTTAAGTATTTATAAATATCAGAACCTCCATTTCTACTTTTTATTGTGGCTTTACAATTATTTTTGCAAAGAGACTTTCATAGAGTTATAAAATTGAACCAATCTCCATGGATCCGACCCCTTTACCACTATACACTATTTTAGTGTAAAATATTTAGGGTTATTAATTTTGATGTCCTCGACAACCGCCAAATTTTGGCATTGTTGTCAGGGATTGGTTTATGTATAATCTATTTGTTTCTCTATGCCTAGATCTCATTGTGTAGGTAGTGTAATTTAACACCCCAAATTTTTTTTTTTTAAAAAAAAATATGGTTCGGAAATGAACACTCCTTGCATTGAAACCCAACTTTATGAGCTAGATTAGTTAGTTATGATGACTGTGACCAAAGTGTGCAGCATATGCCTCTTCTTTGCGATGTTTGTGCCTAAAATGGAGATCATTTCGATGTGTGTCCATATTTACAAGGAGAATGGGAAGAAGTGCAAGAGAAGGGAAGCTACTACTACTCAGACCAATGGAGTTATGATCAACCTCAACATGATCAATGATGAGACAACCACCAAGCGTGGGGATACAACCAATAATAAAGCCCATACCCGGCTTAGAGAAGTGACCAATACCAAACAACTCCACGATTCCGACATCCATATCCTCCACCTCCTCAACAACCTGGAATGCTAAGCATGTCGTTAGAGGAGATTATGAAGAGCATTGCCACCTCTTCCCAAAATTTATAGGAAGCAACCCAAGCTAGCCTCAAAATCTTAGAGCAACAAAGAACACAACTTGATCCAACAATAAGTATAACAGAAGCTTAAGGAAAACTACCATCTAAAGATAGACCATGGCATAGCACATATGCTATTCCTTTGAAAGATGAGAAAAGTTTTGATGGCCCAAGAGTGTTATATGAAGAAGAGGAAGAAGGAGTAGAAGTGGAAGAAGCTATCAAGGAAGAAGAAGAAATTAAGAAAGATGTCAATGAAACCATAGAAGAAGTGTTGGGTGTTAACGAAAGAGAGTTTGAGCCAACCACTAACATTGAGAAACTAAATCCAGTGGTAGACCAACCACAAGAGCCGAAAATGATAAAACCGTCAGACCCTTTAAAGGATACATATCACGAGAAGGAAGACGCCTAACCAGTCACCAACTTGACCACCATGTCAAATATGGAAGAGTTGGTCACCTTACTGAACAAGTACAAGAAAGAATATGGTTGGATGATTACTATTATCAAAGGCCGAAGTCTGGTATGGTTCTCCTGTAAAAAGAAAGTCAAATACAAGAAAAGAGTACGAATGGAGGTGTGGAAATTAGAAAAAGTCGACACTGGGCAAGTTTTCAAGGTTAATGGACATTGATTAAAGCCTTTGTATGGGGGTTTTGATGAAAATGTCAAATTCATTATCCGTTTGGGCACCCCAAAATATTGACGAACAGTTGGTAAGACGTCTCGTCGAAGACGTTAAAGAAGGACATTTTTGGGAAGCATTATGCTTTCATCTTTTATAAACTAAATAAAATGATTTTGAAAACGTTTTTTTTATTTGAAGGTGTTCATTTTTGAAAATTTCTAGCCTCATTCTCACCTTTGGTCTAAACTTTTGTTGTGATTTTGAAACCGGGACTTTACTAGAATCATTTTGGTCAAAAATCAAGTGCTTAAAAAAATGTCAAATTTTGAAGTGCAGGATGTTGTTCGGCCCGCGTGAGGATCCCCGCGACCCGTGTAAGGTCATGTACGACTTATGTGCAGCCCATTCCTTGCCTTCGTAGAAGAATTACCACCAACCTTGTTCAGCGCATGCGGCCAGCGTGCGGGTTCCATGCGGCATGCGTGGCTGGTTTCAACACTTAATATTTTTTTGTGCTTCAGTTCACGCGGCCTTTACGCGGCCATTGTGCGGATCGCATGGTTCGACTCAAAATTCTTCTAAACCTTCTATGGACTCGAGAGAAAAGAAAGAATGTTGCACGCGGCCTCCAAGTGGCCCGTGCCCCGCTCACATGTAAGGTGTTGACCGAAATTTTAAGTAGTTTGACTTCAGTTGACCAACGTTGACTGATGTTGAATTTCTTGAGCAAATGAATTAAAAGTCCAATTCACCATTCTTCTTCCCAACACCATTCTCTTTTAAAACCAATGTTTTAAAAACCGGTTTGAACCCGTCGGTCGAACCGGTGGGACCGGGAACCGGTGGAGGGAGCGGTTCAATTATTACATGTTTTATGTTGATTTCTGAACCGGATTGAACCGGCCGGTTTTTAGAAAAAATCCGGTTGAACCGGTCAAAATAAACCTGTTGAACCGATTAAACCAAATAAAAACACATGAAAAAGAATCATTTACATAATAAACTTTGGTGATTTTTTTTTCAAATCTATTTAGTTTTCTCTAAATAAAAACATATAATAAAAGTTATAAAGTTTTTTGATGTGCTTGTATTCATCTAAAACTATATTTTTTTTCAGTATTATACTTTATTTTCTTTTTGACAAATATGGATTTATGTAAAACACTAAAACCTATGGTTACTTGTTATTTTAATGTATTTAGATTCATCTACAACTTATTTGTATGTGTATTTTTGATATTTGAACTTGTAAACATCAAATTCATGATTTATATATGTATGTATGTGTAGGAAAATAGGAAAAACATGAAATATTTTTAAACCGGTTGACCTGGCGGTCGAACCGGTTGAACCAGGAACTGGTCACCATACTGGTTCTACTAAAAAAACGGTTTTTAAAACATTGCTTAAAACTCCGTTGATTCCTCACATAAAAACTCGATTTCTTGGAGATCTACCGCTTAGAATCCTACGAGACCACCCCCATTCTTTACTATTTTTCCTCCTCTATCAAATCCATATCCTCCTTCTGATCCCTCGATATAGGTACATTTGCTCTTACCTTAAGCTTGAGGACAATGATTGTTCTTAAGCTTGGGGTGGGGTATTACCTTTGCTTTTTGCTTTTTCATGTATTTTTTTAGTTAGGTTTGATATCATATTAGTTTAAGCTAGTTTCTATTCATTGTATTTTTATTTTATAAAATTCCAAAATATTTTATTTTCTTCTTTTCCACTTTCTATTTTTTCATAACATTTAGCTTATGACATTAGCATGTATGCATTTTTGTTGTCTATTTACGCTCACCCCTTGGATGCCATGGAACAGGTTCATAAGTATTGTATCATTATCGGTACAAAATCTTGTTGTTATCTCAAACATCGAACCAGGACCATTAGGTTCAGTTTGGGACTTCATACTTGGGATCAACTGTTGGAGCTTTAAGAGGTATGTGATCATGGCCAGGTAGTTTTCATGAAGAATTATACATGCAATACTAACATCTATAGGATATACTATATCAATGGGTGTTCTTACACTGTGGTCCATGCCGCCGAGAGGATCATACTTGATCATGTTTGAATCATTAGAATGAAGCACTAATGCTTGTCCCCGAGTAGAATCCATATTCAGTCTCTTTACATCACCATTTTTTTGTGATTTCCTTAGGGTTTTAAAGAATCTTTTAGCCTACATTTAGACATTTTCATTATATTTGAAAAAATCACAAGTTTGAAAAGGAGCCTACATCTCTATCCTCCACATATGGTAATTTTCACACTTTGACCATTCAGATTATTATTACATTTCGGTTCCACTTACATACTTTTCGGAACCAAATTTGAAGTCAAAAAGTTTTATTGATAAAAAAAAAAATTCGATATGTTAGTGCATTACCTTCAAGTATCTTCTCAAAAAGAAAAAAAAACTAAAAACTAAAAAAATTAAAAAAAAAACAAATTTTAAGTTGCAAGTATTTTAGATGGGTGACCGGTTCAATTATTGAACAAAATTTTCTTACATTTTGGTCACCCAATGTTTGATATTCATTTATATAGGTATATTTTAAAGTATATAGATTGGGTTGTTTTTTCACAAATTGGTGATTTTAGGGAGTCGGTCGAGTCGGATACTACGCGTGGTTCGGGCCAACACTAAGTGAACTAATTCCTACAACGGAGCCAGAGCGATTAAACCCAATCACAGATAAGAGTGGTTGGCAGATGTGGAATCACACAACTTTTGTGATAAGAGTGTACACTTAAAGAAGAGCTCCACACGAGCCTATCTATCTACTTTCTCCCTACTAAAGATGTTCTTCATTGTATGCATTTTCCATTGGGGCTGCGACTGACCATCATTCCTTACTCACTTAGAGGAGTTGTCATGGCTGTTGCTTATGGTTCCATTATCATCGGATGATAAATTCTTAGGTTAATAGCAAGATAAATTCTGGCCATGTTGACTAACTGCGACCAGGTTCTATTGTTCTGTCCATTTTTTTTATTTTTCTTAGGATAGTTCATCCCAAGTTCATTTTAGTCTTGTCTTACTTGAGGAAAAGTACGGTTTAAGCTTTAGGTGATTCGATAGTTTCATTTTATTTACTTTTTTATAGTTTATTTTAGCATATTTCATTCATAATTTAGTTAATTTCCGTGCATATTTTTCTTTTTGTTATTTTATGACCATTTCGGGTACTTTCTTGTTTCGTGAGCATAATTACAGATTTTAAGGAGACCAGCAGAACGGGATCTTTGGGAGGCGAAGGCTTTGGAGGACGACAAGGATTTTGGGCTTGAAAGCTATATAGATGATGCATGGAGTGGGCTTGTTCATTATTTTAAGGATTGGAGGAAACGAACTTTAAATTTGTAAGAAATGGAAGAATATTCAAGTGTGCGGAGATTATCGATCCAGTAGTTACACGAGCTATGGATCATTCGGAGAAGCCGTATTGGGCTTAAAATAAAGAGAACTTGAGGAAAAATGGGCTACAAGCTGATCGGACTCAAACTAGGCTCGTTTACTAATCAATGCAGGCCCAACAAATGAAAAAAGCCCATTCTCCATCAGTTCACGCGGCCTGCAAAACAATACTATGCGACCCGCTTGAGTTCCTGCAAGGGGAAATTAATGATTTTACTTTTGTCTTCTATTTGAGGAATTTTGGTGGGATTCTTTTGAGACTCTTACACTTCCAAACTTGGGAGGATTCTCTGGAGATTTTGGAATATTTTTAAGGCCAAGAACACCTCAAGAACTTCATCTTTTTTCCCTTGAATCTTGTTAAATGTTTGGTACAATCTAAGCTTACTTTGTTTTCTTATGTTTAGCCATGTTATGCTAGAGTAAACTTGGTTGAATTTGGTGAAATAATTTTAATGTTTGTTGAATGCTACAGACTCCATGAACTTGTTTTTGAATCTTTATGAGAATTTTTTGTGTTTTTAACATCTTATTACTACGTGTATATTTTTATTCATGTGTTTAAATGAGCTTGTGGTGATTAGTTGGCTAATTTCTTAATTAAGTAAAGGATCCTGAAATTAGCACGCAACAAATAATTTTTATGTTAGTTTTACTTCACATAATCATAAAAACATTTTCTTTAGCATGGAAGTGAAAGCATTTGACTCCTCTTGGATTTGGTGACTTTTTGGTTCTTAATGCTAGTTGACCTTCACTAATTACATGTTTAATTGAAATTGTGACTTTGACTAAGGAAATTGCTATGAGCTTTTCTAACTATTTCTACAACTAAGAAAAGTCTACTGAATCTCATGCTTCTTGGATTACTATAGCCAGATTAAGGATTTAAAACATGTATTCCACGATTAGATTCTATTGATATGTTCATCAAATGTTCAAGTCAGGAAACCTTATGTCAATCATCTTTCTCTTATTGAATTTACATCAAACTCTTGTTTTCTTGTATTATGTATTTAATTCTTACTTTAATTCTACTTTTATTTCATGTATTTTAAAAATATCAAAACCCC
Source organism: Lactuca sativa (assembly GCF_002870075.4). Classification (NCBI taxonomy): domain Eukaryota; kingdom Viridiplantae; phylum Streptophyta; class Magnoliopsida; order Asterales; family Asteraceae; genus Lactuca; species Lactuca sativa. Next base: position 293,982,781 of record NC_056630.2, on the reverse strand, counting down.
CATTTCTACTTTTATTGTTATTTTACAATTATTTTTGCAAAGAGATTCTCATAGAGTTATAAAGTTGAGCCAATCTCTGTGGATTCGATCCCTTTACCACTATACATTATTTTAGTGTAAAAGATTTTGGGTTACTAATTTTTTGGCTTCAACAAGCACCAATTAATTCCTTTCAAAGAAGCACTTGTAAGCACTATGTGATCAACATACACTAATAGGGCTACATATGTACTTCCATGTCCTTTGTAAAGTAAGGAATAATCAGCTTTGGATTGTTAAAATTTCTCAATAATGAGAAAAGCGGAAACCAGTTCATACCACTATTTAGAAGCCTGTCGTAAACCTTACAATGGCTTCTATAATTCACTGACCATAGCAAGGGATGAAATTGGACATTTATACCCTCGGGAAAATTTTTAAACGTGTGGCAACTCCATGTAAACCTCCTCTTCCAAATCATCATTTATGTGGGCATTGATAACATCTATATGAATAGAAGACAATGATCTTTATGCTGCTAACGAGAAAAATAATTTAATAGTCATTAATTTGCTATAGGAGAATAGGTGTCAAAAAAATCAATATCCTAAATTTGACTGAAACATTTACCTTACTAACCTGGCTTTTAATCTTTCTATTGTGCCATCTGATTTTCTTTTAATTTTTTTATACCTATTTGGATTCAAGAGCCTGTTTTCCAGATGGAAAGGGTACAACACTCCAAGAACTATTTGATGGGTTACCTATATTACTTCTATGTACTTGTGGAATTTCACATAACAAATTATGGACACATGCAACCTAGAATTTCTATGGCTTTTCTCATAATAGGAACATACTTCAAAAATAAATAACCCTAGAAAAATAAAAAATCAAAAAGGTTAGATTACATACCTTATTGCTATTATCGAAAATAGCAATATACTTTAAATATCCCTTCTTGGAATGCTAGCCTCAACAATGTGGAAGCCTCTAATGAACCGCACCCAAACCATAGGAAAAACCTAGGATCGAAATTTGAGAGAGGGAGAGGGATTTCGAAAATTCTTTGTGTTTGTGTAGGTGTCTTGAGTCTTCTGGAGGTCACTACTAATAGTTGTAGGAAACCCTAATTTCAATACAAGATAATAATATTATATTGCAATTCAAATTCATTTTCGTTATTAACCAAGAAGGCTTCCAGAAGCCCTAGATGGGACCCCAAGGGAGGTTCTAAAATGCTTCATTGTTTAACTTTTGAACAATTGCACTCTAACCGTTCGGCCCATTAATTAATTTTAATTAATCTAAAAGAATTAATTAAATTACCTCTGATTAATTCTTAATTAGTTAATTATTTTCATTCGCAATGATATTAATCCAAGAATATATTAATAACTTATATATCTCTCTTTTAACATCAATCCATGCCATTTACTAGTTATGAGGGCAACCCCAAAAGGACTTTTGTATTATTCACTCATTATACCATTTTAGTTAAGACCTTAGACACCATAGTTGAACAGTCTCCCACTTGGATAAGTTGTCTACTACAATAGTATAACACTCTAAATAACTAGTAAAGAGTGCAATCAAATCCACTATGAAACTCTGATTAAATTTGACGTTATCCTTAAGATAAGTGATCAATAATTGCTATATTCTCATGATATCATATGGAAAGGAGACATGTATTAGAATCAATCTCTTGGTCCAATATTATGTTTCTTGATTTACTGATTTGTGATGATGTCACCAGACTACTAATTGAATACATCAATTTAGTCCTGGTTGGGTTCATCACTATAATGCTAACACCAAATCACTAAGGGCCCTAAAGATATTGCTTACCCTCAATATGAAAAAGGAACAAATAAAGTTTGACAGTATAATCATATATTATACTTATCATGCCATACATGGAACTACCCTGCAATTGTTGTGCAATGCCTAATCCCCAAGGATAATCTAAAAACACTTTATGATAGTCTAATATCAATATAAGCTTCCGGAAGTGTGACCGACTGTGGCATTTCGAATAACTTAATATTTAGGAAGTAAAACATGAAAAGTGAAACACAAGAATGAATTAACTGAAAAATGGTATCACACACTTTTAACATAAATAGATATCTATTTATTAATCACCATTCAATCACAATTTATTATTGTTTCGTTATTTCAAGACTATCAACTAACTACCAAAATCTAGAATCTAACATCATCTCTTAGCCTAATGTTCCTTGCATGCTCAAAGTGCTTGATTTTGCTTAATCGCTTTGTGAAAGGATCAAAACTCAAATCCTGGCACCACTCAGGCCTTGTGGCCATGGAGGTTCGCCTGCAGTGATTCTAGTGTATGAGGAAAAGCCTCATGTATGTAGCGGGGGATTAGTCAGTTTGCGAAAGCTAACCCGAAAACCCTCGTGAGGGAAGTTCCCTTTCAAAAAAAAAACGATTATCTTCTGATGATAGCCGAGTCACTAGATCTTTCCTTGTTATAATCAGTGTCGGATATAATGGTATTTTATGTTGATATCCCTTCATATAATATGTTATGTTGGTTCTTTGGTCAAAGAAATCTCACCTTCGTTATCGCACAAATGTCCATTCATTCTTGGATTGAAGAAATAATTCCAATATCTCCAATAAAGTTTCTCAACCATGTTGCTTCCTTTATTGCCTCACTTGTTGTGAGGTACTCGGATTCAGAAGTAGAATCAATCACCGTCCGTTGCTTGGAACTATTCCATGTAACCTCTCTACCATTCAATAAAAATACCTAGCTGGATTGCGAATAACAATTATCGCGATCCGTTTGGAAGCTACCATCACTATAACCACTCATTTTAAGTTCATATTTGCCACCAAATACTAAGATCATATCTTTTATCTTTCCAAAATACTTAAGTATATTCTTCACTACTGTCCAATGAGCCATGCTAAGATTTTCCTGATATCTACTAACCATGCTCAAAGTAAAGGTTGCATCAGGTCGAGTATAGGTCATAAAATACATGATTGATCCTATAGTCGAAGCATATGGTTCTCGACTCATCATATTTATTTCCTTATGACTACATGGAAATTAAGTATTGATTAACTTAACGATATGATGCATGGGTAAGTCCCTTTTCATGGAATTCTCCATATTGATTTGTTTCAATATTTTATACAAATAAGTACTTTGGCTAAGCCCAAGCAAATGTCTTTGTATGTCTCTATAAATCCATATTGCATGCATGTGTTTAGCCTTTTTTAGATCCTTCGTAGCAAAACACCTTCCAAGCCAAGACTTCACCTCTTGCAAAGTAGGAATGTTGTTTCCGAGAATGTCATCAACATAAAAAATTAAGAAGGTCACTACACTCCCACTAGCTTTGACATATATTCAAGAATCATCCTGTGACAACCCGAAGTTATTTCGTCGCCGTAACCCGTTCCGCCCGTGAAACCCGTCTTTAGCAATTCATTCCAATTTCGTTTTTGGGCAAAGTTATTTAAATTTATATGTTTATTATAATCTCATGAGTGTTCAAACCCTTGTAAAACTCATGTAAACGACCCAAATTATTAATTTGAAAATTTTTAGAATCAGTTCCGTTGTGTTACGACAACTTAATCGGGTGCGACCAGAAGCCCCGTTTAACGTCGGCATCGGGTAGAATTCCACCGTGTCCCAAACCCGAACCATATATAAAGTGGTTTACACCTCATTTGAAGCTTTTTCACTCTCTCTCTAACCTCTCTCCTCAAATCCAAACTAAAGGTCCAAAAATCACCAAATTAAGGCTCCAAATCATCAAGGTAACTACCCTAACTCCTAGTATAACATCTTTAGCCTTCAATTTCGAGTTCAAATCATGATTTAGGACCATAAACATGTGTTTACGGCCCTGGAACATTCTTGGGCCGTGAACACATATAAATGGGGTTTTTGAGCCTTAAAACCCTTCCAAACCACCATTGGAGCTTAGACATGGCTTATAAACTTATAGGATTGGACTTAGAACACCTTAAACTCATCATTTATGGAGTAAAAATGAGTTTACTGCCCAAGAACATGCTTGGGCCGTAAACACCGATTCATGGGTAGTAAACTCCTTCTAAGGTGTTAAATTACCACTTACACACCTCCTAAGCCTTGAACTAAAATCTAGAAGCAACCACAAACGAATTAGAAGCCTAAAACTTGATGAAAACAACTCCCTAAGGAGTTCACGGCCATAAACCCTCTAAAGATGGGTTCCTGGGCCGTAAACTCCTAAAACATGATCAAATGGTGCCCAAACTTCACCCCTTGGCTTGTAAAATGGCTTGCAATCACATGTGATTGACTAAGGATCACCAAAACACATTTTGAATATGTATACAAGAGCTTACGGATGTAAACACATAGTTTACTGTCGTAAACTCCTCAAATGGTCCCTAAGATGCCCATACTACTTTCCCATGCCTTGAAACCAAACCTAGAATTAACCCTCGAATGATACAAGGCCATTTAGCACCCTATAACACACCACCATGAGTTTATGGCCGTAAACTCATGGGTAATGGGTCATTAGGGCCAAAAAATCTCTTGAGAGCTTACTCTTGAAGAGTAAACTCCATATCCAAGCTATATGTGTCCATAGATGTCACCCGGGTCCCTCCAAACACTTGTGATGAAGTGTTTTCGTACCTAGAAGTGTATGTCCTCAATAAATTAGTGTTTTAAATCCTAATTAGATACAAATTTGTATCTTTTCATATTACATAGGAATCTTGTGTGTTTGCAAACCCAAAACCGACGTTTAGGATCCAAACCGATGCGTTCCTCAACTGGTGAGTTCATACCCCTACCCTTTTCCCGTGTTTTTCAAATGTTTTCAGGGGGGGGGGGGGGATACAAGCAAAAGTACAAGGAAATCTTGTACTTAAACTTATTATTTTCAGTTCAAATGTTTCATATTATGCATGTTTTTAAAATTCAAAAATCGTACTAACAAATAGTTCGAATTGTAGAGTAAACTGTCAGACTAAAATGTAGATTTCTTTAAAAAGTGATATAATCTATGTTACATATTATGTTTTGCAAAGGAATCGTACTAATCATAAAATAAGATTAATAATAATTAAGTACCAACAGAATGAATACGAAACGAACAGGATAGAACGAATACGAATACGAAAGTAACGAATAAGACAGAACGAATACGAATACGAAAGTAACCAATAGGATAGAATGAATGCGAATACGAAAGAACCGTTAGGATAGAACGAATACGAATACGAAAGTAACCAATAGGATAGAACGAATACGAATACGAAAGTAGAACGAATATGAATACGAAGGTAACGAATAGGATAGAACGAATACGAATACGAAAGAACCATTAGGATAGAACGAATATGAATACGAAATAACGCCTTTGGATGACACCAAGACTTCGGAAATACAGTTTGTGTACACCTTGAGTGTCACCAGAGTTTCGAAAATAATTTGAAAGTACGCCTCTAGACATCGACTGAGTTTCGAAAACATACGCCTTTGGATGTCGCCAGAGTTTCGGATATACGTCTAATGTACTCTTTTGGAAGTCACCAGAACATCGAATATACAGTTAATGTACATTTTTGAGTGTACCCAAATATGCGCAAATACAACTAAGTATAGTAGATAATCGACATTCGTGTGTAGGATAACTAACATATTAGAATACCTAACTAATACTATAAGTATGGTAGTTACTAGTACATCGAAATCTAAACTAAGAACTAACCACAACACTTACAAAAATATGGGATTTTCCTGGGACAACATAACAACTTGTAAACGAATTGAGTAACGAATGGATAACTAAACAATTAGGAAAATATGGGATTTTCCTGGGACAACATAACAAATCGTAAACGAATTGGTAACGAATGGATAACTAAACTGTTTTTATAAGAAAATATGGGATTTTCTTGGATAACAACTTTTTCAGAAAACCAAAATGGGAACTCATTCTTTTCAAAACGAAACCGCTTATGAACTCACCAGTTTTATGCTGATTTTCAAACTACTTGTATTCTTAGGTCCGCCTTAGACAGGTACACCGCCATCTTTTGGAGAAGACGGAGCGTTAGAAGATTCGTCTTTGCTTTAGTTTATATGATATATGTGTATAACAATTGTATAACTTTACTTTCAAACAAATGTAAATGATTCTATGTAATGTAATGTTTTGTGTTTACTGTGTTACTATGTACATTGGTTATGATATTCAGAATGAAGTCACCTCCGCCCCAGAACGTTTCCGCCTTGGGTTTCGGGGTGTGACACATCCTTACATCTAAAAATTTAAAAGTGCTTGACCTTTTCAAGGAAGAAAAGATCCCAGTCGCGAGATGCTTGTTATAATCGATAGATGGAGTTCTCAAGCATGCACACCTTATTAGGGAATTTGGCATGTTCAAAACCTTTTGGCTGATCCATGTCAACATCCTCAATCAGTTTTCCATTAAAGAAAGCAGTTGTAACATCCATCTGCCACACTTCATAATCATGATAGACAACTATGTCAAACATTACCCTAACTGACTTAATCTTGGCAACTGGTTAAAAGGTCTCATCATAGCCAATCCATTGGGTTTTAGTAAATCCTTTTGCAACCAAATTTTCCTTAAAGGTCTATACATTACCATCCAGGTCGGTCTTCTGCTTGAAGATCCATTTGCATATTACCATATTTTGTCACAACTAGCAATTTAGGACTTAAATTGTGAAGCCTGTACATAACAATTTCCTCTATATAACCTTGTTGTATCTAACTAGTGAAATTCAAACTACAATGTTAAATGAAATCATATGTGCATACATTCAGGAATCAAGTTGAAATAGCCTCTCCTAAGACAAAGATGGGTCCAATAGCTCAACAAAATCAATCTTGGGCCATGGCCCTAAAGTTCTCGGCCCAACACCCTATTGGACCGAAAACTCTTCCTTGGGACTTATTGGGACGTAAACTTTTCTTTGGGCCTTATTGGACTGAAAACACTTTTATTGGACCCAATTAACCCCAAAAAGCCCATACACACTCCAAACTAAAAACCCTTCTACCTTTGGGCTTTAATGGACCAAAAACCTCTTAATGGGCCAAGCCAAAACCCGAAAGCCCATGAATTTAGCCCACTGTCGCCGAAAACCCTATAGGGTTTCGGTTAGGACATAAATAAAAAAAAAGAAAATCAAAAATCTTGCCACTTCAATGCTTTACCCTCTACTAACCTTAAGACAACCAAGCAATGCATGTGACTAACCTCCATGCCTCCATGCAACACCTACCATTACCCCCATGAAACCAAACTCTCTCTTTCCCCTCCCTCTTATACTTTCGACCGAGACACCACACACCCCCATTAAACACTTTCATTCACTTTGCTCTTACGTAATTCCTCTCACCTTTTCTCTCAAAATTTTAAGCATCACCGTCATCAAAATCGGTCCATGGCATTTTTGTAAGTTCCTTGTGAAACTTAAAGTGTTTTATGCATGTTAGTGTTAAGATCACTCCATTTACACACCAATTTTTGTGCATATGATCCATAGAACACCACCCATTTTCGAGTAGCCTTCAAGTTCCACAAAGCTAGGCTCAACAACTTCTCTCTTCTTCTTCCTATCACACAAAATCAAGGTTAGCTTCATATCCCACGCTTTTTCGTGTTTTTCATGTATATTCGGGGGGGGGGGGGGGGGGGGGGGGGGGGGGGGGGGGGAGGAACAGAGAGACAAGTCAAGTTTCGTTTAACCATTGGATATTTGCATGCACCTACATATTTATGTTACAATTTGAGCTTATATTGTTGAATATCTCAGGTTGATACACCATAAACTCAAGATTTACAAGCCTCATGTTTTCTAGATTAAGTTTATCTTTTGGACAATTGCATGCATCATGGTTATGTGTTGAATGTGAAACAAATACTTGTGTAAAAAGGTTATTATCTTAAAAAGCTTAATAAAAATTGTGATGAACATGTTCATTAACACATTTGTTATATAAAAATTTGTGGACATGGGTTGGTCACTTTTGGATACATACATACTCCCCTTTTTAAAAAAACCTACACTAATATTTGGATAAAATATTGAGTTTATCATTTATGGTGTTATGAAAGTCGTGACATGTTTGATTTAAACTTAAACAACATATTTGGTGTTATTAACTTGCAAAAATCAGTAAAAAGGATGTTAACATAATCACAAAGTTTGATATTTTACTAAAAATAATATTATTAGTAAAGTAGTTGTAAACTTGTCGTCATCATTTTTTTTGATGGTTTATAACCCCAGATAATATGCTATTTTTTCAACGTACGTTACAACTAGACATATTCACTAAAGTCAATTTATATAAAATTTTGTAAATAATTTAACCGAAATCATATACATAACATTTTTATGACAAAGAAATGTGTGTGCCATAAACTGTCTGTCATAGAACTCACATTGCATAAGTCATAGGCTACATGTCAAGAAATCTGGGAATCGCGTGTCATAAAACAGCATATTACAAAATTCTGTAAAATGCGTGTCATAAAATATCTGTCATGAATTTACACTAGTGATACAATTTCAATATTCAATAAAGAGAGTAGAACTTTACATAAAATCGTTCATGCTCTAGTGAGACACTATCTTCACCGTACCTACATAGCGTACACTCTAATCCTGTAATTATAACCAGAGTCTCCTAGAGGGAGAGCGAGGTAATTGTGTATATATCTATAAAGGGTATGACACCCCACACTTGAGTTGTTCGCTACAGCTAGACGAGGCCAGTCTAGGGTGACAAATATCTTACCGAATCTAACGTCTGAAGAACGTCATGACAGGCATAACAGTCACATCAAGCATGGTTATAAGGACTCACATAGTGATTAACAATTCGATCGTGATTTACAGGAAAACTTACACTTCATTGGTTTTATAAAGTATAAAACTACACACTATTTTCAGTACTCAATTGTCACTATTCCAATCTTATGGTCTAAGACTACAGTGTCATACAATCATATAATATGGGATTTTCTGGGAACATACATTCACGTGATTCAAAGAAACAAGCATAAATATATTCATGGTTTTGGAAATGAACATACAATTCACTTTTATGGAAAATATTGGATTTTCTGGAAGCATATAACTTTTTTTGACAAGCAAAACAGATACAAACTATTTTCATACAAAAATGCTTATGAACTCACCAACATTCTATGTTGGCGCTTTTCAAAAGGACATGTGTTCTTAGGAAACCAGTAAGAAGATACTCGAGCCATGGATTTTGGATATTTTGCTGCATTATGAAATTTACGATTCTGTCGCTTTTGTGTAACATTTGAACAATTACAAATTGTAAATTTATGAAGACTGTAATCTTAATGTATGTCTTTTGGTTTCTATGTCCATTTATATTCAATTGTGATGATACAATACAATGGCGTCATCCACCCCCGGACGTTTCCACCTTCCTGGTTCAGGGGTGTTACAGATTGGTATTAGAGCATTATTTATAATGAAGTAGTATATCTATCCATACAAGATATATAAGTATAAATACAATGGGACTAAGACACTCTGAATAAAAGTATGCTTTAAAAAAATATAAGTATTTTATAAAAAAGTATACCTAAGTGTGAATACATTAACATTATAGTCCTAATATGAAAACATATAAAAAGTATTTAGAGGAGTTGGACATCATGACTAAACTTAGACAGCTATGTTGTCATATCTAGGGTAAATATAGCCTGATCAAAAATATTTATTCGAGATATGACCAACATGTGTTTAGGAGTGGTCGAGGTAGACAACAAAATCTAAAACTTACCAACCATAAATCAAAAGAGGTCTAAAAATAAAACTAAAAGAAATAAAGTACTATAGAGTTATTTTGGTATTCTATCAATTTTCTCGTACTTACATATATTCTCGTATAGACGCCATGGCAGACTTTCATCACCCAGGAGATCCTTTTCCCCTAAAATAAGGGAAACAGGGGATCAATAATGGAGGATCCGGAATAGATTGAGGAGGAGGAGGTCGAAAATGAGGTGGAGGATGTCTCGGAAGCAGAGTCCGGAGTCATCGACCCTCCTTACATGGCTAAGGCAGCAACACATCGATGGGGTTACAATGGCCCTACGCCTCTCTGGGCTTATGATCTAGGGATATGGAGCAGGCACCAAAGGCATCGTCCACTGTTCGGGATGGATTGAGGGTTCTATGATCTTCGCCATGATGGTTCGCCCACCGAGCCCTTCCAGTCTTGGTCTGGCGGATCTCACATATCGATGATCTAGCTCAGACGACATCAAACCAAGCTGGAGAGATGAGAGCTGTTGTGGAGCTCACGACATCACGAACCTAGGACCTCGTGAGGGATCTCCACCCTATGGACCGACTTGTTGAGGACCTTACTACCGCATGAGCGGAAGTAAGGGAATACCATATGACATATGGTGCCCTTGATGAAAGGGTACTGGCAGCCGAATGATGACTTGCTGAGCTGCAAGGTGCTTCCACTTCATCCCAGACACCGCATGGGACTACTCGGCGAGAGTAGGATCTATCCTACTCCCCCGTTATGATAGGCTAGACATTGGTTATGTGTTGGTGCTACCCCTTTCTTTTTATTGTGTATGTAGGACTGACCCTACACTTAAGTGATTACACTACTCGGAGGGTCGTTATGCTGCCAGACTATTAACTTGATGTACTATATTATGTATCACTAGTTTATTACTAATGAAACAAATATGTGTTTTATTTCCAAACGTTGTTATCTGCTATGTATTATCTGTTCATTTTATTTGGTACAACAGGATTTTAGTTATAGGTACAAAGTAATACTCAATAGCCACTAGCTTGATATACATATAAATGCAATGTTACATTAGAATAGTGTTCAAAATGTAACTCTTATAAAAAACATAACATAAATTCCATCTGTGGCACTAAAATGCCGCCCCGAAAGTACACCAAGTGCAAGAATACCATAGCAGCACCACTACCACCATCGCCGCCCGCGCCTCCACCACAAATGGATTTGGCCGCATTCCACGCAACAGTTTTAGCTACAGTCACCACGAGTCTGGCACATATCAAAAACAATGGTGCTAATGGAGGCAGAAGTGGGAATGAAACGGACAGTTCCAACCACGGGGTTCATTAAGGGCCTCAATGAGTATGCTCATATAAAGATTTCACAAATGGGAAGCCAAGTCCATTCAATGGAAGCGGGGGTGTCATAACCCTAACTTGATGGTTTAAGAAGACAGAATGAGTGTTTGAAATTCGCAGATATCCAGAAGAAAGCAAAGTGAAATTTTCAACCTGTACTTTTGCTTATAGAGCCCTTTCGTGGTGGAATGGCCACATCAAGGCTATAACACTTCCAGTGGTGAACTCGATGGCTTGGGAAGACCTTAAGGCCATGATGCTTGAAGAGTACTATCCTAGATGGAGTCTCACTGTAAAGGACTTCAACATTGAATCTTACATTGCCAGATTCAACGACCTGGAAATCTAGTGTCCTAGAATGATCACCTGTGAGAGTAAGAAGGTCGAACGTTTCATTTGGGGGCTAACTCCCCCGATTCAAGGGAATGTAATTTCTTCAAACCAAACAATGTTCGACAACGCTAAACGACTCGCATAAAAGCTATATGACCATGGTGTACAAAAGGGTGCAACGACTTTCGTCATTGAACCGGAGAAAGGAAGTGATAACAAGAAAAACTTGGGAAACAAGAGAAAGGGGCAACAAACTCTGGAATATACAAAGAAGCAACAGATAGTGGCGATTCACACTGCTACCACTCCTGCTACGCTAGCACAGACCAAGCCGTATGCATGTAATCTCCTGAAGTGTGATAAATACAACTTCCATCATGACGGTGCATGACAAGAAATGCATTCCACTAGCTGCAATAAGAAAGGGCACACTACCCGATATTGTAGAACGCCAACAAAACAGACCAATCAACCTTTGAATGCTGGTGTAAGTCAAGTATGTTATGGGTGTTGAGAGACTGGCCACTAAAAAAGAAACTGTCCAAAGGCCAACAATCGAAATACAGGAGGAACAGGAAGAGTCCTAGCAATAGGACATGAGGAAGCTGTGAAGGATCCGACAGTGGTTACCGGTACATTGTTCGTCAACAACATATATGCATCATTTTGTTTGATAGTGGGTAGAAAGAAGTTTCGTGACTCATCAATTTAAACACATACTCAATCAAAATCCCCAAAAATTAAACGAAACCTTCACGGTGGAAATGGCTAATGGGAAAATAGAAACAACAAATGACATATTCATAGGGTGCACATTAACTTTAAATAACCACTACTTTCAAATTGACTTAATGCCGGTTACTATAAGGAGTTTTGATGTGATAATCGGCATGGATTGGTTATGCCCCCACCGTGTTGATATTATGTGCTACGAGAAGGTCGTTCGTCTTTCACCTACCCAATAATGAAACCCTAGTTATATATGGTGGCAAACTTGGTATGAATCTTTGTCTCATCTCGTGTATCAAGGAACAAAAGTGCTTACACAAAAAGAAGCATGCCTTTCTAGCCCATGTGGTGGATAAAAAGAAAGAAGAAAAGAACATCAAGGACATCTCGGAGGTGCGTGATTTTCCAAACATGTTTCCTGAAGACCTTCCAGGAATACCTCCCGAACGACAAGTCGAGTTTCAAATCGACTTGATACCCGGAGCGACAACGATCGCCAAATCTCCATATAGACTAGCTCCTGTAGAAATGCAAGATGATTCCAGTCAATTGAGTGAATTCCTGGACAAGGGGTTTATAAGTCCAAGCTTTCCTCTTTGTGGAGCTCCAGTCCTGTTTGTCAAAAAGAAGGATTGTTCGTTTCACATGTGTATCGATTACTGTGAGCTAAACAAGCTCTCCGTCAAGAATCGATATCGTCTTCCCCGGATTGACGATCTATTTGACTAGCTTCAAGGAGCAAGTTACTTTTCAACAATAGATTTAAGATCCGAATACCATCTGCTACGGGACATCCCCAAAACTGCCTTCCGAACTCGATACAATCACTATGAATTCGTAGTAATGCCTATTGGTCTAACGAATGTGCCTGCAACATTTATGGACCTGATGAACCGAGTCTGCCGACCCTATCTTGTCAACTTCATGATTATATTTATTGATGATATACTTCTTTATTCATGAAGTAAAGAAGAACACAACCAACTTCTGCGACAGGTTTTGGATGTGCTAAAGGCGGAGAATTTGTACGTAAAATTCTCCAAGTGCGAGTTCTGGATCTGGAAAGTGTATTTTCTGGGTCATGTAGTCGGTGAAGAGGGAATACATGAGGATACCTCTGAGGTTTTGGAAATTAAAGGCTGGGCAACTCCATGAACCCCAATGGAGATCAGGAAATTCTTAGGCCTCATTGATTATTATAGGAGGTTCATCCAGAATTTCTCTAAGATTGCCAAGCCACTCAACGCATTAAAGCAGAAGGGTGTACCTTTCATCTGGTAGAAACAAGAGGTTGCTTTTCAAAATTTGAAACAAGCTCTCTGTAGCGCTCTGATACTATCTCTCACAAAAGGAATAGAGGATTTCATGCTATATTGTGACGCTTCCAATCAGGGTTTAGTTTGTGTACTGATGCAGCGAGGAAAGGTTGTACCATATGCGTCAAGGCAACTAAAGACCCATGAGGTGAACTATACCACTAATGATCTAGAGTTGGGAGTTGTGGTCTTCGCTCTAAAAAATTTGAGGCGCTAAATGTACAGGACAAAGTGCACTAACTTCATGGACCATAAAAGCCTCTAACACATCCTGAACCAGAAAGAACTTAACGTGAGGCAACGATGATGGGTTGAGTTGCTAAACGATTACAAGTGCGAGATCCATTACCATTCGAGCAAAGCCAACGTGGTCGCAGACGCCGTGAGCAGATAGGAATACTCGGGTCGCCGAGCAAGAACGCCAACAATAACCATTCATTCCTATTTGTCATCACAAATCAAGGAGGCTCAACTGGAAGCCTTGAATCTGGAAAACATCGCAAACGAAGCCTTGCATGGAATGAACAAGAATCTTCCAATCAATGAGGACTACTACCTCGTGGACCGGATTTGGACCCCTAACTTCACTGGTTTCAAAGATGTGGTCATGAACGAAGCCCACAAAACAAAGTACTATGTTCATCTGGGTTCAGACAAAATGTACCTAGATCTCAAACAACATTATTGGTCGCCGAATATGAAAGTTGAAATGCCTACCTACGTGATTAAGTGCCTAACTTGCGCAAAAGTAAAGGTAGTATATCAGAAGCCCTCGGGTCTACTACAACAACCGAAAATACCCGAGTGGAAGTGGGAACGGATAACAATGGATTTCATAACCAAGTTACCCAAGACAATGGGCGGACTTGACATTATTTGGCTCATCATAGATCGGTTGACCAAATCCACCCACTTTCTGCCAATAATGGAAACTGATAAAACAGAAAAGTTAACTAGGATCCACATAAGGGAGATTGTAAGATTACATGGCATGCCAATATCTATTATCTCAGATAGAGATAGTATATTTACCTCTCGGTTTTGGTAGTCGCTTCAGAGGTCACTGAGGACCCAGCTCGATATGTGCATCGCCTACCATCCCCAGATAGGTAGACAGAGTGAGAGGACCATGAAAGCTTTAGAAGATATGCTAAGGGCCTGTGTGATAGACTTCGGCAAGGCATGGGATGTCCACTTCCCACTGATTGAATTTTCGTATAACAATAACTATCATACAAGCATCAAGGTCTCTCCTTTCCAGCCCCTATATAGACAAAAATGCAGATCACCTCTTTGTTGGGCGGAGATAGGAGACACACACTTGGCGAAGGGAATTGTACCCAACAATACTCTAACTGATCCTGAAATCATCAGAGAACAACCGAGAAGATCGTCCAGATTAGAGAACGACAAAAAGTGTCCACGGACATACAAAGTCTGTCCTTCGAAAGGGATCATACGCTTTGGGAAGCGTGGAAAGCCGAACCCAAGATACATCAGACAATTCAAAATCCTTGTCGGGATTGGTCCGGTGGCTTACAGGATATAGTTACCACTAGAAATCAACAATATACACCATGCCTTTCATGTGTCAAACCTTAAGAAACGCCTATCTGACTAAACTCTCGTTGTTCTGCTTGATGAGATTGTGGTGAATGAAAACCTTCATTTCGTTGAGGAACCCATTGAAATAATGGATAGGTAAGTGAAGCGGAAAAAGCAAAGTCTATTCCCATCTTTTCACTAGTCTTTGAAGGCTGCTTTAGTCCGGGATAAAATTCCCTCTAACGGGGCGATGATGTCACAACTAGCAATTTAGGGCTTAGATTTTGAAGCTTGTACACAACAATTTCCTCTAGGTAACCTTGTTACATCTAATTAGTGAAATCCAAACTACAATGTTAAATGAAATCATATGTGCATACATTTAGGATTCAAGTTGAAATAGCCTCTCGTAAGCCCAAGATGGCTCCAATAGCTAAACAAAATCTATGTTGGGCCTTGGCCCTACAGTTATCGGCCCAACACCCTATTGGACCGAAAACTCTTCCTTGGGCCTTAATGGGCCGAAAACTTTTCTATGGGCCTTATTCGACTGAAAACACTTTTATTGGAAATAATTAACCCAAAAAGCCCATACACACTCCAAACCAAAAACGCTTCTACCATTGGGCTTTAATGGTCTGAAAACCTCTTAATGGGCCAAGCCAAAACTCGAAAGCCCATGAATTTAGCCCACTATGGCCAAAACCCTATAGGGTTTAGGTTAGGGCATGAGTAAAAAAAATCAAAAATCTTGCCACCTGAATTCTTTACTCTCTATTAACCTTAAGACAACCAAGCAATGCATGTAACTAACGTCCATACCACCATGCGACACCCACCATTACCATCCATGCAACCTAGCTCTTTTTTTCCCCTCCCTTTTATACATTCAGCCAAGACACCACACACCCCCATCAAACACTTTCACTCACTTTTCTCTCAAAATTTCGAGCAGCACCATCATCAAAATTGGTCCTATGCATTTTGGTAAGTTCCTTGTGAACCTTAAAGTGTTTTAGGCATGTTAGTACTAAGATCACTCCATTTACACACCCATTTTCGTGTGTATGATCCTTAGAACATCACCCATTTTCGAGTGCCCTTCAAGTTAGGCTCCACAACTTCTCTCTTCTTCTTCCTATCACACGAAATCAAGGTGAGCTTCATATCCCATGCTTTTTCGTGTTTTTTCATGTATTTTCGGGGACGGGTTGGAATACAAGTGAAGTGTCGTTTAATCATTGGATAGTTGCATGCTCCTACATGTTTATGTAACAATTTGAGCTTATAATATTGAAAATCTCATGTTGATACACCATAACTCAAGATTTACAAGCCTCATGTTTGGTAGATTAAGTTTATCTTTTGGAGAATTGCATGCATCATGGTTATGTGTTGAATATGGAACAAATACTTGTGTACAAAGGTTATTATCTTACAAAGCTTCATAAAAATCGTGATTCACATGTTCACTAACACATTTGTTATATAAAAATTTGTGGACATGGGTTGGTCACTCAAAATTTTCTAAATCATAGTATGTATATATCCATGTATGCCATAAAACTCACATTGCATAAGTCATAAGCTGCATGTCATGAAATCTGGGAATTGCGTATCATAAAACAACATATTACCAAATTTTGTAAAATGTGTGTCATAAAACATTTGTCAGGAATTTACACTAGTGATATTATTTTAATATTCAATAACGAAAGTAGAACTTTGCATGAAACCGTTAATGCTGTAGTGAGACATTATCTTCAACTTATCTACGTAGTTTATACTCTAACTCCTATAAGTGTAACCAGAGTCTGCTGGAGGGAGAACGAGGTAATTTTGTATAGATCTATATGGGGATGGACACCCCACGCCTGAGTTGTTCGCTACAACTAGACGGGGCCAGTCTAGGGTGACAAATATCTTATCGAATCCGACGCCTGAAGAACGTTATGACAGGCATAACAGTTACATCAAGCATGGTTATAGTGATTCACATAGGGATTAACAATTCCATCTTGATTTATGGGAAAACTTACACTTCAATTGTTTTATAAAGTAAAAAACTACACACTATTTTCAGTACTCAATTATCACTATTCCAGTCTTAGGGTCTAAGTCTTAAGGTCTAAGACTATAGTTTCATACAATCAGAAAATATGGGATTTTCTGGGAACATATATTCACATGATTCAATGAAACGTGCATACATATATTCATGGTTTTGGAAATGAACATGCAATTCACTTTTATGGAAAATATTGGATTTTCTAGAAGCATACAACTTTTTTCAAGTGAAACAGATACAAAATATTTTGATATAAAAATGCTTATGAACTCACCAACATTCTATGTTGACGCTTTTCAATATGACTTGTATTCTCAGGCCATGGATTTTGGATATTTTGTTGCATTATGAAATTTACGATTCTGTCGCTTTTGTGTAGCATTTGAACAATTACAAATCGTAAACTTATTAAGATTGTAATCTGAATGTATGTTGTTTGGTTGCTATGTCCATTTATATTCAATTGTGATGATACAATACAATGACGCCATCCGCCACAAAAGTTTCCGCCATCCTGGCTCGGGGTTGTGACATCTTTCGACCAGGTGTCTAATCAAACAATGTCCATACCTGGTTATCATAAATGGATTAGAGATCAATATTTATTGCATCCTTCCATTTTGAAGCCTCAGCGGCTGTAATCGCTTCCTTGTAGTTAGTTGGCTTATCTAAATTTATCAGTGTACTATTATTGAGAAACATGTCCTCATCTGTAGTTATATGGATACCGTAAAAGAAGGTGGCATGATAACTTTACTGAATCGACGAAGAGGTTATGAATCATCAATGAGATCAACAGGTTTAACCTAATGTTGAGAGATAGTGTGATCAAAGTTTCCTTCATTGGATGACTCTTGAAGCTCTTCCAGATCAATGGTACTCCCATTGTCCTCTAATATGAGATCATTCTCACGAGAGACTCATCTTCGAGCTATGAAGACCACATTCTCACTTGGTCTGTAGAAAAATTATCCGAAGGAATTCTATGTATAACCAATAAAAATACACTTCTTGAATCTAGGTTCCTGTTTATCAAGAGTCTTACGCCAATGAGAACCTCACAATCCTTGGCCTTGATATGTGCGACCGAGGAAGGTTTCCCTGTCCATGTATCATGAGGTGTTTTGGAAACCTTCTTGGTAAGAACAAGATTAAGGATATGTGTGTTATCTCTAAGTCATACCCCTAGATTGTTATAGG
Source organism: Lactuca sativa (assembly GCF_002870075.4). Lineage (NCBI taxonomy): Eukaryota > Viridiplantae > Streptophyta > Magnoliopsida > Asterales > Asteraceae > Lactuca > Lactuca sativa. The sequence goes on along the minus strand of NC_056630.2, from coordinate 293,964,402 downwards.
AAGCGAACCTCGACTCATCATGGAATGAACCATTTTAAGAAAGGTCAAATTTCTTCTCTCATCTATACTATTAATTTATGATTTCCTTTGTGAAATGTTTCTACATTCCTTAAGATAGTCTTTAAACTAGATACTAAGATATTCTCCACCTCTATCAGATAGGAGCGTCTTTATCTCCTTACCCAACTGATTCTCTACTTCGTGCTTAAATTCTTCGAACTTTTCAAAGGTTTCTAAATTATGCTTGGTAAGATAGATATACCCATGTCTGCTATAATCATTAGTAAATGTCACGTAGAAGTGATTGGCATATCTTATGGAGGATCTAAAAGGCCAATATACATCTGTATGTATTAGGTCTAATAATCCTTCACCTCTTTCACAAATACTAGTGAAGGGTGACTTAATCAGTTTGCCTAATAGAGACGATTCACATTGACGATTTGACTTAAGGTCAAATGACTCCAATACTCCATCCTTTTGGAGATGGGAAAATGTTTCTTGTTTATATAACCTAGACGACAATGCTATAAAGATTTCTTCTCTAAACTATTAGAAGAATCAATATTATAAACACAATTGCTATGTTTATACATACATATAATAGTTTCATAGACACTACTATAAGGAAAATAGTTGAAAATAAATGCATCATTTTTATATACTAAAATTAGACCATTGTCATTATCCAAAAAATTGTGATAACCTTATATAAATAAAGCATGAAATTAAATTATGTTCGTGTTCATTTCTTACGAATAACAATAATTGTTTAAATCAAACCTAACACTGTTATCAAACATTAGCTTATGAGTCACAATCCTAGTGATATCCAACTTTCCTATATTCCCCATGATTAGGTCCAATTATCCATGCTCAACTTCTGAACTTTCCCTTTGTCTTTGCATATCAAAACAAGTGTGGAAATCACATCTCACATCAAGGAACCAAGAGTTTGAAACATAAGTGTTATTAATTCAATAGAGTATATATCAGATGAAGAGGCAAACACCTTGTCCTTAGCCTATCTTACTTCTTGGAAGTACTTCGGGCATCTTCTCATCCAATTTCTATTTTGGCCACTATAAAAGTAAACAACCTCTTTTGGTTCACCTAGACGAGGAGCATCGAACTTAACATTTCCTTTTGATCAACCAGACTCACTAGTATGGGCTTTCCCTTTTCACTTAGGTTGGGAATAGGCCTTAGTCTTCCTTCCCTTTCCTTGTTGAATATCCATGACTGGGTCACTTGCAGAACTTTGGAATGAGACATCTTCATTCCATCTTCAACGGTTTACAATAGATTATGAATCTTAATCAACGTGGTCTCACTATTGTTCAAATGATAAGTCAAAATGAACAGACCATAACTACTAGGCAAGAAGTTGAGCACCATGTCAATGGAAAGTTCCTTGTAAAAGGTCACACTCAGCTTCTCTAGCCTTTTTATGCGTGTCTACATTTTTTGCATGCCATAAGGGCCTTTAAAACTTCATGACACTCTTACCTAGCTTTCTTGTGAAACATTTGAGCAAGAGCGAAGTTCATCTTGTAAGGCCTGTAGTCCTCATAGGACTTTCAAAAGTTAGGTGGCATGGTTGCAATCATTATGCATGGTTACTTGGTGGTATCATCAGTGTGTTGATTATAATCATCGAGTTCCTCAGGAATAGAAGTTTCTATTTTTATTTCTAGAATTGGATTGTTGAGAATACTCTGTGTTCTCGTAACTCAAGGTCATCATCAAATTTCGCATCCGGTCAATGTAATTGGGACCATTAAGCTTTGCTTTTGAGAGGACTAAAAAGAGATGGAAGTTATAAGTGGGTGGAAGAGGATGAGGAGGACGAAGATCACCATTTCCAGGCATCTAAAATAAGATATAAGGTTTTAGTTTGTTGAATATCCTTAAATATTTTAACCCAATTTAATATTCAAGACTAGGATCCAAACATACATTTCGAAATGATAAAGAGGGATGTCGTAATCTAATTGCGAATTTATTTAAGGTAGGTAAGGAACTTCACGAATTTCGATATATTATGAAAATCCTAAATCTTTTGAGGTTCTTTGAACTTTTCAATGTCATGTTTAATCTTAGATTATTCTCTTCGATGTGATTGGGATGTCGAGGATCAAAAACAAGATGTGAATAACAACGCAAACCTATGTGACAACCTCGTTCCCATTTATGATTTCACATTGACGTGCCAGTTAACTACACATGCTCTATTAGCAACTATAAACTCATGTTTTTCCATTGTTAAACTTTGTAGTTCCCAATTAGTATGCCGGTTAACCACGCATAATCCACTAACGACTCACAAAGAACCAATTTGCGTTTTCATGGATTAGCATACAATTTAACATTTTTATCCAAATTAACTAGATTGGGATTTCAGAAGGTTCTACTACTTATATATATATATATATATATATATATATATATATATATATATATATATATATATATATATATATATATATATATATATATATATATTATACTTTTAGTATGATTATGTCCTATCAAACCCGTTCGACTAACAACCCTTAATCACAAAAAGAAGCGTTGGATGAAAATGACACCTATCCATCGAAAAGTTTATAGGTTGTTTCCTTATACCTCTCTTGTAGTTTGGCTTCGTGAATGAGGTCTGCTATCGACTAAAATGACCTTTTATTTACACAAATAATATTAATTATATCATAAATAAGTATAATGTGTATTTTAAATCCTTTTGAAAATACAAGTTTTAAATTTAATTATCTTGGTTAGCAATTAATTAATAAAAATTTTAAACCATCTTGATTTAATAATTATCATTTAGTTAACACTTTACTTAAATGAATGAAATCATTTAAGAATTGAATAATTATCATTAATTAGACTATTAATTAATTAATTAATATATTTAACTTTAATCTTTCCTTATTTTCGAAATTAGGGTTTAGGTTATCCAGTTTTAGTTGTTCCAACTTGAAGGAAATTAAAATAACAAATAAAGAAACTAGGAAACCCTAGCAATGTTTGAAGAAGGTAAGGAGCCAAGGAAATTTTCGAAACCCTTAGAGGACTAGGCATTTTCGATTCATAGGTTTTTCTTAAGGTTTCGCAAATATGCAAATTATAGAACTAGCCTAAGGCTCTGATACCATTGATGATTTCCTAGATTATTTTTATTTGCTTGCAGAATTTCACAAAACAAATTGCAGAACATGTTACCTAAAAATTCTATGGCTTTTCTCATACTAGAAGCATACTTTGGAAAACTAAATAACCATAGCAAAATCAAAAATCAAAAAGGTTTGATTACATACCTTAATGTTATTATCTAAAATAACAATGTACTTTGAAGAACCCTTCTTTGAATGCTAGCCCCAATAGTGTGGAAGCCTCTAATGAATCTCACCTAAATCCTAGGAAACCTCTAGAATCGAAAACTGAGAGGGGGAGAGGGATTTTCAAAATTCCTTGTGTTTGTGAAGGGTTCTTGAGTCTTATGGAGGTCACTATTTAATGTTCTAGGAAACCCTAATTTTAATACAAGATACCAATACTATATTGTAATTCAATATAACTTTCCTTATCAACCAAACAGAGTCCTAGAAGCCCTAGAAGGGACTTTAGGACCGTCCCCTCCTGGGGAGGTTCAAGCATGCTTCCTTGTTCAACTTATAAGCAATTTCACTCTAACCCTTAGACCCGTTAATTAATTCTTATTAATCCAAAACAATTAATTAAATAACTATGGCTAATTCTTAATTAATTAATTAATTATTTTAATTTCTAATTAGTATATGAATCCTATAATATATTAATAAATTATATATCTCTTTCTCAACATCAATCGAGGCCATTTCCTGGTTATGAGGGCAAACCAAAATGGACTTTACTATTATTCACTCAAATACCAATTTAGCTAAGCCCTTAGACACATTAATCCAACATTATCAACTACTATAGCAAAATGTTCTTCTTGCATAACTTTAACCCATTATGGTGACTTGGCTGCTTTACCATATGCTTTTGGTTCACGGTTAGTAGATATATCATGGGTATAAGCTTAATATCAAGGAGAAAGCTTAGAATATGATAGAACCTAAGACAAAGGGTATACAAATAATTTTTTATTTTTTTAGTGGTAACATTGTCAACCAAATTACAATGATAATCTCTGAGATAAGATGGAGTCTTATTTGCTCTATTTGGTCTTGTTGATACTGTAATAGGAACAATGGGTTTCAAAGGAGCCTCTTCATATTGAACATTAAGACTTTCAGGTATTGGAGTTTCATATGTATCATGTAGATGATCATCACAAGTAGAAGGAATAACAAAATCTTGAAAAGATCAACTTGTCCCCTTTACATGAAATGATGTAAAGGGAAAATATCCTCTTGAAAACCCACATTCTTGACATGAAAACCTCCTTTGATTCAATATCTAGTAGATTATAAGTCTTCATGACCATAAGTTATCCCAAAAAACTCAACATCTTGCTCTTGGAGTAAATTTGTGTCTTGTACTAAGATTAGTAGATGTGAAAGCTAAACAACCAATGGTTTTGAATCTAGAATAATCGAGTGAATTATGATATATTTTTTAAGGTGACATGTTATGAAGGATTTTTGAAGGAATTCTATTTGTGATGAATGTTGTACAAGTAAAACATTCATACCAATAGGTAGTAGGAATGTTATATTGAAAGAAAAGAGATACTGCCATATTAAGAAGGTGTTGGTGTTTTCTTTCAACAACATAATCATTTTCTGATCTTTCAACACAAGAGAATTGATGAAGAACTCCTTGGTTGTTGAAAATATCTATAAATACTAACTCTTTTGCATCTTTTGATCACAAAAGCTTTATTTTGGCATTCAATTGATTGGATATCATAGCAAAGAAGTGTGGAATAATTTCGTTTACTTTATATTTATATTTCATCAAGTATATCCACGTGAAAGTTGTGGTATAATCTACAATTCTGACAAAATATGTATGCCCTTTGTGATCAGTTAAATGATATGGTCCCCACACATCCTAATGTATCAAATCAAATGGTCATCCATCAACATGATTGATAGAATCAAAATAAAATCTTATTTTCTTTGCTAAAGGAAATACAATGAAAAAATGATTATTTCTTGTCTTATTTAACAAAAAGTAGTACTAACAGATTGTGTTTCTCATTTGCAGGGTGACCAAGCCCTTGGTGCCACTAATGAAAAGAAATAGAGTTGATTGAGATTGCTTAAAGAACATCCTCAAACACATAAAGCCAACTCTAAACTATAGGTCTGCCAATTCGGTTCTTGGTTAAAATATGTTTAACAATGGCATAATCATGATAAAATGTAGCCTTGATAATTTTATCTACTGCTAATTATAAGACTAAGACTAAGTTGATTTCAAACTGTTGAACATGTAATACATTCTTAATTATAAGATGTTAATTAATTCGAATGTTTCCCTGTAATTCCTCTTGAATTATTAACTGATTTGGCAATCTAAATTTTTTCCAAAAATTCCCTTTATGTTAATGAATAGATCTTTGTTCTTTTAGATATAACAAGTTCCACCAGTATCTAAGATCCAAATGTTGGATTGATAACAACCAGAACTAAGAGTAAGGACACGACCGGGCACATGATTCTTTTTTTATTAGTAATACTGACAAAATTTTCAAAAGGAAGTTGTCCTATAAGCATGGCATTTAACCGTTCGAATTGTGAATATGTGAGATTTATGACATTATTGCTCCGTTCTTTATCAAACTGAGATGAGGATCAATGGAAATAATATTGATACAAGAATTAGGATTTGACTTTTGAATAAAATCATAATTACGAGGAAATCCATGCAACTTGTAGCATTTGTCAATAGTATGATTAGGCTTCTTATAGTGATCACATATTGGTGATGATTGATTCTTTCCATGTAACTCTCCAATCCAGGTATTACATTTTCTACCTTCAAGTATTTTAATTTTTGCAAAAGGGACCCTTCCAACATATGTTGGGTGTACATTTGGTACTCTTAGCGTACACGAGATCTACGTAACGGGAGTATGAGCTGGTATGTAGGGCATACATGTTAGGTGTCTAAAACCTTCATATATTGACTTGCACCCTATTTAAGCAACCTTATATCATTTGGACCAAACCCTAATCAGAATCCATAACCTCATTTCATCTCTTAAACCTAGTTGTCATGAAAGTGTGATCCTTGAGCTTAAAGAGTGTTTTAGTGGCCATTTTAGAGAGCGTTTAAGAAGGAAAAGGTGGTGAGCAAGTCTTGGGTGTCATTGAGCTTCTAGATCCTACATCTAGTTCATATTGGGGAACTTATGGACGTATAAAGTCATAACCTTGTCATCACTTTTGTTAGTTTGAGCTAAGGTTTTGTTATGAAGTCCCCTTTTGGTTCTTGGACCTTCTCTTGGGAGTTGAGCAACTCCAGAAAGTAGGATTGTTAGATCTAAGCTCTTTCAGCATGGTTGATGCGTAAAGGTGCCATCTTATAGATTGTTTTGATTCCATGTGTGACAACCTGATACTTTTACACTGAGCAATCGATCCATATATCTATAATTCACTTGAATTTAGCATCTTTTAATAGTATATTGAGTCCGCGCTAGTGCTTTAGACTAAATATAACATAGATATGGACCTTAGGAAGGGTTAGGAAGGGTGTTGCATCACAACATCCAACCAAACATATCAAGAGAGGTGTGTGCAGCCGCACACTAGTGTGTGCGGCCAAGCCAGCCGCACACCCAACAGCAAACCCCTCCAGCCTCACACTCAACCCTATATAAAGTAGAGGACCCCCTTCCATTCACTTTTGGCTGCATCCTTTCTCTCTCTAGAAAACCACCCAAGAACACCTAGAAGACTCCCAAAACGTGAAGAACACCATCATTTTACTTGTCATAGAGGTGAAACACTTGAATCCACGTCTCAAACTCATAATGTTCTTCGTGTTCTTCATCCTATGAAGGAGTGCGGCCGCACACCTTCATCAGGTGGCTGCACACACTCATAATACCCTCCAAAGTGAGAGTAAGGCTGCAAAATCGACACATGGGACTCGAACAAGGAGTGTACGGCCGCACACCCCTGTGTACAGCCGCACACACACCCTGTACAGCTGCACACTCTAGTGTGCAACCTCACTCACAAGTCTGGCTGCATACCCCAGCCGCACACTCATCTTTATGGCCATACACACACCCTAATACTCATATTTGGCCTTAAACTTGCATAGATCATTGGGTATAGAACATGGGACACTTAGTCTTAGTAATTACATGCCCTTAGTAAGGATTTCCTCTTATTTTTAGTCATGAAAACACCTTAACTCTAACTTATATATGTGTCACCGTATGATTAATAGGGGCTGCATGCGTTCAAAACATTCGTTCACACTCAGCAGCTATACGAATCGCAAACTTGAACCCTACAGTAAACGGTGAGTTCATACCCCTTAATGGACCTTTCTAATGTTTTCATATGTTTTAGGGGGGGGATACAAGTCAAATATACATTTTTATGGGCATCAATCACATGTGATTTACTATCCGTAGTTCAAATCACATGTGATTTATGACTATGCTTTATAAAAGAACTTTACGCTTTCAAAACTACTTTAGAAAAAATAAACTATTTTCCAAATGTTTTCTTTGGTCAAGATTTTTATTAAATTACTTTTCTTATAAAATGTATCCACACTAATATATTTATATAAGTAAGACTTGAAGGACTTAGGACCGATAGCTCGCCTTATTTCCTGTTCTTGTTTGATGTGGGCTTAGGGTATTTGTTATCCGTTCGACTGTCGTTGATTTCTTAGTTATATATCATGTATATTGGTGTTAGATACGAGCATTTTCATCTCATTCGATGCCTATATTACTTAATTCCCAAGAACCATACACACTAAGTTAACTATAATAGGTATAGTTAAGGTCACTACTCCCTGTTACCGCCACTACTATACATGCTATAATTCATACTATTACAAAACGATACACGAATAAGAGAACACACTACGAACTACATAAAAGACTACTACACTATATTACAAGAGAAAGCACTAATTCGGAAGATAACACACTAACTCTCTATAAGATACTCTACGCGCTATATATTGTGACCAGAGCTTTCCGGAAGGAAGGCGACGCTACATGTATAGATCTATACGGAGCAGACACTATTAGATCCCGACTGTTAACTTCAGTCCGAGCCGAGCAGGCCCAGGGATGGCACTACTTCACTACACTGTGCATGACCGGGAAGGTCATGAGATCCTCTATTACTCACACTATTGGTCACATAAAAGGAATAGACTATATCCACACTAAAATACTAAGACTAAAGTCTCAATTAATATCCCGAAGTAAAATAAGTATCTATTACTAATGGAAGTTCGCACTACTATCACTATCAACATGCATAACTTTTCTTTACCTACACTACGTACTGGAGATTTAGTACCCCACTTTTACAACAAACAGTTTTCAATGATAAAACTTACATGCAACTTAGAGTCTTTCACTTACGATGTATTTTCTGGAAAATATAGGATTTTTCCAGAGTTTTCTACTACTTATAAATGTAAATTCCAGCTTTTCACACTATATGTTCTAATACATTTTATACAAAAATTCACACTAAATTCTTATGAACTCGCCAGCTTTATGCTGATACTCGTTTTCAAAATAACTTGTATCCTCAGGTCAATGATAGACAGGTACAGGTGCAACATTTTGGAGAAGATGGAGCATACAAGATCCATCTCTTATTTTTGTAATACTTTTGGTGTCTATTGAAACTTTACCGAACACACTTGTAATTAAACTCACTATGTAATGAAATGGTTGTATGTTTCTTTTTTTACTATTATGCAATTGTGATGATACTGTACATGACGTCCTCCGGCCCGAAATGTATTCCGCCGTTATCGGTTTTGGGGTGTGACACCATGCATGAGCTTGGGGTCTTAAACAAGGTCTTAATGGGCGTAAAGTAGCCAACTTTATGCCCTAGGACATCTTAATGAACTCAGATCTGAAGGTTAAAGTTGAAATTCCATGTATTAAGCACTTAATGGTTGTTGGTGCATAATTAGCATGTACGTCAGGCGAAATATGATATATGTTGCACGTATAGCCATGGGGCTTAGTACGCTAAGCATACTGGAGTGGTATGTTGGGCCTACGCACCTTAGATGGGGTTGGGTTTTGTTTGGGATTGTGATTTTATTGGGCTTGGTCCCATTGAGTGTTAAGTGGACTGTTATTCTGTTTTGGGCCATAGTTGTATTGGTTGGGCTTATTGGGCCATGTAGCCATAGCTTTTAACATGGATCCTAGGCCCATTAGTAAAGGAAAGACTTTCGGGCCATCATGGACGGGCTTAGGCTTAAGTGTTTGGACTCTTTGAATAGGTTGAATTATAATCCTAATTTAGGGTTATATTTATTATTGTTCAGTCTGAATTTTCAGACTCTTAGACGAGTAGCTATTATGTTCAGTAGATTGAGGTGAGTCTTCTCACTACACCCATGGATCAAAAGCACTAAGGTTGGCCCATTATTTGTTGTGAGATTTTAGTAATTGATTATGCCATGGTTTGAATTGACTGATGTGAATACCATGGAGGGAGCCTATGACACTCGCTAAGACCTTGGGTAGAGCCCATGGCAATGTGATACAAGACCATGGGGGTAGCCCATAACATTCCAAATGAACACCATGAAGGGAGTCCATGACAAACTTATCTTTATGTGTGCATGGAAATAATTGGTTATGTGTTTATGTGTTTTTGGAAAACTCACTAAGCGTGTTCTTACGGTTTTTTTGGGTGTTTCAAGTACTTTTGGTTCTAAGCGCATGGACCCGACATGATGGCGTAGTTTGCACTCCCCAATATATATGCACTTACTATTTGAATACTCTAATCTTTTAAACAATGTGGTTATGTAATGGGATTTATAGAAAACAAATGTGGTTGATATTATTACTTATTTAATGCAAAATTTCCTATGATATTTGGGTTTTTATAAGTTGGTATCAGAGCCTTGGTTTGAGTGATTCAGGCACACTATTGGGTGTGTCAGAACACAAACTGAGGAAATGGTAAACCCTTTTCAAAAAGAAACCAAAAGTTACAAATTTTCTTGAAAAAGGTTTTCGTAAGTAAAAGGGGAGAGTGCAATGTGCGTAATCGTCTGAGCACAATTAAGTGTTCTCGATGTGCTAGCCATGCTATAGTTATATTTAGAAATTTTTTTGGAATTGATTACTTGCTATTAGTATGCTTTTGAAGTTGCACATGTCTAGGATTGCATAGACCTAGAATGATGAATTCTGCCTTATTCATGTTCCTTGTTTGGTTGTGGTTTAGGGTAGAAGCTTATTTGACAGTCTATGTGATCCTACTTGTGTATAACTTGCATGCATAGTGCAACCTGCTACGATTGGCTTGGTTTTCTGGTTAAGTAGGGATTTAGAAATCCTAGAATAGTCTAGGATATAAGTTGGTGTTGTATTTTGTGGGTCATGTTTTGTGGCTGAGTGAATTACATGTATTAGGTAGGGCCTTAGGGAAGGTACAGGTAAGTGTGGAAAGTAGTATTGGACCTGGACTACTTGAAGCATAGGACCTGTACCCGAAACAATGTCAGACCTGGATGCTCTAAATAGTTCAGTGAGGAGGATTCCCTTTTTAATTCCTTATCATTTTTATCATGTGGTATTTTTCAGTTGAGGATGGTGATGATCATGCAAGGTTTGGGTTCAAGATCAGAATCAGGATCAGGTTCAGGCTCTAGTGCAGAGCGCATTGCTGAGAGGTTGCGGAATCATGTCGTGGCTGAGGTTACTCGTGGCATCCATGACGCTACCCCAATGATCTTTCGTACCTTCAAGGAGGGCATCATGTAGATCATGGAGGAACAACTTAGGTCTTTCCAAATCGAGATCGCTGCTGACCAGATTGGGACTAGAGATTTGTCGTTTAGGAATTTAAGGCATGTGGGGTGCCTAGGTTCTATAGGTTCAGGGATCCCATCACTAGTTCACGCTGGGTAGCAGACATGGAGAATGCCCAGTGCATGAGCTTTTTCCCCGAGGTGGAAAAGTTGGGGTTCACAGCTTGTATGTTGAGAGATCGAGCACGATACTGGCGGGAGGAGGTTACCCGCAAGGTGGGATTAGCGGGTGTGGATGATATAACTTGGGAGGAGTTTGTAAGGGGATTTGATTAGGAGATCACTCCGTCCATCGAGGTGCAGCATTTGGTGAGAAGGTTTCAGGATCTACCGCAGACCACGGAGACTTTGGCAGAGATCACCGCCAAATTTCGTGAGAGAGCACTTTTGGTCTCGCAGTACGATGTGAATGAGGAGAAGAAGGAGATGAGGTATCATTCCATATTGAGGGATGATATTTAGGAGTTTTTAAGATTTCCGTGGTGCAAGACCCTGAATGACATGGTGGAGAAGGCCCGAGAGCAGGAAATTGAGTTGGAGCTCCAGACAAAGTGGATGTCGGAGCAGGTTCAAGAAGTAGTGGGTTAGGCCAAGAAGCCTAAGACCTTTGATCCTCCCAGCAGAGGCCAGCATGGCCGTGGAAAATGTGCCAACTGCGGTAAGCCGCACTATGGAGCCTACCGAGCAGCTAGCTCGGTATATTATGCATGTGGCCAACCGGGTCACATGATCATGGGTTTCCCCAAGAAGGGTTTGATTTGTTTCCATTGCAACTAGACCAGTCATAAAAAGATCGATTGTCTGAGGTTGGTGAGAGGAGGAGGAGCGGTAGTAGCGCCTGTGCCCACAACGATGAGGACTACTGATGGCTTCCCGGCAAAGGCGAAATCTCTTCCGATGAAGAGCCACACATTTTAGTTGAATAAAGAGGAGGCCTGAGCAGCGCCAGACGTCATGATCAGTATGTGATCTATTTCTGTTTTACTTATTTTATTGTTTATGCTTATATGGTTATAATCTTGTATAGGGATCATTTTGGTCAATGGTTTTTCGGCTCATATTCTTTTTGATTCGGGGGCTACCCGATCATTTGTGTCTCTTGCGCTCGTCAAGAAGTTTCGAGATGCTCTGAGGACTCCGGACTCCCCTCTTGAGGTGGAGATTATGAATGATCGTACCGTGAGGGCTGCTAGGGTATTTCAGAGGAGTGTCTTGAATATGTTCTGGGCGAGGTTTCTTATTGATGGTTTTGATTCCTTTGAGAGGATTGAAGGTGATCATCAGGATGGATTGGTTAGCGTCCAATGGGGCCATGAAAGATTTCGAGCGTTAGCAAGCGAGGGTTTGAACCTCAAGTGGGGGAGAACTGGTTATCCAGGTAGAGAGCGCCTCACATGGGCCAACTCTCTGTTCAGCTACGAGGGCTAGGAGACTCCTTCAACAGGGTTGTTCTGGGTTCATGGCTTATGTCTCATATGCGAGGGTAGAAGCCACGTTAGTGATGAGCAGTATACCTATTGTGTAGGATTTTCCGGATGTATTACTAGAGGAGTTTCTTGGAGTGCCTCCCGATAGGCAAGTGAAGTTTAATATTGATTAGGTGTCTGGTGCGGCTCCGATAGCCAAGGCGTTGTATTGTCTAACTCTTCCCGAGATGCAGGATCTGTTTATGCAGCTTCAGGAGCTGCTAGACCGAGGATTCATTCGTCCGAGTAGTTCCACGTAGGGGGCACCGATCATGTTCGTGAAAAAGAAGGATGGGTCGCACATGATGTGTATTGATTATCGAGAACTGAACAACCTAACAGTTGTTACGTCCAGGATTCTTAAAGCATTCAGGATCCTCAAACCTCATCAGATATTAAGGATCCTCATCTATCTCAGGATCCTAACTATTACCATTATTATTATTTAACAACATTTATAATGGTTAGATTTTGTTCTTAATTAATACTTGTGCTGAAATAATCAAGAGAATAAGTATTCTCATAAGAGAGTCGTCTCAACTATGCTAAAGACCCGACATACGAAATAAAACAACGTTCACAAAGCTGGTCATAGAGGATCCCGGGAATATCAAACATCTTGTTAGCTAGTTTATACTATAAATTGACACATGTATCTCGCACACGACACACTCTACCTACTCTTAGCTTACTTTACGATCTTTCTCACTTGTTCTTATTGAAATACTCTCTGTAATCATCGTTTTATATTAATAAAATCATCAAGGCAGGTGATCATTATCACCTCCCAAGGTTTTGTGACGGAGATCATAGGAAGGATCAAGGGCTTTCCTTATAAACAATCATGTCATTCTCTTTACCTCACTCTATTGCACAATTCAAACATCACAGCTCGCATTCAATTTGATTGATTTATATTTGTCTAATTTTTTACCAAAACAATTTGGTGCCCATCGTGGGGCCATGGTGTTTAAAATCCTCGAAAGATCATGTCTACACAATCGATCCTTTCTTCTTCCTCTGGTCCTTCCACTCCAAACAAAAACCTACCACCTGCTCCGAGTGGACCCCCTGGTCATAGGAAAGTGTCTGTTACTTCAAGAGAAACATCCTTCCGGTCACTAACCAAAGAAGTTTAGGATCTTTAGAACTCAAGGATCTGAATGCTCAGGTCACTACTGCTAAACTCTTCGCTATGATAAAGAAAATAATGCAACATATAACTCAGCAGCCTGATGAAATTACAAAACTACTTAGAGAAGTGGAGAGGATTAAGGAGGAATTTTGAAGATCCCATGAAACGATGCCCACAGTTGTATAACTAAGGATCTTGAACTTCGACAACGCAGGATCCTCTGGAAATCAAAATTGGAACACGGCTCTTGCTACTACTGCGTCTCCCTGGGTGACAACTACAAACAATCGAGCATCTATGACCAATGATCTCGATGAGCATGTCAATACTCCTAGAATACCTGACTCTAGTAACTTCTGAAATAGCAATACTATCATTACTAACACTATGAATGTTGATTCAGGAATAAGTCCAAACATCGCTAGGGAACTTCAGCAGTTGAGGCGGATGATCTCAAGCATACACGGGGCAGTTCAACCCATTCCAGAAGCATCTCCAACAAGTCACAAGACCTCAAGATTTACTCCTACGATAGTCGTTACCAAAGTTCCTAAGTGCTTCTAGACTCCTAGCATGAAACCTTACGATGAAACTACGGATCCTGAAGACCACGTAGCACAATACTGAGAAAGTGTAAGGGTCGAAGATATATTCTAATGTGTCGAAGTCTGTACCCTTTTTATATTTTGTAATGTATTTACTAAGGTTCTTTTTAGTTGAAGCTTAATGTCATGCCTTAGTATTTTTTGTATACTTTCACTTCTCCTATAAATAGGGACATTTCTTAGAGTTAGATAAGATGTCTTTACAGATCTTGTCTACTTTACTCTCTGTAAAACTGTGAGAAGTATAATTGAGTTGAAACCAGATTCTATTTACTCCTTGTACTCTTACTACATTTCTGTTACTCTGATTTGTTTAATACTCGATTATCACTTCATCAATTGGTATCAGAGCAAGAATCATTACTGCGATCTGATTTTTAGTTGAATCTTTTGTTTTTGAATTGTAAAAATTGATTCAAAAGTTTTTGCACTGTTAGATTCAGAAAATCATCACTGATCATCAGTTTTGATTCGATTCTGCATTTGATTTGCATAATCGAGTGTTTGATTTTGAGTTTCTATTCAATTCATTCAATCTTGTTCAAATTCCTTTAAATTTTCTGAAAATATTCGTACGTACAACAATGTTAAACTTCAACATGAACACGATGACTTCCTTTTCTCATCTGTTAGGTTCTTCCACAAAAATTCTGATGTTGATTACTGAGTATTACGACCAATGGGCCGATCGAATGGAGGATTATGTAAATGGTTTAGATGAAGAACTCTAGAATTATATTTCAGGAACTACTCAGCCTCCATTGAATGTTCAAAATATCGAATCTTCGAATTCCACTACTATTGTTGATGAACAATCCACAAGGTTCAAGAAAAATGAAAGGCGATGTATGAGAGAGTTGAAAGTTGCACTACCTCCTGTGGTTTACAAATACGTGTGTGGTTGTAAGAGTGCAAAGGAAATCTGGAATACTCTCAAGGAGAAGTATTAGGGAAGCGAGAAGTCAAAAATTAATTCTGTAAAACAGTGTCTTATGGAGCTAAAGGAGTTCAGACAAAAGGATAGTGAAACTATTGAAGTTTACTATGATCATCTGAATGAGCTAATTTATCGATGCAATCGATATAGAATCATCAGGTCTGTTATGGAGTTCAATCTTACATTTTTAATGGGACTTCTTAAGGAGTGGAGAAGTGTTAGTATGATGGTGAAGAATCAAAAAAGTTTCGACACATCATCCATTAATGACTTGTACAATCAACTGAAGACTCATGAAAGTCAGGTGAATGAAATAGCAGAGGAGTCGAAGCTCAGTCTGGGAGTTCCTCTAGCACTTGTTTCTAAGTGTATGAGAAAGAAACTATCAAAAAAGGTGATTCCAATGATGAAGAAGGATTCATCATTAATTCTAATGATGAAGCAATTTCTTCTTACTCGAACAACAGAGTTAAAAAGTTTTTCAAGAACCGTTCAATCCGAATTTAAAACAAAACGAAGCAAAAGTAAGTTTTGTGAAAAAGGCTGCAGGAGAGGAGAAGAAGAAGTTTGAAAAGAAGGATGGGAAATTTGTTGAGGAAAAGAATGAAAGAAAGCTGAAAGGAGATTCTGGTGTAGATTGTCATTACTGAAATGGAGCCAATCATTTAGCAAATGATAGCATGCTTCGCAAAAAGGAGGAAAGGAAGAACAAAGTTAAAGACGAAGCATACTATTCTGAAAGGCTAGAATAAGTGAAAGCGATGGCGAAGAACATGTCCTTGGTGGCTAGATGAGAGTAGGAAGATGATGGCACTTATCAAATCTGGTCTTCGGGCTCAGATGATGAGGAAATGCGTAATCCTACGCATAGTGCTATGAATACGAAAATGGAGGATGATTCGGATGAAGAGGTGGAGGGTCGATGCTTCATATCGAAATCTGCTGATAAGTCTCCAATGAAAACAAAAGTACGTTCTATTCTTGAATCTTTCAATATTCCTTTGAGTGCATATAATTCTCAAATTGTTGCTTTTGATGATATTGTTGCTTACTTTGATTCAATTGTGGTGTCCGCTAGTAATGAAGCTAAGAATTTAGAACACAATTGTTAGAGACTTAGAAGAAGATAATCTCGAAAATAATCAAAATATAATGTTTAGAAATGCAGGTTACAAACATCATGTGTGATAGAGATTCCCTTTTTAGTGATGTAAAACTTCTTTGAGCTCAACAAAACATTTACTGTAACTCTGCTAAACGTCTTTATGGGAAACTTACTGCATTGCATCATTCAAGTAACATTAGCAAAGAACAACATAGAAAATTATTTCCTTTTCTAGCATATGAAAGAGAGAAGGTTGATAATATTTCGTATGATTGTGAGAAAAATATTGCTGAATTTGACAATGTTACTGATGATAGATATGCATATGGAATTGTCAAAATTGATGAATGTCTTGATTCAGATGAATTAGTTAACATAGTGAATGAAACTTTGACTAAATCTGAACAAATCAAAATTTTGAAAAAGACTGAGAATTCGATATCTGATTCTTATTCTAATTTTTCTGATATTGATGATAATTCTGATAATATTAGTCTAATTAGTGATATTGAGGATGTTGATTGTTGTCAGTTGTCTATCATTAATGTTACATCAAAATCTAGAGGAAAAGAAATATTTAAGAATTCGAATGTTAAGATTGACACTGACAAACCTTCAACTTCGAAAGTTTTTTATTCTAATTTTGTGGATATCCGAGAGAGTCAAACGGATGACAGTGATGATGTAAATGATGATGAAGTTCAACAGGAGCCTACATCCAACAATGATTCGAAAGAAAATGAAATTCCACAAATTGTTTTTAATCAAGTGTTGGGAGACACTGACAAATTCGACAAAGGTTGTCCGAAAAAGGAGCTCATTATTTGGAAACCAATACTATGGTTTATCTGAATTTCAAGTGCACTGATGATGTTAGATTCCCAAATCAAGTATTTGTTACTACTGGTAATGTTGAAAAAGTTCAACCGGAGTTTAAGAAATTAGTTGAGGAAGCCAACAAGAAAACAATAGAAGAAGGATACTTTTCAAATCAAAACATTATTGAAAATAATCTAACAAAGAATTCGTATGGTTTTCAAAGACAAAAACCTCAACGCAAATGGGTTGAGGAATCTAAAATTGTGAAAGTGTTTTTAAAACAAGTTGTTGTGGAAAAAAATGGTGTCAAATTAAATTTAAAACAATTCAAAGCACAAATTGACAAATTTTCTAAAGAAAATGAAATCTCAAAAAGGAAAACATAAAAAAAGATTTTTTGGCAAACCATTGAGTCTCAAGTGAAAAAAAATGGTTTGACATCGAAAACATTTGCAAACACAAAGACTACATTTGCTAGAACAAGATTTCGTATTCAGATAAAAAGGAAAATCCCGCTCAAAGAAATACATCAATGTCTGAATTAAATCCACAAAACAAGTTTTCGAAACATTAGAAAAATATCATTTTCTTCAAGAACTAATCATTCATCAAAACAATTTCAAAATCAAAAGTTTGAAAATCGTTTTTTGTCTCATTCACAACAAAGATTTTCGAAAAATCAGAATTTACAATCAAAATCATTCTCATATCAACCAAAACATTTTCAAAATATATCTTCTTCATATACAAATGTTGATAACAAAATTAATGGTAGATATGCTCATGCATTTCGTCCAAAATCTAATGCTGATTTTATTCCACAAAAACCGAATTTTCCAAATCCTTCGATGAAACAACCCTCAAAGGTTTCGTACACAAAAGGGTTATCTCTAGAGAAAAAGGTTGATCACTGGCTTGAAGGAAAAGGTTGAATGTATCAATCAAGGAAATACTCTCAACAACAAATTCAAGAAGCTTATGAAAATCATGTAAATACTTCGACGACTGAAAGCTCATCTTTGAAAGATTAGAATGTTTCGGTAAAGATTTGGCAATCGGTTTCAAAAGAAAAGAATGCTCAAACACAATCTAAGAAGACGAAGGCATATGTCAGTGACAATCCTAAACTAACGAAAACTTATGTTCTGATTCCTTTACCTAGTGATGTAGACTTAATTAATAGTCTCAAAAGTAAAGTTTATGATTGGGTTCAAATTTATGCATTACATTCAATTTTTAATACTAATTTCCACGAACCCAAAGAGCCTTGGGTACCAAAATTCCTTCATTGATCGCAGGTGTTATGTGATGAGCAATATGATGAGAAATTGTATATCGAGAGTGGATGCTTACGTCACATGACTGGTCGAAAAGAAAATTTGAAAGACTTTCGAAGTTTGGAAAATGCTGGAGTTGTGAAGTTTGGAAACAATCACAAATGTCAAGTCAAAGGATATGGCAAAGTTACGAATGGAAAATTCACAGTAAATCGTGTTGCTTATATCGAAGGACTTAACCATAATTTTATAAGTGTTTCACAGCTTGTTGTGGGCACTGGTAATCAAGTTGTGTTTAACGAAGCGGGAAATATTATCTCAAAGATTGAAATGAACGAAGTGTTGCTGAAATCAAAACGATATGGTGATATGTTTACTCTTGATATCAAACCAATTGTTAGGAAACCTTTAATTTGTTTACTTTCGAAAGCTACAACTGATGTTAGCTGGTTATGGCATCGTCGTTTATCGCATTGAAGTTTTCGAAATTTAGATATTTTGGTTAATGAAGATCGTGTTCAAGGTTTGCCAGTATTAAAATTTGATAATGATACTTTATGTGCAACATCCAAACAAGGGAAACAACATCGACAAGGACATCCAATTGTGATAGATTTGAAAATTTTTGAATCGTTGGAACTTCGTCATATTGACCTTTGTGGACCATCAATTGTTGAAACTCTCAACAAGAAACGATACATTTTCGTTATTGTTGTTGATTTTTCACGATTTATGTGGGTTTATTTTCTCAGGTTAAAATCCGAAGTAGGTCAAACAATGATTTAGTTTATCAAACAAATTGAGAAATGTCTGAGGAAAAGTGTTCAAAACATCAAAAGTGATAGTGGATCAGAATTTAAGAACAAAACGATTGATTCGTACTTAATTGAAAAAGGAAATTTGCATATTTTTTCGTCACCATATACACCACAACAAAATGGTGTAGTTGAACAAAGGAACATGTCACTTTGCAAAGCAACCATAACAATGTTGACTTATGCGAATCTTCCACAATATTTTTGGGCCGAAGCAGTGTCGGCATCATGTTTTACTCAGAATCGTTCTTTCATTCGTCGACGTTTCAATATCACTCCATATGAAATTATCAATAACCGATAACCAAATGTTAAATTTTTCCATGTGTTCGGTTGTAGATGCTTTATAATGAATCACAAGGATTATCTTTCGATGTTTCAAGCTAAGGCTGACGAAGGAATATTTTTGGGGTATTCGCATAATTCAGTTGCATACAGAGTGTTAAACAAGCGCACAAGAAAAGTAGAAGAGACATTCAATCTTACTTTTGATGATTATTATGTTAAACAAGTTGACAAACTTTTCGAACAAAGGCAGATTATTAATGAATCAAATGATGAATCTGAAATTATGGGTTCATCTGATTTTGATTAGGATTTAATTTTTGGTGTTCGTGACTGGGATGTGAATGCCAAAGATCATGCGAATGATAATAAACAATCTGAATCTTCGAAGAATATTGATGATTCAGAACTTATTCAAATTATTGTTGATAATAATTCAACATCGAATTCTCCATGAGTTTGCGAAAGTATGCCTATTAGTCCAGTGGAGGGGGAGCACTTGGATTAGAATAGTCTAAATGAGGGGAGCAACATAATAAAAATAACTATGATACGATAAGTCTTGATCAAAATGATGAATGTCACGAAATTAATGATAATCTTTCGAATGCAGGTTTAGAAAATGAAGATTTATACGATGATGCACATTTGAATTTTGATCCTTCATATCCACCACTCGAAAAACGGATAAGAGATCATCCAAAGGAACAAGTGATTGGAAATCCACAAATTGGAGTCTTAACAAGAACTCAACTTCGTGAAAAGAACGAGGTACTTAATACTCATTAAGAATATTGTATGTTCAATGTTTTCATTTCAAAAATCGAACCAAATACAGCTAAGGATGCAATGGAACACTCAGATTAGGTTGTTGCAATGCAATCTGAATTGGATATGTTTGAACGAAACAAGGTTTGGAAATGAATTCCTAAACCCAAAGATGTTTCGATTGTCGGGTTAAAATGGACTTTTAAAAATAAAACCGACAAGGATATATATGAAATAAAGCACGATTAGTTGTTAAAGGTTATTCACAACAAGAAGGTATCAATTATGAAGAAACCTTTGCTCCTGTCGCAAGACTTGAAACTGTTCGAATATTTTTAGCATATGCAACTCATAAAGATTTTGATGTTTATCAAATGGACGTAAAATGTGCATATTTGAATGGAGAACTCGAAGAAACTGTGTATGTAGAACAACCTCCAGGTTTTATTAACGAAGATCATCCTAGTTGTATTTATGTTTTAGATAATGCAATTTATGGGTTAATACAAGCACCAAGAGCATGGTATGCAACTCTGACATCTTTCTTAAAACAATCAAAATTTAAACAAGGATCAGTTGATCCCACATTATTTCGAAAGAAAGTTGGGAATCATCTAATGCTTGTTCAAATTTATGTTGATGATATTATTTTTAGCTCTACTAACCTGCTTTGTCTAATGAATTCGAAAATTTGATGAAAAGCAAATTTGAGATGAGTATGATGGGAAAAATAAATAATTTTCTTGGTCTTAATATTCGTCAAAATAGAGAAGGTATTTTTATCAATCAAGAAAAATATACGAAGAATCTGCTTGAAAAGTTTGGATTGATGAATAGCACAAATTTGCAAGTTCCAATGGAAACAGGAACTAGACTTACACCTTCGTTAGATAAACCATCAGTTGATTTAACTCTTTACAAAAGCATGATAGGTTCGTTACATTACCTCTCGTAAAGTCAGCCTGATATTATGTTTTATGTTTGTTGTTGTGCTAGGTATCAGTCAAATCCACGAGAACCACATCTCACTGCAGTTAAAAATATTTTCCGTTATCTCAAAGGCTCGATTTCGTTAGGAATGTGGTATCCTTCGAAAACTGGATTCTTTATACATGCTTTCTCAAATGCTGATTTAGGTGGTTGCAATCTTGATCGAAAAAGCACGAGTGGAGGATGTCAATTACTTGATGGGCAATTGGTGAGTTGGCAGTCAAAGAAGCAAACTTGTGTTTCAATTTCCATTGCAAAAGTAGAATATGTTGTTGTTGCAGCTTGCACATCACAAATAATATGGATTCAAATTCAATTGCATGACTATGCAATAAATATGAAGAAAATTCCATTATATTGTGATTCTCAAAGTGCAATTCGTATTTGTCATAATCCTGTGCAACATTCGAAGAGCAAGCATATTGCTCTTCGTTATCATTTCATAAAAGATCATGTGGAAGATGGTAATATTGAAGTGCATTTCGTGAAAACTACTGTTCAATTGGCATATATTTTCACAAAAACCTTAGATAAAAAATCATTTGTGAGAATTTTGGGTGGACTTGGAATGATCGAAGGGGAGTCTGTTTGAAAGGATAGTGAAACGTGGACAGCTGTCAAAAGTCAAAGGTTACTGTTCCTAGTCAACGCTTCGACATGCTTCATATTCGAATAGTTTGGTACATATTTTTTCTTTTCGAAAAAAAATTCAAAAATGTCAAAAATATTTTTTCTTTGTTTTGTCATTTCTTTTCGAAAAATTCAAAAACATCAAAAAGATTTTTTCTTTGTTTTGTCATTTCTTTTCGAAAAACACAAACACAAGAAAAAGATTTTTACTTGTTTTCTTTTATTTTTGGAAAATCAAAAAGCACAAAAATATATTGTTTTGTTTTGTTTTGTTCTAATATTTGATTTCAGATAACAAAGATGAATCTCATTGGTTGATGCTTTCAATTCTAGAGTCAGGTAAATCTTTCGAAACCTATGTACTAGTTTAGGTGTCCCTAGAAGCATGTTGCTGCATGTTGACTGAAGCCTCAATGGACACAATGTGTGTTTACAAAAGCCTTAATGAATATTTCATATGAAAATTTCTTCCCAAGTCTGGCCTATATTCACATTAGTCAAATGAGCTACCTTACTGTTCTCACATGAGTTAAGAGTTTTATGTTTAGTCTGAAAATAACAGAGCTACAATTTGTTTCTCAAACCAATCTTTTTCATCTACAAAGTTCTTACACGATCACACACGAAGACATATGTCCAATAGGTCTTTGATACAACCTATCGAGACTTAGACATATCAAAAATCTGTGTTTATGATCTGACATCATGAGACCGTGATGAAAGTGAAACCCAATTCTCTAACTTTTTAAAGAATTGATGGGGAACTATGTTCCAGATTTTAACGAAACATTTGTGTCTACAACAATTTCGAAACTCCAAATCATATTCATTTCGTATGAGTGATCCTGATCAAACTATCGAAACCCACGATGTTTGTTATCCAATAGGATCCAGTACACATATTTGTTTGTGAATATGATTTTTGTGTGAGTTTTGTTTGATTTCAAAGTCACTTTCAAAATCACTCCAAAGCATACTTGTCACTGCCTACACCGGTCAAACAACTGATTTCAGTTACAATTACTGACCTTATGTTTAGGTTGAAATGTAACGAAATTTGAAAGCCACCCACGAAGCCTTGAAAAAGAAGCCCTTCGACACTTCTTCATGAGTATTCTATTGTAATTCACGGGAAACTACACAAGCAGTTGGTCATCTCTCTTGATGATTAATGAAGCAACCTTTGCCCGGGTATTATTGCTTTTTTGTCAAAATTTTATTTTTTGACATCACAAAATCCAAAATTTTCGTTAATTTGCTTCTTATCTTATTCTCTTGGTACAATGCACTCGCGAAATCTTTGAGGTCTCTGTAATACCAACTCATGGTAATATTTCGAAAGTCTGGCACATGACTTCTCTTTAAATCCCAAAAGTGAAAGAGCCTTACTTCCATCCGAAGGTTAGTGACGGTCACAATTCTATTGGGAGAAATAAAGAGGTTGTTTGATGTTACGTCTTGTATTCATTCTGGTTTTTGAGGAGAAGTGACAATTACTTTTTCACGCATGGCTACTTTATCGCCATATTAGTGCGAGTTTCAAGGTGCCACATCGGATTTCATTAAATACACATCCCGCTTAAAATTCAAACTTCAGGGTTACATATAAAAGGAGATTCAAGGGTTTATTATCGGTTTACGCTTTCAGAAGAAAAATTCCCAAATTCTTTCTGTAAAATCCAAATTTTCTTCTGTAACACCCCGGAATTCCAGGTATCTTTATTGATTTGATTATTTTGTGTTTTGAGAGGGGACTCGACGAGTTGGAGCTCAGACTCGCCGAGTAGGGTCGCGATTCTGGACGAGGGATTCGTTTGGACTCGACGAGTCCAGGATATGGACTCGGCGAGTCTGCGCTGTTTAATGAAACCCTAATTTCTCGGGTTTGGGACCTATTTAAAGGGCCTTATAGCCGTCATTTGTGCTCACCAGTCCCTTGAGTGAAACCCTAATCGAGTGTGAGCGTTTGGAGCATAGAAGGAGGCTATTATTGATCTTGGAGGTGTCATTGTGCAAGGAAAGAGGAAATCAGCCAAAGGGAAAGCAAGAGGAGCCATCTTCTGAGGATTTGGAGCCCAGAGCATCTCTATTGGGGTAACATTTTGAGCTATTCCCTTCTATGTTGGTGTTTTCATTGATTTAGGGTTTATTGAACCCTTTTGTGGCTAGATCTTGTGCTCCCTTGGACCCCTAAGAGATTTAGACTATAGATCTGGACCCCTAAAGGTCAGAGTGTCCCTTTGCCCATGTTTTTTGGCAATCAATGGAAGTTTTGGGTTGGAACCCTTATGCTTTAGACCAAAATGTCCATTATAAGCCATGGGGTGTGTTATGGACACCAAGATAGGGACTTTACGTGGTGAATCAGTCTTGAAAGGCTAGATCTATGAATTGATGGAACAGATCTGACCTTAGAAGCGAGTTTGAGTAATTGCATGGCATGGACTCGCCGAGTCCGATGAGTAGACTCGGCGAGTAGCTTGAATATTTGCCTTGGATCGGCCAGTGAGTGATCCAGTCGAGTCACGGGTTGACTCAGTGAGTCAGGATGAGTTAGAGAGGGTCGACAGGTGGTCTGAGTCGAGTTGGGACTCGCCGAGTTGTTCTTGAGACTCGGCGAGTTGAGTCGGGGTGGCCCCGCGACTCTCCAAGGTGGAACTCGTCGAGTCAAGGGAAGTACTCGACGAGTAAGAAGGGAATCCTATGGAGTCGGCGGATACGTCTAGACTCACGGACTTGCCCTTGTGCACTCGCCGAGTCCGGTCAAGTTGACCGTTGACCGTTGACCAGAGTTGACCTATGTTTGACTTCTTAGGGATAGTCAAACTTAGAAGATAAAAGTGTTAATAAGAGATGTATGATGTTATAGGGAGATTGTAGATCGGCGGAGCGAGCACGAGTGACTTTGGGATTTGCTAGCTTTCGATATTCACGAGGTGAGTCTTCTCACTATACTGTACCCGGAAGGGTTTGACTGTGTGACCGGAAGGTCGGATGTGATATGTGATATATATGTGCTATATGTGATAAGTTAATTGTTATACGTGCTATGTATGTTATGTGGGCCGGAAGGCGTGTAATGTGGACCGTAAGGTTGGCGTGGGTAGGACCGGAAGGTTTACCTAGCAGGGACGGAAGTCCCCTGAGACACATGGACCGGAAGGTCAGGGCCTGGAAAGGCGTATGTGCGTAAGTTGTATTTTGGGGAACTCACAAAGCATTTATGCTTACAGTTGTTGTGTATGTGTTTCAGGTACTAGCGAGGACCGTGGGAAGGCGCCGACGTGATCTGTACATATTGATAGATGTTTTGTGATCTTGGGATTCATATGATTTGTATTCTGACATGACACTTGGAATGTTTATGTCTTGTTTTGAATGAAAATACTTTATTTTGAAATGAAAATTTTGTTTGAAAATTTATGTTGTAACAATTTCGTATCAGAGCCTTGGTTTGAGGGATTCGGGTGCACCTTCGGGCGTAACTGGACTCAAACCGAGGATTTGAGGAAAACTTTTAAAATGAAGGCATAAACTTTTGTAAATGATTTTGTGGTAAACAAGAAAGAAGCAGTGTGTACGATCAGTCAGTGCCCGAACGATAAAGATCCCCAAAATACCTTACAATGTTATGTTAAGAGATAAGATATGATGTGAACTGTTATGCATGCTAGAAGACTAGGTATTCATGATAGGACTAGAGTGGTCTGATTTGTGATGCCTTAGTCTAGGGAAGTTTGCCGATGTGAGGTGCTTTGATAGCGTGCAGGTAGATAGTGCATAACAAAAGTAGAGTACTCACTATCTGGGGTTTGGGGAGGAAGACTTGGGATGAATGCTGATGCGGTGTGGTTGGTAGTATTGGGCCCGTACTACCGAAGACACGGGGTCAGTGGGAGACCCAAGTAAGAATCCCTGGATATCGGAGACTGAGTAGGGTTGCGTTATCGAGTGCGATTATACTCGATGGAGTCTCTGATAGTTTTATGTTGTAATTCAGAGACATCATGGTTGGACCACGCCACAGACCGAGTGTGAGCGGTGTGAGTGACGAGGAGATTCGTCGGATGATTCATGAGGAGGTGGCTGCAACAATCCCGGCTGAGATTCCGGAGATGTTTGGGTCTATTAAGACCACCTTGATGGAGACTTTTGATGAGCGGTACGCCGCATTGACTGAGGCTGCAGCTGCTGCAGCTACCGCAACTGTGGCCGCTGCCAGGCCACAGGGGGGTGACTCGTTGCTGTTTCGGGAGTTCAGCAACACGAAGCCACCTGAGTTTGATGGGACGCAGGATCCGATTGCTACAATGAGGTGGATCGCTAATATTGAGGGGTGCTTCTACACTTGTTCATGTCCGGAGCATCTGAGGGTACGGTTCGCTTTGAACCAGCTTCGTCTGGGAGCAAAGGATTGGTGGAAGTTCGTGACGGCGAACTTCACTTTGGCAGAGATTTCAGCAGTGACATGGGAGAGGTTTACCTCTATGTTCAGAGACAAGTACGTTCCCCCGGTGGAGAGGGAACGATTGGTTCAGGACTTCTTGACCCTCAAGCAGGGTACTGATTCGGTTGCGGTGATCACGCGGAAGTTTCATGAGAGGGCAATGTTTTGCCCCGAGCTGGTGTCCACAGAGCAGGCTCGGATGAGCCGGTACTTGGGTGTTTTGAGGAGGGATATCCGGGAGTTTGTGTCAAACTCCACCTATCATACCTTTGCTGAGCTTCAGGCGAATGCCAGGAAGCGCGAGATCGAGTTGGAGACCCAGGCCAAGGAGGAGGCCGAGTCTCAGCGGGTGGACCGGCGGCCGACTCAGTCTCAGCCGGCAGCCAAGAGGACTAAGTCCGCCGATTCGAGGACGGGAGGTCCGAAGGGCCGCACTTGTGGAAAGTGCGGCAAGGGTCATGAGGGGACATGTCGATCTGGTGCTTGCTACAAGTGTGGCAAAGAGGGGCACATCGCTAGGGATTGCCCCAAGGGGTTTATGGTTTGCTTTCATTGCAACCAGACAGGCCATCGGAAGGCCGAGTGCCCTCAGCTTCTTCAGGGATCTGCACCTACTGCCAGGGCTACTGAGACTCGACCAGTGAAGGCCGAGGCCCCGAGGGCTCGTGGGAGAGCCTTTCAGATGACTGCGGAGGAGGTCCGCGCTGCGCCCGATGTTGTGGCAGGTACTTTCCTTGTGAACTCTGTGCCTGCTTTAGTGCTATTTGACTCGGGTGCGAGTCGGTCTTTTGTATCTTTGGCCTTTAGTCAGTATATCAACGTGGGTCGTGAGCCGTTGAGTCGGCCTCTGAGAGTTTCTATAGCTGACGAGAGGGTGATTTGTGCCACGGAGGTTCTCCGGGGATGTGTGTTAGAGATTTTCGGGGTCGAGTTTCTGATTGATCTGATTCCTATTGCGATGGGTGATGTCTGTGTCATTGTGGGCATGGACTGGTTGAGCCGATTCGGCGCTGTCATCGACTGTGAGCGTCAGCTGGTGACTATACGAGACCCTAGTGGGGGAGTTCTTTCGGTGTACGGCAAGGGTACCCGTTCAGGATCAACTTTTTGTTCGGCCGCTAGGGCGAGGCAGTGTTTACAGCAGGGCTGTAAGGGTTTTGTGGCGTATGTGATGGATACGCGGGAGGCTTCCGAGAGACCGAGATTAGTTGAGGAGGTTCCAGTGGTGCGTGAGTTTCCAGATGTTTTTCCCGAGGAGCTGCCGGGAGTACTTCCTGTGAGGCAAGTGGAGTTTGGTATTGATCTGGTTCCGGGGGCCGCGCCTATCGCTAAGGTGCCTTATCGTCTTGCACCTCCAGAGATGCAAGAGTTGTCCTCGCAGCTTCAGGAGTTGCTGGGGAAGGGATTTATTCGGCCGAGCAGCTCGCCGTGGGGAGCACCTATTCTGTTCGTCAAGAAGAAGGATGGTTTACACCGGATGTGCATTGATTACCGGGAGTTGAACAAGTTGACGGTCAAGAACTGTTACCCGTTATCGAGGATTGACGATTTATTCGATCAGTTGCAGGGAGCATCTTGGTTTTCCAAGATCGATCTGTGGTCGGGGTACCATCAGGTGAGAGTGCGGGATGAGGACGTCCAGAAGACAACATTTAGGACGCGATATGGGCATTACGAGTTTGTGGTGATGCCTTTCGGGCTCACCAATGCCCCGACTGTGTTCATGGATCTCATGAACAGGGTATGCAGGCCGATGTTGGATCGGTCAGTGATTGTATTTATCGATGATATTCTGGTGTATTCGAGATCTAGAGAGCAGCATGAGGAGCATTTGAGAGAGGTCCTTGAGGTATTGAGATCGGAGAAGCTTTATGCAAAGTTCTTCAAATGTGATTTCTGGTTGCGGGAGGTCCAGTTCCTAGGACATCTCGTTAACCAGGAAGGGATTCTGGTCGATCCGGCCAAAGTCGAGGCGGTGATGAGCTGGGAGGTGCCGAAGTCACCATCGGAGATCAGGAGCTTCCTTGGGTTGGCAGGGTATTATCGGAGATTTATCAAGGATTTCTCCAAGATCGCAGTGCCGCTCACTAGATTGACCCGGAAGGGTGTTGCATTCTCATGGGGTCCCGAGCAGCAGACCTCCTTTGAGACACTTCACCAAAGGTTGTGCGAAGCCCCGATATTATCTCTCCTAGAAGGGATGGAGGATTTTGTAGTATATTGCGATGCATCGATTTTGGGGCTGGGTGCAGTATTGATGCAGAGGGGTCATGTGATAGCTTATGCATCGAGGCAGCTGAAGCCTCATGAGACGAGATATCCCACGCATGATTTAGAGTTGGGGGCAGTAGTGTTCGCTCTCAAGATTTGGCGTCACTACTTGTATGGGGTTCGATGTACGATATACACGGACCATAAGACCTTGAAGTATTTGATGGATCAGCCCAACCTAAATATGCATCAGAGGAGGTGGTTGGATGTGGTCAAGGATTATGATTGTGAGATCCTGTACCACCCAGGCAAGGCTAATGTGGTAGCCGATGCGTTGAGCCGCAGGGCGGAGAGCACTCCACTGCGAGATGTATGTTTGAGATTGACTGTGATAGCTCCAGTATTGGATGCTATTCGTGGGGCACAGGCCGAGGTTGTGCGACCAGAGATGCAGAAGAGAGAGCGGGTCGTTGGTTTGGTTTCAGAGTTCGTTACGGATGGACGAGGGCTTATGACGTTTCAGGGTCGGATTTGGGTACCGTTCGTGGGTGGTATGCGTATTACTTTGATGGAAGAGGCTCACCGGTCGAAGTTTTCGATCAATCCGGGGGCTACAAAGATGTATTTGGATTTGAGGAAAGAGTATTGGTGGCCCTGTATGAAGAGGGACGTCGCATGGTTCGTTGAGAGGTGCTTGACCTGCCGCAGGGTTAAGGCCGAGCACCAGAGACCGCAAGGCAAGTTGCAGCCATTGGAGGTTCCCGAATGGAAGTGGGAACATATCAATATGGATTTCGTCACCAAATTGCCGAGGACTGCCAGAGGAGTTGATGCAATTTGGGTGATTGTGGATAGGTTGACGAAGAGCGCTCACTTCCTTGCCATCAGTGAGAGTTCTTCAGCGGAGAAGTTGGCGGAGATATATGTGAGAGAAGTGGTATCTCGGCATGGGGTGCCGATCTCGATTGTTTTAGACCGTGATGTGCGTTTCACTTCCAGATTCTGGAAGAAATTCCATGAGGAGCTGGGTACTAAATTGCATTTTAGTACCGCATATCATCCCCAGACAGACGGCCAGAGCGAGCGAACGATTCAGACGCTGGAGGACATGCTTCGAGCGTGTGTGTTAGATTTCGGGGGTAGCTGGGATGCGTATTTACCCTTGGCAGAGTTTTCCTACAACAACAGCCATCATTCGAGCATTGGTATGCCGCCCTTTGAGCTGTTGTATGGTAGGAGGTGGCGGACCCCCATTTGCTGGGGAGAGGTTGGGCAGTACAGAGATCGTGCTTCAGACGACAGAGCAGATTCAGCAGGTCAGGCAGAGATTATTGACAGCCCAGAGCCGACAGAAGAGTTATGCAGACAGACGCCGGTCCGAGCTTGAGTTTCAGGTCGGCAATTTCGTTCTCCTGAAAGTTTCTCCTTGGAAAGGAGTGATTCGATTCAGGAAGAGGGGCAAGTTGGGGCCCCGGTATATTGGGCCATTTCGTGTGATTGCAAGGGTAGGTCGGGTATCCTATCGTTTGGAGTTGCCAGCCGAGTTGGGGCAGATCCACGACACTTTTCACGTGTCGCAGTTGAGGAAGTGTATATCCGATGAGTCGGCAGTGGTTCCATTAGAGGATATTCATGTGGATGCGGGTCTGAATTATGCTGAGAGGCATGTGGCCATCAGGGATCGGAAGATCAAGGTTCTGAGGAACAAGGAGGTACCTCTGGTGTTGGTTCAATGGCAACACCGGAAGGGATCGGAGATGACCTGGGAGTCGGAGCGCGAGATGCGGGAGCAGCATCCAGAGCTATTTTCAGAGCGAGACTTCGAGGGCGAAGTCTAGTTCTAGTGGGGGAGAATTGTAACAGCACGGAATTCCAGGTATCTTTATTGATTTGATTATTTTGTGTTTTGAGAGGGGACTCGGCGAGTTGGAGCTCAGACTCGCCGAGTAGGGTCGCGATTCTGGACGAGGGATTCGTTTGGACTCGGCGAGTCCAGGATATGGACTCGGCGAGTCTGCGCTGTTTAATGAAACCCTAATTTCTCGGGTTTGGGACCTATTTAAAGGGCCTTATGGCCGTCATTTGTGCTCACCAGTCCCTTGAGTGAAACCCTAATCGAGTGTGAGCGTTTAGAGCATAGAAGGAGGCTATTATTGATCTTGGAGGTGTCATTGTGCAAGGAAAGAGGAAATCAGCCAAAGGGAAAGCAAGAGGAGCCATCTTCTGAGGATTTGGAGTCCAGAGCATCTCTATTGGGGTAATATTTCGAGCTATTCTCTTCTATGTTGGTGTTTTCATTGATTTAGGGTTTATTGAACCCTTTTGTGGCTACATCTTGTGCTCCCTTGGACCCCTAAGAGATTTAGACTATAGATCTGGACCCCTAAAGGTCCAGAGTGTCCCTTTGCCCATGCTTTTTGGCAATCAATGGAAGTTTTGGGTTGGAACCCTTATGCTTTAGACCAAAATGTCCATTATAAGCCATGGAGTGTGTTATGGACACCAAGATAGGGACTTTACGTGGTGAATCAGTCTTGAAAGGCTAGATCTATGAATTGATGGAACAGATCTGACCTTAGAAGCGAGTTTGAGTAATTGCATGGCATGGACTCGCCGAGTCCGATGAGCAGACTCGACGAGTAGCTTGAAGATTTGCCTTGGATCGGCCAGTGAGTGATCCAGTCGAGTCACGGGTTGACTCAGTGAGTCAGGACGAGTTAGAGAGGGTCGACAGGTGGTCTGAGTCGAGTTGGGACTCGCCGAGTTGTTCTTGAGACTCGGCGAGTTGAGTCGGGGTGGCCCCGCGACTCTCCCAGGTGGAACTCGTCGAGTCAAGGGAAGCACTCGACGAGTAAGAAGGGAATCCTATGGAGTTGGCGGATACGTCTAGACTCGTCGACTTGCCCTTGTGCACTCGCCGAGTCCGGTCAAGTTGACCGTTGACCGTTGACCTGAGTTGACCTATGTTTGACTTCTTAGGGATAGTCAAACTTAGAAGATAAAAGTGTTAATAAGAGATGTATGATGTTATAGGGAGATTGTAGATCGGCGGAGCGAGCACGAGTGACTTCGGGATTTGCTAGCTTTCGATATTTACGAGGTGAGTCTTCTCACTATACTGTACCCGGAAGGGTTTGACTGTGTGACCGGAAGGTCGGATGTGATATGTGATATATATGTGCTATATGTGATAAGTTAATTGTTATACGTGCTATGTATGTTATGTGGGCCGGAAGGCATTATGTTATGGGTCGGAAGGCGTGTAATGTGGACCGTAAGGTTGGCGTGGGTAGGACCGGAAGGTTTACCCAGCAGGGACGGAAGTCCCCTGAGACACATGGACCGGAAGGTCAGGGCCTGGAAAGGCGTATGTGCGTAAGTTGTATTTTGGGGAACTCACTAAGCATTTATGCTTACAGTTGTTGTGTATGTGTTTCAGGTACTAGTGAGGACCGTGGGAAGGCGCCGGCGTGATCTTTACACAATGATAGATGTTTTGTGATCTTGGGATTCATATGATTTGTATTCTGACATGACACTTGGAATGTTTATGCCTTGTTTTGAATGAAAATACTTTATTTTGAAATGAAAAATTTGTTTGAAAATTTACGTTGTAACATCTTCATACGATTTTAAAACCCTAGTCATGGCTACTCATACTGATGTTCCATCACAAACCACTGAAGATGTTACTTCTCAACCGATAATGAAGATTTAAGGAACAACTATCAAGTATATGCAGATGAATCTCTCTACCCTGGGGGTTTGAAGATGTTAGTGGTTGCCCTGAGGAGCTGTGTTCTTTTTGACGACCATGTTTAACTCTTTTGCAGTACCTCTATCCTGCCTTTCACAAGCAGGTTCTACTGCAACATACTCTAAAGACCTTGAAGTCATCACATTCAACCTGGTGAATGACAAGAAGGTACGTTTGACGAAGAAGCTGTTTTATCATATTTTGGAGATTCCAAATTCTCAAACGTTTACAGATCTTTCTTTTGCACAAGTGAACCGTATGTTCAATGAGATGGGTCATCAATCCCCGCTCACCAAGATCAATGACTTTAAGAAGTTTGGTCTTCTTACGATCTGGAATTTTTTGTTTGGAATCTTTCTACGATGCTTAATAGGTCGTAGTGTTGGGCTTGATAAAGGACGCATGGAAGTATACGCCATGGTTGCAGGTATATATTATGACATACTGGTGCACTACTCTACACAATTATGGAAAGAGTTTCAGAAGAGTGTTGAGATTACAAATGTTGTGCAAGGTATTTCATTTGCACGCTATTGGTGTTTTATTCTCAGATATTTCTATGATAAAGAGGGGATTCAGGTGAATGCTAAGGAGGAAACTGCAGACTTTTTGAAGTATAATTTTCCTAAAGAAGTGTCTGATGATGAAGAAATATTTACACATGACGAACTCGTGGTAACACCGTGACGAACTCGTGGTAACACCGTACATTACCAACCACTTCTTCAGAACGGTCCTTGTTGACGCAGAATCCTCGATCAACATCATACACTTGGACGCACTGAAGAGGATGAACATCCCTGAATCAGAGATAATCAAAAGATCCTCGGTCCTCATAGGATATAGCGGAGAAACGAAACACACCATCGGGGAGATAAAGCTACCAATATACATAAAGGGGTAAGCTCTATACAAAATTTATGTGTTATTGACACCTTATCTCCTTATAATGTGATATTAGGTAGACCGTGGATCCATGAGATGAAAGCGGTTCCATCAACATATCATCAGTGTTTAAAGATGTCTGCTCCGTTAGGAACAGTGCAGATCATCAGAGAACAACAAGAGTAAAATGAATGTTATAAAACCTCTATGAAGCATATGACGAAACCCCAACAAGCATAAATTAAGGCAGAGAGCATGACATGATCTAGAAATGAAGGAGAAAATTGTGAAGGAAGGGAGCGATGATCCTGAAAGCAAAGTCCTCATAGGATCCTCAATACCCGAGAAAATTGAGCAACACATCTTAAACTTCCTTCAAACCAGAAGAAAAATGTTCGAATGGAAACACAAAGATATGATAGGTATAGATAGGAGTATTATCACTCACAAATTTAATATTGATCCTTCTTTTAGACTGATACATCATAAGTGAAGGAAGTTTCCAGTCGAAAGGAATCAGATCATCCAAGAAGAAGTGGAAAAGCTCTTCAAGATAGGCATGATGAAGGAAGTGAAGTTCCCGAGATGGATAGCTAATGTAGTTATCGTACAGAAGAAAAACGGAAAGCTAGGTGACACCATGGAGGTCTACATTGATGACATGGTGGTGAAGTCCATGAAAGCTGAAGATCGTCTTAGGGATCTGAAAGAAGCCTTCGACATTGTAGACGATTACAACATGAAGTTGATTCTGTCTAAATGCAACTTTGGTTTGAACTCGGGAAAGTTCCCTGGGTATATGGTAACTAAGAGAGGAGTAGAAGCAAGCCAAGAGTAGATCAAAGCAATCATCAAAATGAAATCTCCATCTTCAAAAAAAGACATCCAAAGGCTAACCGGAAGAGTAGCAGCACTCAACAGGTTCATTTCAAGATCCTCATAAAGATGTAAGCCCTTATATGATATCCTAAAGAAGAACAAGAAGTTTGAATGGACCGAAGAACATGAAGAAGCTTTTTAGGAACGCAAAAGATACTTATGGTCCGTGCTGGTGCTGGTGAAACCTATAAATGGAGAACCACTTCTCCTCTACCTCTTGGTATCCTCAAGTGCAGTAAGTGTTTTCCTAGCGAAGAATCTTAATAGGGACCAACATCCTATCTACTATGTAAGTAAAAGTCTTTTAGACCCTGAGACCAAGTATTCTCATCTTGAAAAAATAATTTGTGCATTAGTAATTTCTTCTACTATGTTAAGACATTATTTTGAGCCACATACTATACATATGAAAAATAATTATCCTGTTAAGAATGTGATAAGAAAACCAGAGATGTTAGGAAGGATGGCAAAATGGTCAATGAATTTAAGCACGTTTGACATCAAATATCAGCCAAGATCTGCCATAAAGTCACAAGGATTAGCAGAATTTGTGGTTGACTTTAGTGATGATCTACAAAACGAAGTAGGCATTGAAGCTAAACAACTCTTAGAAGATGAACACTAGGGAAAATGGACACTATTCATGGATGTAGCTTCAAACTAAAAAAACAACTGGGCTAGATATCATACTAAAATCGCTAGAGGGGGACATTCTATCCCAGGCAGATAGTTGTGAATTCAACACAACCAACAAAGAAGTGGAATGTGAAGCACACATCATGGGACTATAATTGGCTAAGGATCTTCAAATCAAGGATCTTTAGGTATTTGTTGATTCTTTATTATTAACTAATCACTTCAATGGATCTTATGCAATGAAAGGTGAAAGATTAGCATTATACCTTGAGATCCATGAAAAATCAGCCTCTGATTTTGAAAAATTTAGCCTAACCCAAGTTCCCAAAGAAGAAAACACAGAAGAAGATGCATTAGTTAACTTAGGATCCTCCCTAAGGATCCTACTAGAAATGAAGATCCTGTTGGATAAGGTGTCTAAGTCCATAATTATTTCTGGTATGTACTTGACCCGACCCGGCATGGTCCATTTGGGTTGCATGGCACCATGCAATTGGATAAACTAAATGAGAGAAATAACGCTTGGAGATTATTAATATATTATAAGTTCTAATATATTAATAATATTATTTGATTAGTTTGATCAAGAATTAATTTAGAATTAATTAAGTGATCAAAAGATAACTAATTAAATATATGGGTTGATTAAGTAAATCATCCATATCTTGTATAGTGGGCTAAAAAGGCTCCATGGATCATCAAGTTGGGTTCTATCCATAGGATGCTCCATGGATGCTCCATGGGAGTTACAAACCCATGGGTCATGGAAATGAAGAGTCATGACACATTAGGGTTTAACCCTAGATGTGTCAACACTATATAAGAAAGATAATCTCCACCAAAATCGGTTGACACAAAGAAATAGAGGGCTTGGCCGATTTGAAGAAGTGAGTATACTCTCATAAGTTCTTCCAAGAGCATTTGGTGTTGTGTGAAGCATTTGAGGCATCACCACTTGAGGTGCTAGGCTCACAAGGTTTCAAGGAACACAAGCAACAACAAGGTAAGTTATTCTATCTATACTTTATGTTGAAATTGTTCCCCATGTATGCTAGATAGGATATAACCTTGGAATACAACTTTGCATGACAAATTAGACAAACATAGATCCAAGGTTATTAGGGTTGCATGTACACTTAGGAAGTGTTAGAATGCTCAAAACCCATCAGTGGTATCAGAGCCTAGGCTTGTTTGTTCTTATTTTTTCTTAAAAGTTGAAAACAGAATCGAAAATTTGCTGTCTGCGATCGGACTCGTCGAGTCCATAGGGGGGACTCGTCGAGTCCATGTGTATCTTCAACCAACTCGGCGAGTCATGTTCATGCACTCGGCAAGTAGGGTCGAATGAGTGCAGAATTTCGATTCAGTTGCTGGAAAATGATTAGAAACATTACCCTAAACTGTTTTAGTAAATATAAACTTGTTTTTGGTGGTGTAATGTTTTACTAATTCATTTACAACAACTAGTTATCAAAATTACAAAGTTTTATGTAATTTTTGATTATGTTCATATTCATGTTCTTGTTCTTATGATGTTTTAGATGATCATAGGAATTATTTGTAACCTATTTGGTAGTTTAATTCTTGATCATAATGTGTTTTAATGGAGTCCATAACTTATCCTTAAGTTATGGAAAACCAAGAGTCACTTGAGTTAAAAACCATTAAGAAAAATACAAGAGTTATAAAAATGAAGAGTCTTCATTTTATGACTCTATTAAACTCATAAGTTACAAGAAATGAAAAGTTTTGAAAGTTACAAAACTTGCCCTCAAGTTTTGGAACAAGTAAAGTTAAGTTAAAACTTTAGTTCCAACCCCTAGAATTTTAAAAGTTAAAATTCAACCCTTATACTTATATTATGATAATTTAATAATTATATATATATGTATAAGAACAAGTCGTCTTACCGCTAGTACGCCTCATTCACGAAGCCGGTCTATAAGGTGGGTATAAGGTTGTTGCCTATAAAATGGTGACTTAATGGGTGTATATTCTCACCCACCGCTTGCTTGACTGGTGGAGGGTCGTTAGCCGAACGGGTAAGACAAGGACTTATAAATTCTCATTCAAAGTATGATGAATATATAAAGTAACTAAACGTTTTATTAAATTCCCAATCTTAGTTACTTTAGGAAAAATGTGAATAAGGTGCTAATCCATGAAATTACACTTTACACTTTGTCTGAGTCGTTGGTGGAGCGTGTGTGGTTAACCGGCACACTAACTTGGACTTAACAAGGTAGGTAAAGGGTGACTTAAAAGTTTATTATAGTATCGGTGGAGCGTGTGTGGTTTACCGGCACATCGATTGAGTGATAAACTTTAAGGGTACCAAGTGATTAGCATGGTTACTTCACACCTCGTTTTGTGATCCTCGGCATCCCAGTCACAAAACCTGGAGGGCACTCCCGAGATCGAAACATGCCTTTGAAAAGTTCATTGGATCTCAAAGAATCTAGGAATTTCTAAAACCAATAAAAACTAAATATTTATTATTTCGGTTTTCGTGGTGGAAATTGGTGAATCGTCATTCACCTACCTTTCAAATATGGTATAGCTTAGATTACGGCATACCTCTTCTAAGTTATATTATATTGTGATTGGGTCCTAGCCTTAATATTACATTTGGGTGTTTTATTAAGGACTCTCTTAAATCTAAACTAAACTTGTTCTTCTTTTCAGATGTCTTCATCTAATGCTTCTGGCTCAAATCCTAATGGCTCCTTTACTCTTATGAGTCTATGTGGGAAAGTCACCTTTGATGGATCCAACTTCAATAAGTGGATCAGAAACATCAGGATGATTACTCGCTACGAGGACAAAGAATATGTCCTTGACAAGGAGCTTAAGGAAATTGACGAGTCCACTGTAACTCCCCAGGAGATCGCTGACTTTCATACTCATGAAAGAGATGCAACCAAGGTGGCTTGCATCATGTTAGCCACCATGACAGCTGAACTCCAAAAGTCTTACGAAGACTTCTACCCTTATGAAATGCACCAAGACTTGATGGAAAGATACCATCAAAGTGCACGACAAGAGAGGTACGAAGTCATCTGCTCCATGATAACAACCATGATGAAGGACGGAGAGTCCGTCACGAGCCACATGCAGAAAATGCAAAGGTATGTGGATCGGTTGCTGAAGCTCAATGTGAACTTCCCTGAGGAGCTTGCAATAGATATCATTTTGCACTCCTTACCATCGTGCTATGATCAATTCCGCATGACATATCACATGAACAAGGAAGAGGTCACCCTCAGCAAACTTCAGGGACTTCTCAAGACCGCAGAAACAGGTCTTAAGGGGAAGTCGGTTGCTATCACTCCTACTCCAGAAACAACTCCGGTCTTGGCAATCGGGCAGAGTCGAGGGAGGAAGAGAAAGAGATCTTCAAAGGGTACCAAGGCTCGGACCCTTGATGGCTCTTCTTCAAGTGGAACCAAGAAAGGTTTCATTACTCCTTCTTCTGACCCAAAAGAGGCTGAATGCTTCTATTGCCACGAAAAAGCTCATTGGAAGCGGAACTGCCCAAAGTACCAGCAAGATGTAAAGGATGGGAAAGTCAAACCCAACCATGCAGGTATTTACACTATCATTTCTAATAACTCACCCCATTCGAAATCTTGGGTCCTTGATACAGGTTGCGGAATTCATATTTGCTATGACTTGCAGGGACTAGGAAGAAGTGAGAATGTGGAGCAAGGAAGAATAAACTTAATCATGGGGAATAGGAAAGTTACACCTGTCACCAAGATTGGAGTTTATACTTTATCGCTAAGTAGTGGGTTAAATTTAGATTTGAATAAATGTTGTTATTCGCCAGAAATGGCAAGAAATATTATTTCCTTTCATGCATTGTACAAACAAGGTTTCACCTTTTCGTTTGATAATGAAGTTGGTTCGATTAATGCTTTCTTTAATAATGTACTTTATTTTAAAGCATTACCTTGTGATGGTGTGTATGAAGCTGTATCTATTATAGATAACTTAGGAAATAATGTTTTGTGTATTGATTCTAATAATAATAACTTGGATAAAGCATCGTTATGGCATTGTCGTCTTGGACATATAAGCAAGAAACGCATAGGCCAACTCCAAAAGGATGGAGTCTTGGAGTCGTTTGACCTAAAGTCAAATGATAGTTGCGAATCATGCTTACTTGGAAAAATGACAAAGTCACCCTTCACAGGCTCATGTGAAAGGGGTGAAGGTTTGTTGGACCTTATACACACGGATGTGTGTGGACCATTCAAACATGCCACAAGGGATGCTAATCGTTATTATTTGACTTTTACCGATGATTACAGTAGATATGGATATGTCTACTTAATCAAGCATAAGTCAGAGACTTTCGAGAAGTTTAAGGAATTTAAACAGGAAGTCGAGAATCAATTGGGCAGGAACATTAAGATGCTTCGATCCGATCGAGGTGGTGAGTATCTTAGTTCAGAGTTCCTCGACTATCTAAAGGAATGTGGGATTGTATCACAATTGACACCTCCCAGGACACCGCAGTTGAATGGTGTAGCTGAGAGGCGTAATCGAACCTTGTTGGACATGGTTCGTTCCATGATGAGTCGAGCTTCCCTACCAATCTCATTCTGGGGGTATGCCTTAGAGACTGCCACCCATATCCTCAATCTAGTCCCTACAAAGAAAGTTACCAAAACTCCTCACGAGATGTGGACTGGTAAAGTACCTAAACTAGACCACATCAAGATTTGGGGCTGCGAGGCTTTCGTGAGACGCGAGACTCATGATAAGCTCGAACCCCGAAGCGAGAGGTGTATTTTCATCGGCTACCCACAGCAATCCTTTGGTTACCTCTTCTACAGACCCAGTGACAATGTGGTCTTTGTAGCAAGAAGAGGAGTCTTTCGAGAAAGAGAGTTTATAAGCCAAGGAGACAGTGGGAGGCAAGTTGATCTTGAAGAAATTCAAGAGTCAAGTGGTGAAGGAACTTCAAACTCTAGCCCTCAACTTGAGGAGGAAACTCCTGTTGAGCCAATTGACGAATCTGTACCTCTGAGGCGTTCCACGAGAGTTAGGAGTGCACCTGAGCATTACTATGGATTCCATATTACTGCAGAAGGTGAGACACTTATTAGTGATGAGACACTAGTAAGTCAAGATGACCCTAACAGCTACGAGGAAGCCATGGCAGGCCCCGAGTCTGCTAAATGGAAAGAGGCTATGGATAGCAAGATACAATCCATGTATGACAATCGAGTTTGGAACTTGGTTGAAAATGTACCAGGTCGAAAGACTGTAGGGTGCAAATGGGTCTTCAAGAAGAAGACCGACATGGATGGTAAAGTACACACTTATAAGGCTAGACTGGTTGCAAAGGGCTTCTCTCAAATTCCTGGAGTGGACTATGATGAGACCTTTTCTCCAGTAGCCAAGATTAAGTCTATTCGGGTTCTGTTAGCCATAGCCGCATTTCATGACTATGAAATTTGGCAAATGGATGTCAAAACCGCTTTCCTTAATGGAAAGTTGGCTGAAGATGTTTACATGAGTCAGCCAGAAGGTTTTGTCAGTAACGAGTACCCTAATAGAGTGTGTAAGCTTGAGAAATCCATTTATGGATTAAAGCAAGCACCTCGCAGATGGAATCTTTGCTTTGATGAAAAGGTCAAGGAATTTGGCTTTTCTAGGAGTGAAGATGAATCTTGTGTATATGTCAAGGCTAGTGGGAGTATAGTTAGCTTTTTGGTATTGTATGTGGATGACATACTACTCATAGGAAACGACATTCCAACCTTGCAGGAAGTAAAGTCCTGGCTTGGAAAGTGTTTCGCTATGAAGGACCTTGGTGAAGCTGCCTATATTTTGGGGATAAGAATCTTGAGAGATCGAAGTAAAAGACTAATTGGACTTAGTCAAAGTACCTACTTGGAGAAGATTCTGAAGAGATTCAGAATGCAAAACTCCAAGAAAGGAGAGTTGCCCATCCAGAGTAGTGCCAAGCTGAGTAAGACACAAAGCCCTAGCACTGAGGCTGAGATAGCAGAAATGAGTCGATTACCTTATGCTTCGGCTGTAGGTTCGATCATGTATGCTATGACGTGTACTCGACCTGATGTAGCCTTTGCCTTGAGCATGGTTAGCAGGTTTCAGGGGAACCCTGGCAAGGCACACTGGATTGCGGTAAAGAATATTCTCAAGTACCTACGAAGGACTAAGGACTGGGTCCTTACCCTCGGTGGGAGTGATGACTTGAGGGTTGTAGGGTATAGTGATGCTAGCTTCCAGACTGATAGGGATAACTTCCGCTCTCAGTCGGGCTGGGTCTTTACCCTAAATGGAGGAGCAATTTCTTGGAAGAGTTCCAAGCAAGAGACAGTGGCAGATTCTACTTGTGAATCAGAGTATATTGCAGCTAGCGAAGCGGCAAAGGAGGCGTTATGGCTGAGAAACTTCATTGGAGACCTTGGAGTTGTACCAGCTATTAAAGAGCCGATGGAAATTTTCTGTGATAGTGAAAGTGCTGTTGCCTTAGCCAAGGAACCAAGGGATCACGGGAGATCCAGACACATCGACAGAAAATACCATTTCATCAGACATCGGATCGAAGAAGGACTCCTCGTGGCAAAGAGGGTATCATCGGATGAGAACCCGGCAGATCCCCTCACGAAGGGACTGACTCGGGTTAAGCATCTCCAGCATGCTCGGAGCATAGGGCTGAAGGATGATATTAGATTTAGTAGTTAGATAATCTTGAAATTTGTAAAGTGTAATTGACATTTGATGATGAATAAAAGTGTTTTATTTATGAGTAAAGTGTTGCTATCTCTTGTCGATCGTTTACTATATTTCTTTTGCATGTTTTGACTTCCAGAATAATTTTGTTTGGTATAAACATATTATTCAAACCTCCACAGTCGGTCATATGTCGGAAGTAGGTATGAATCAAGACTGTCATGTTTGGTTGTAGAGGTCTGGGACAAGGCTACAACAATCATGAGTGCTCATAAGTTCTGAGCATTGGACTCAACCCACGCTCACTGGAATCACTTCATGGAATTCTATCTCGAGTGATCGTGAGACGGTAATATCATATAAGTCTTTAAACCTAGAGATATGATTTGTTACTTACGAGTTGGTTATGCATTGATTGTACGAAAAACGCATTGGTAACTCGATGTTATAAAACGTGCTCTTATGTGTAATTCAATGAGTAGTAGAACAAACATATGAGTCGAAGTTTATCTGTTCCTTCTTGGATTAGAAGCTGATATCTGGGCCCCTCGATGATTTTGTTTTGACCTATGTACCGGGCCCGGTCAGAACTAGATTGATGTGTTCAATAAAGTTCTTTGTCAAGCAAATCGGAAATCGGGAAACAAATGTTGGACAATAAGTAAGACATTGTTCCATGTATTTGTCCGACTGATATCTAGAACAGAGGATTATATGATCACTTATCTTAAATGGCGTACCATCATCTTCTCAAGTTTCGAGAAACCTTGTAAAGAGCTACGATTGCCGATCGGTTCCTGAAGTCATACTTGCAGTAATAGTTACTAGACTTATCCAAGTGGGAGACTGTTGGATAAGGTGTCTAAGTCCATAACTATTTCTGGTATGTACTTGACCCGACCCGGCATGGTCCATTTGGGTTGCATGGCACCATGCAATTGGATAAACTAAATGAGAGAAATAACGCTTGGAGATTATTAATATATTATAAGTTCTAATATATTAATAATATTATTTGATTAGTTTGATCAAGAATTAATTTAGAATTAATTAAGTGATCAAAAGATAACTAATTAAATATATGGGTTGATTAAGTAAATCATCCATATCTTGTATAGTGGGCTAAAAAGGCTCCATGGATCATCAAGTTGGGTTCTATCCATAGGATGCTCCATGGATGCTCCATGGGAGTTACAAACCCATGGGTCATGGAAATGAAGAGTCATGACACATTAGGGTTTAACCCTAGATGTGTCAACACTATATAAGAAAGATAATCTCCACCAAAATCGGTTGACACAAAGAAATAGAGGGCTTGGCCGATTTGAAGAAGTGAGTATACTCTCATAAGTTCTTCCAAGAGCATTTGGTGTTGTGTGAAGCATTTGAGGCATCACCACTTGAGGTGCTAGGCTCACAAGGTTTCAAGGAACACAAGCAATAACAAGGTAAGTTATTCTATCTATACTTTATGTTGAAATTGTTCCCCATGTATGCTAGATAGGATATAACCTTGGAATACAACTTTGCATGACAAATTAGACAAACATAGATCCAAGGTTATTAGGGTTGCATGTACACTTAGGAAGTGTTAGAATGCTCAAAACCCATCAGATCCCTATAACCCACATAATAACCCTAGCTACAAAATCCCTTTCCGACAATCCTGATGACCCTGGACAACCAATAAGTGCAGCAGCCATCAGATATTCTGACCCTCAGATCGCTCCTCAAAAGGATCCCGATGAACAGCATCCTCGAGGAAGTCCACGATCATGGATCCAACCCATTATGGAGTATTTCCAAAATGGCACGATCACATTCAGAACATGAGTATTAAGATTCGTAATACTCCAAGGTAAACTCTAAAAAAAATCAATGGAAGGTCCATACCTCAGATGCTTAAAAGATCCTAAAGCTGCAGAAGTCTTGAAGGATATACATGAAGGAGAATGTGGAAATCACATTGGGGGTAGATCCTTATGCTCCAAAGTATGGAGAACATGATACTACTGGCCAACCATGAAGAGAGATTCTTTTCTACATGCTCCAAAGTATGGAGAACATGATACTCTTTCCACGTTCATTCATGAAATGGGGAATGGATATAGTAGGAAAAACACCAATAGCTCCAGGAGGAAAAGAAATCATGTTTGTGATGACTGATTACTTCTCTGAGTGGATCAAAGCTGAAGCCTTCATTCGGCTTAGAGACAAAGAGGTAGTCTCATTTACTAAACATAATATATTGACCATGTTGGGGATCCATGCTGAAATCATTTGCGACAATGGATCCCAATTCATATGTGAGAGGACAAGACACTTTTGCGCGAGTTGGGGAATCAAAATGATAATATCCACTCCTATTCAGTCCCAATCAAATGGTCAAGTAGAATATAGCAACAAGATCATTGTAAACAACTTGAAGAAAAGGCTAGATGAAAAGAAAGGAAGATGGGCAAAAGATTTTCCTTTATCCTATGGGCAGATAAAATTACTTCCAAAGTAGCCACCGGTCAGACCCCATACTCTTTGGTGTTTGGGACAGAAGCAATGTTTCCTACCAAAGTTGTGATCCCGACAATTAGATACTTGCTCCAAAATCAAGAAAACAATGATAGGATCCTAGCCCAGGATATTGACATTGTTGATGAATCAGAGATCTTGCCAAGATATGCATTGCTGCTCATCAACAAAGGATCATCAAGGCTTAAAAACAAGAACATAAAATTCTGAATATTCCAAATAGGAGACTTGGTATTAAGGAAAACATTCTAAAACACTAAGGATCCTAGCACAGGTAAATGAGCTCCTATGTGAGAATGACCATATCTCATAGATGCTAAAGCTAGAAAAGGAGCATATTGGCTTGGAACACTCTAAGAAGACATTTTCTATGATCCTAGAATGCTATACATCTCAAAGAAAACTATATGTAAATAAGATCTATTGATCTTCAAGAATATCTAGGTGCACATGTTCTTTACCTTAAACTTTTCATCATTACTTATTTTCTCCTCAAGTACATTCCTAACTTAAGCATCGGAGGGGCGTTAGCAAGACTAACGCCTATCCCTAGCTAACTTTTTCTATGCAAAACAACGTATAGCTAAGGATCTCTATAAGCAATGATCTTGAAACGTAAGGATCCTCAAGGTTGAAGATCCTAATACATAAGGATCTTGACACACAAAGATCTCAGCATTTTAACACTTGGA
This sequence comes from Lactuca sativa, assembly GCF_002870075.4. Taxonomy (NCBI): domain Eukaryota; kingdom Viridiplantae; phylum Streptophyta; class Magnoliopsida; order Asterales; family Asteraceae; genus Lactuca; species Lactuca sativa. The sequence continues at coordinate 293,919,828 of NC_056630.2, read as the reverse complement.
CAGTTCAATTATATCAACGGTATGATCTTTAAACTATCATATACAAAAGTTAGAGACTGATCATCTCTCCTATGCTTAAGTGTACTTAATCCCCTCTAAGGTTTTAAGAGCTAATTACCTCTTTCACACAAACTAAGGTTTATACACCTCGCTTGAACGCACAATATCTAACTATGGGACACGAATAAGGGGATCAACTCACAATGTCGTGGCTTGGTAACCCTTTTATCTTTGAACATAAGTTAAGATCCTTAACGTATATAAATTTCCATGTTATCTAAAGTTGGGATCCTACCCTAGAAATTACATAAGGTTTATAACATCTTCATGTTATCATATGTTGGGATCTTTCAATAAAAAATACACATGAATCATAACATTTTCATGTTATCATAAGTAGGGATCTTTCCCATGAAATATGTCACAAGTTGGGATCCTTACAAATATATAACATTAACATGTTATAAATTGAACTTATGGTGTTACCCATGAATTTTGTCAAAGTCTATAACCTAAATAGGTTAGCTAAGAAGGGAATTCCCCCGTATGATCTTATGGTTAAGGATCCTTATCATTAACGATCCTCATCCTTAAGGATCCTCATCATTTAGGATCCTCATCGGTAAGGATCCTCATCAGTAAAAATCTTATCATCAGAGTCAACAGCAACCCTAAGTTCTTTCCAAAGTTGAGATTTATCCTCAGTAATTTCTAAGATTGAAAAACTTATAAAGCATAAGGAAAAACTTGAAGACAATCAGGTTTCATCTTTCCTTATTCTTAACTTTGAATGATTTTAAGTAAAATTAAAGATCTTAAACTTTGCGAAAATTAGTTCTTAACAAATTCTTTATACTTTTTTTATTATAAAAATTATTTGAAACTCTTAAGGATTATAAGTCAGTTATGAAACATTTAAATAAACTTTTAACATTTTAAATTGTGTTCTTATCCATGTGAATTTGTCAAACCATAATCACAAGACTAGGTTAGTCACAAATCCTAACTCATATGGATTGAACGTGTGCAATCTTAACTAATACTTATCAAATCATTTAATCTATTATTTTCCAAAAGAACTTTATCTTGAAAATAATTCATTGTTTTTAGGAACCTAACTACGCAAAGGTCTTAGTATCATTTTTTGCAGGTAAAGGAAACATAGAAAGATAAAGGAAACATTAAACATTGTATTCAAAATAAAAGGAATACAACCCTCCAGGAGTTACTGTAGCCATCAAAAGGCCTAGACCTTAGCCTAGTCATCATCGGCCTTCTTCCCCTCCTCCACTTTTGGTTGCGCTGCAGGATCAGCAGCAGTGGTGATAGGCTTCCCAGTTAGTTTGCCTAGTGCCTCACACCATCCTACTACATTCAAGGATCTAGAATGCTCAAGATCCTCTGGTAATTTAATCTTAGCCTCCAGGATAGCCACCACAACACTTTCCTTCGCATCGAAAATCACCTCCTCAAGCTCCACAGAATGCTCCTCCTCCTTCTCAGCCTTCTGTTTCCTTAACATGGGCCATGAGATCATTGATGAACTCAGAAACATGAGTGGTCCTCCAGATTTTCTCCTACTCTTTTAGAGCAGACTCAACATTCTCAACGTAGATCTTGAAATCATTGGTGAACTGAGAAAATGAGTGGAGACGTGAAAGAAATGAAAACATCAGCCAAAAAAGAAACTGGTATGATAAACTAACATAAATAATTCTTATACACCGCAAAATTACAACCTGGGAAAATGAGGTGAACTTTCCAAGAGCATGCTCGATGCTGAGGTTCTCTAGGATGGAATCTGTGGCCTCATGAGTCTTCCTCTTTTGGGGATCCTAGAGACAGAGTAGGGGGCTTCTCCTGCTTGATCCTGACCAAGCCACTGGTCATGTCATCCTCAAGGTTATCCAAAGAGAAGCGAGCACTAGGGTGAACACTCCTAGAACCTGCATATGAAACAAGGATCCTGATGAGATCTAAGATCCTAAGACAACAATTCAAATCAAAAAGAAAGAAAGATATACCTATAGCCATAGAAGTTGTGTTGGAAGATATTTCTTGGAGACTGGATTGATCAAGTCGGAGAGATCTATCTGCCTCTAAGAGAGAAAGAAAATTAACAGTTCTGTCCTTTGTGTCCTCAGAAGAACCGACGAGCTCCCCGAGATTGAAACTTGTAATAGAAAAAACAAAATAAGATTAAGATTTTAGTATCGCAAGGAAAAGTATTGAAATGCTACCCTTCTTAACCCAATCTTTTGGGTAAGAGATCTCCACCTGGAATAGAGTCATGCATGAAAAAGAAGTATCTCCCCTTCCAAGCTCCATCATTGTGTTTTGTTTTTAACAGAAGAAGAAGCTTTCCACTCTTGGCCTTGAACAAGTAGCGAGAATTTCCGAAAGTTGAGAGATCATAGACATGGGCCAATTCAGCAAGACCCATGCCAAAATATTGTGCCTGATTTAGAAGCTCAACCATGTACGGATCCTACAAATGATAGGCATTAGTTAGACGAAAGAAAGATTCATGATCTCGAAAAACTTTGAGACCAGTTCGGGAAAAGGGAATTTTAGGCCTCAAACAGAGAAGGTATACTCCGGAAAGCACAACCAAGAAGGGGAGATGAAGTTTGGTTGGATCAAAGGGTTATAAGACCTGAAGACTTCTTCATGAGGGAAGGCACCACTAGCCTTCAATGCTTTGATATCACCATCATCGAAGGAGCACATGTTGTCATAAGACAAGACTCCTCGATCAATGAAATCGTCCTCTGGAAGACCTAGGATCTTCTTGTGAAAAATAGTCATCTTTTAACCCATGATCAAAAATTTAGTAGAAAGGAAATGATGCAGAGAGGATGTTACCTTGATCAAAATCACCGGTAGCACAAAGAAAGCAAAGAAAACCGAGATAAGTAAAAAAAATTGTGGAACTGATCATCTCTATTTATACTGACGATTTGAGGTTGATTTGACCATAAACGGCTCGTTATCCATCCGTTGGATTTCAAAATTACCTAATCATTAAGGGTTAATTTTTGAAAATTACTTTTCTCTCTCTTTTTTCTAACTTTTTAATTTATGTTATCCCTTTAATATTCGCGAAATTAACTCCTATATTTTTAGGAATAACTTAGGGGCAATTGTTAGGGTCAAGATCCTCAAAGCACTCAGGATCCTCAAACCTCATCAGATATTCAGGATCTTCAACTATCTCAGGATCCCGACTATTACCGTTATTATTATTTACTAACATTTATAATGGTTATATTTTGTTCTTCAGTAACACATGTGCTGAAGTAGTTAAGAGAAGACTTTTTCTCAACCAAGAGTTGTCTAAACTATGCTAAAGACCCGGACTACCAACTCAAAGGACGTTCACAAAGCTGGTCATAGAGGATCCAGATAATATCAGACATCTTGTTAGCTAGTTTAAACTACAAATTGACACATGTATCTCGCACACGACACACTCTACCTACTCTTAGCTTACTCTACGAACTTTTTCACTTATTGTTACTAAAATACTCACTGTAATCGTCATTTTATATTAATAAAATCATCAAGGGATGTGATTATTATCACCTTTCAAGGTTTTGTGCCAGAGATCCTAGCAAGGACCAAGTGCTTTCCTTGGAAAGATTCATGTCATTGTCTTTACCTTTATCTATTGCGCAATTCAAACATCACAACCTCTTGTTCAATTTTTTTGATTTATACTTGTGTAATTTTTTACCACAACAACGGTGAAGAGCCGTTATCCACATCTAAGGATTAATGATTTATTTGATCAGCTTCGGATTGCAACTTAGTTTTCAAAGATTGATCTTCGGTCAGGGTATCATTAGATGAGAATCAGGAATGAAGACATAGCGAAGATGGCATTTGTAACTCATTATGGTTACTATGAGTTCGCTGTGATGCTATTTTGGCTTACAATGCTCCAGCAGCATTCATGGATCTCATGAATCGGGTCAATAGATCGATGCTGGATCGGTCTGCGACATTTTTCATTGATGATATTTTGGTCTATTCTAAGACCAAGGAGTAGCACGAGCAGCATCTGAGGCAGGTGATGGAGACCTTGAGAAGGGAGACCTTTATGCTAAATTTTGGGGCACATCATCAACCAAGAGGGTATTTTGGTAGATGCGGCCAAGATTTAGGTTGTAATTCGTTAGGAGGTTCCATAGAACGCATCTGAGATCCGGAGTTTCTTGGGGCTAGTAGGGTACAATTAGAGATTCCTCCATGATTTCTCCAATTTTCATAACTTTGACCCGTTTTACCAAGAAAAGTGTGACCTTTCGGTAGGGTCCAGATAATCAATGGGCTTATTAGGGTTTCCATCTTTTATGAGTATGACTAGCGTACAAAAGTGTACGCCCAACGTGCTAGGGCGCCCCCTAGTACACTCATCATACCCTTATGTGCCTGCAACGTACCCCTCCCGGTCCCAAAAAATACAACTTAGCCCTTGGGCTCTTATGGCTTTACCCTTCCGGCCCCCAGGGACAACCAATGACAAAAATTGGAATGTTACACATAACATAGGAAAAATACCCTGCGCAACCTTCCTGGAGGTAGCGTCTAGCTCTCACTGTTGAACATAAAGCTGGTCCATGTTGTGGCCTCTCGCCCTGAATCACCAGCTCTCCCCCACCAGGGGCCTTGACCCGAACAAACTATTGCACGCAGTCGATCACTGCCTCGTTGGAGCTCAACCAATCCATGCCTCTAATGACCTTATTCCCACGCAACGGAATGGGAACCAAGTCTACCAAGTAGCGCTCCTCGTACAGCCTCAGAACACAATCTTTAAAAATCTCTGATGCTCATACTGATTGGTCGTCTGCAATCTCGACATCTAGAGTGCAATCCAACATGCCCGAAGACTCAGGGAATCTCTTACTAAGTGCAAGAGAAACAAATGATCGAGTGGCACCTGAATGGAACAACACCTATACTTGGATACCATTTACATGGAACGATCCTAAACAAAGCATACAACATGACACATCAATATCATTAACAACATATAATAAAATCTAGGGAGAAGAAACCATACCCGTCACCACATCGGGTGCAGCGCGTGCCTCCATGGTAGTCAACTGGAAGGCTCAGCTCCTCACCACTGGAGCCTCTGACTTGCCTTGCCGGCAGTTTGTAATCCGAGGGTCGTTGGAGCTGGCGCCACTACTTGCGCTGCTGCTGTTGTCAACTACGTGCAATTGGATTTTTGTCGCCATGCTGGTTGTAGTGGAAACACATCAACCCTGATGTCTTAACAGTGGGCGCAGGGGCGGTACAATTCGTGCTGAAGTGCCCTGTCTTGCCGCTTATGCAGCCTGCCGCATTTCCTACAACGGCTCTAGCCCGACTGGCCCTTCAGCCTAGATCCCTTGGGCTTCTTCCCCGAAGCCCCATTCACTTGTCCCTCCTCCGCCTTCCTCTTCCGGATATGCTCCAAATCAATCTCCCTCTCCTTCACCCTAGCAATCATAGAATCTACGATCGGGAAAGCTGAGTCGTTGGCATGCTCCCGGGTATCAGCCCTCAATATATCATGATAGTGGGTTTTCCGCATCTCCTCGTCCCCCACATACTGGGGCACCAACAATGCCCTCATACGAAACTTGGCGGTAATTTCCGCCACTGTCTCAATCGGCTGCCTCATATCGAGAAACTCTCTGGCCAGTTGCTGAAGCTCCACAGCTGCCTGAACTCAGCCTTGAACTGGGCTAGAAAGTCTGACCAAGTCATAGCCTCAATAGTCGAGGCTCCTAGAGAGTCACCAACTAAATCCCACCAATCTCTATCCATGTTCCTCGAACAACTTATAGCATATCGAACCTTCGACCCCTCAGGGTAGAAGCTCATCAATAGTGCAAACTCAATATCTACAATCCATCCCCTGGCCACTATAGGGTCCTTCGCCCCATGGAAATCCGGCACACCACTCCCCTAAAGTCCTTAAAGGAATGTTTGTGCGATCCCGACTGGCTGAACGCCACATAGCTCCTAAACGCCTTGAGGTAATCCTCCATCAGCTCTATGATCCCTTCCTTGATTGACCCAAAGATAACCAGGATCACGTCAAGGATACCCTTCGTGATCTCCGACGCAATAAACTCGCGTAGCCTCTCATCTACTGGCTTGGAAACCGATCCAGAACCAGATCCTGATCTTGACCCTGATCCTCCTACTCTGAGACGCGTAAGCATCACCATTCTGAAACAAAATACATGAGTGTCAAGGTCATAAATAATCTTGAGAGATCTTACACACTCTCCATGTTTCCTGGTTCCATCTTAGCCCTCCTTGACTCGAGTACGGATCCTCTACTTTCAGTAGTATGGGCCCATACTACCTTCGACATCTATCTATACATTCCTCAAGGATTGCTTCGGCTTCACCAAGTCCTTTCTTTTACTACTGTACTCTTTGCTAATCTCATCCTAGGCTTATCCTAGGGTAACTCTCCAACCCACTCTCCGCCATCAGTCGCATAAGAAGTTCCTGCTACCTTCACCTAACTAACTAGCGAATACCATTACATATCACTATGACCAAATAATTCTTCGAATGAGGGGTCCTACCCTACAACAGTTAGTCTCAAACGAGAGCTACGAAATAGGGCTAGACCTAATCTTCTGAAATTATTTAATCCTCGCAACATGTAATGTAATGTATTCGTTTACTAGTTAACTGAAGATAGCTAGAACTCCTATCAGCACAAAGCAAGCAACATTTGGGCATTGAGTAACCTAAATCGATCATATCCAATCCAAGCTATCAAGCAGCTCAATAAGCATATACAAAAGGCATAGCATGCATCTTCCTAGATCCTTAGCCCTATTTTAGTAGGCATAAAACGAATCCTTCCTAGATCCTTAGTCCTAATCTAGCATCCAGGTATCATAATCATATCATAATATGACATAACATGTATGGGTATCTTCGGGAAAACATACTTGAGATCGGCCGGTCGCGCACATCATACACCTTGTTCTTTTTCAAAACCTCTTACTTTAACTTTAGAAAAACATTTTCCTTATGAAACATCTTTCAAACCCTCGGTTTGAGTCTAGACACCCCCGAAGTTGTGTTTGAATCCCTCAAACCATGGCTATGATACCAACTTGTAACATCCCAATTTTCAAGGCCAAAAATTTCATTTTTAATTTACTAACATATAAAATCGTTTATCAAAAACATTGCCGATATCATATCAATCCATAAAAAACATCATAACCTGTCTGAAATCATATCATCAAATAGTAATAAAATCGTAGTACAATCCCATGAATCACATAGTGCGGAAATCTGGTGTGCATGTGATGTACCGCTACCTTGCTGGCTCTTTCCCTTTTGCTAAATAGGTACCTGAAACAAAACTAAAAATTGTAAGCAAGAAGCTTAGTGAGTTCCCCCATCATACCACATACCATACAATCACATAGCATACATACTGCCAGGGAATTTTGGAGTGCCCGACCTACCCTGTCTGGCCATTCTGGGGTGCCGACCTACCCTGTCAAGCAGTTCTGGGGTGCTGACCTACCCATGTCAAACAGTTATAGGGTGTTGACCTATCCTTCGGTCGTAACAACCGAACTCCGGGGACTATTTCACCCCTACAACTACTACCACATATATCAAAACATAATCATATTGTCAGACATATTTTGGGTGCCCGACCTACCCTTCGGTCCTAACAACCAAACTTAGGGGCTACTCCACTCCTACTACCCCTATCACATATAACATATCATGCTAGCACATAAACATACCAGGTAGTAGCAAAGCAAACAATTATCACAAAGACAATCATCAGAAATATAATCAGCTACTAGTTGGCCGACCTTGGTGCCTTAGACCCACTTCTACTGGAAGGTAACTCACCTCAATGCCGTATAGTGTCTGCATTGTCCTCGGTACGAAAATCAACTCGTCTCAACTCCTCAATCCCTACACAACAACCTTTCTTGATTACTATTTCATACTCCTAACCCCTTACAAGGGTAAACTTAAGTCCAAGTCACCTTCAAGGTCAAAACCCTGGTCAAAGTCAACTTTGGTCAAAGTCACCATCCGGTTAACTCGACTCGCCGAGTTGGTCCACCAACTCGTCGATTCCCCTACTTCCACAAAATGCTATATCGCGAATCTACTTGCCGAGTCTAGCAAGAGCTCGACGACATCTCCTTTAACCAAAACATTGGGAGCTTCTTCAACCAACTCGCTGAGTTCATCCTTGAACTCGTCGGCTTTATCTTCATCCGAATGAACGTGTCTAGTTTATGACTCGCTGAGTTCTCCTTGAACTCGTGGAGTCCGTCTTCACGGGGTTGGGACGTTGCCTTGAACTTGCTGAGTTAGTTCCTACACTCGTCGAGTTCCATGATTTCCAGGTCCCTAATGAGCACCGATAACTGGGTGCTCTTCTATCTTAACACCTGGTCCCTTAGCAGAAAGGTTTTGATGGGAAATACGATCCAACTTACTGACTCCCATGAACGAATCATTGAGTCCCTGTTTGTCCAAAACTTTACAGTCGATCTTAGTGGGTCTCAAAGCATCCAAACCATAGATCTGACCTCCTAGGGTCCATATTATACGTAAAGTTACAAACTTGGTGTCCATACATGGGGTATTTGGCTCAAAAAGACATGAAAAGAGGTTTATAAGATGCATGGGCTTTCCATGGCCATAAATTTTACACCTTTATGCCATGGGAAACCTCAATGGTTCCAGTTATGAAGTGTAACTCCTTGATGCACACTGAATCCTGAATATGTCTTTACAAAGCTTACAAAAGGGTAGAAATGAGCCCTAACTAGACATCTAATAGTTGGATGGTCAAGGTTGATGCTTTTTACCTTGAATTAATTGATAATGAAGCAAAACCTATGGACCTTCTTGCTTCTCCTGGAATCCCCAAGCTTCTAGTTCCTCTTCAAGCTTCAAACCACCACCAAACACATAAAAATGACTCAAGATCACTCATACACGGTTAGAGTTTCGAATTAGGGTTTCTCTAAGTTGGGAGGGATGATGGAGGCTAGGTTGGGACAATGTAAGTTGTTTAAATAGGTTGCAAACCCTAAATAATAGGGTTTCATCCAGACAGATCTACTCGTCGAGTCGGTCCCCCGACTCGACGAGTAGGTCACTAAACTCCCAGAACAAAATCGAGTCTACTCGACGAGTTGAGCCTCCAACTCACCGAGTTCTAGAGCAAAATATGAAATTACTTTACTTTAAATATGTAGCAGGAACCGGGTGCTACAGAAATTGATCATATAACTGAAACTAACTTCTTGTCCTAATACTGCTATATGGTAGTTACAGGAACTGGGTGTTTTTATAAAAAAATATATGGATTTCTGAGACATTTTTTTATATAGCAACATAATTAATATACAAAGTTTATGCGCTGACTTGGCAACTCGACCCCAGCTAGGGGCTCTACCGCTTGTACCCTATCAGGGGCTGCCGCCACTTGGACCCCGCTCCCAGGGGCGCTGCCCCCGGACCCCCGTCAGTTCAGAGGCTTCACCCCTAAATAGCAGTATACTTTTAACAATGACAAAATCAAACAAATGTGCACTCCACACCATACTAATTGTTCGATAATTTTCAAAGTGACATTGATCAACAAATTAACCCCGTTACACTTAAATAATATTAGTGACATAAAATCACCAACAAACCTCCCTCATTTAAGTGTAATCTTGATTTACTTAAAATAAAATCAAAACAACAATAAACTAATACATAAATGAAGTGTCGTAACGATTGAATTTCGCATTAGTATATTGTTCATTCCAAATATTCGAATATCAGGGTTTCACTAAGGATTGAACCCTTTCTATGCTAAGTGAATACATGAAGATAATATACACAACAAATTTCATTCTTGAAGTTCTAACTTGACACTATATTTTACTAGCTTGTGTCCCATCCTTCAATAAGCATATCAAATCCAAGTCTAAACTTCTTGAAGCAGCTAAACTTCATGCTTATATAGATAGTTCTTTTGTTCTTGCACCTTCAAATACAATTTTTCAAAGAACTACTAAGAAATAAAATTTCAACCTCCTTAACTTGCAGTACTGAACACATACCTTTGAATGATCTTAAAATATGTTCCAATCTTTAAATATCAACCTATCCCCATTGAATTCAACATCTAATATTGCATTAGATGGGAATTGCGTATCTCAATATAAAAGATTTTAAGTGGACTTTAAACCCATCCCTACAGCCGCCTTGTGCACAAGATCTCTTGCTAACCCTTTGGTTAGATGATCAACTAAATTCAACCAAGTTCTTACAAACTCCGCAGATATCACACCAGTCATGAGGAGCTCACGAATCATGCTATGTCAAACACCTAAATCTCTAGAGTTTCCATTGTACACTTGACTATAAGACATAGCCATGGTTACAACACTATCACATCTGATAGAAATGGTAGATATTGATTTGGGCCATAATGGAATTTCATAAATCAAAATCCCCAGCCACTTAACTTCTTTACTAGAAGCAGACAATGTAACAAACTCAGACGCCATGGTTGATTTAGTAATACAAGTTTGTTTCTTAGATGCCCAAGAAATGGCACATCTTCCAAGAAGAAACACCCAACCACTTGTAGAGGAGTGATCCTCTATGTTTTTAATCCAGCTGGCATCTGAATAACCTTCCAAAATAGAAGGATATCCACTATAAGTTAAACCATAATTCATGGTCCCTTTCAAGTACTTGAATACTCTACTTACAGCTCGCCAATGATGTGAACTAGGATTACTAGTATATCTATTAAGCCTTCCCACAACATATGCTATATCAGGCCTAGTACTAATCATATCATACATTAGACAACCAATAGCCCTAGCATATTCAAGCTGAGACACTAGAGATCCTTTATTAGGTAGAAGCTTGAGAATAGGATCTATAGGAATGCTAACAGGAGACCAAGTCTCAAAGTTAAACTTTTCCAATATCTTCTCAACGTAATGAGATTGAGAAATTGAAATCCCATTGTTTCCTTGTTCAATTCTTATTCCAAGAATTAACTCAGCCTCACCCATGTCTTTCGTTTCAAAACTAGATGATTAGAATTTCTTGGTTATATCAACTTCTTCTAAATCAGTACCAAATATCAACATATCATCCGCATATAAACAAATCATGACTCGTTTGCTAGAAGTATCAAATTTGCTATATATACACTTGTCAGCTTGGTTTAATGCAAAACTATTAGACAAGACAACATCATCAAACTTTTGATGCCATTTTTTTGGTGCTTGTTTCAAAAAATAAAATGATTTCTTTAACTTTCACATTTTCTGTTCATTTCTAGGCATCAAAAAACCTTCAGGTGGTTTCATGTATATATCCTCATCCAAGTCACCATTCAAGAATGCATTTTTCACATCTGTTTGGTGAATCATAGGATTATGTATAGCTACAAGAGCTAATAATAATCTAACTGAGACATCCCAAAAATACGGTCTAAAATTAATCATTAATGAAACCATAAATATCATCATCATGTAAAAGTCATAACCCATGTATCTCAAAATGTCATAACAACTGTCAACCATAACAATCTCATATCAAATATCAGAGTAAATATCCCAGACTAAAAGTTGTAGTGTGTGCCATGCAGTCATCCCGAGCTCTTCCCTTTGCTACCAGAAATACCTGAAACCAAAAACTGAAACTATAAGTACGAAGCTTAGTGAGTCTGCCCAAACTACCGCATACCATACACATATACATGCAACTAGGAGATACGGGCCCCACCCACACTCATGGAGATACGGGCCCCCACCCACACTCTGCTAACTGGGAGATATGGGCCCTGCCCACACTCCACTGACTATGAGAAATGGGCTCTGCTCACACTCAACTAATGTGAGATGCGGGCCTTTCACACACTCGGCTACTATGAGATACGTGCCCCGCCCATACTCAGCTACTAACATGCATACAAGTATCATACAGACATTAAGTACATCTACAACTATCAATAATCATATATATATATCCATACTTAAATAATGCTATGAGATACAGGCCCTACCTACACTCTACTAACTAGGAGAAACGGGCCTTGCCCACACATGGCTATTGGTCATACAAATAACATATACGGGCCAGCCTTGGTACCTTCTACCCATTCTACTAAAGTAAAACTCACCTCCCAAATTGGATGTTGGTCTCATTCGTGAGGAATCTATGCTAGCTGCTCCCATGACTCCCGACTGCTAACTCTATACAATAACACTTGGTCATAAGACTAAAAATTCATCTGAGGGTAAAATGACCATTTTACCCCTAGTCAAAGTCAACGCTCTAGTCATATTCAACATTCTGGGTTGACCGTCTCTCCAAGTCAGCCTTCGACTCGTCGAGTTCTATGTTGTCAGACCCATGATAAACTGATTCAACTCGTCGAGTCGCTTCACAGACTCGTCGAGTTCTTTAGCTTCCTAATCTTACTTACGTCCACCTTGCTGAGTTACTTCCTAATGTAATGAGCTCACTCGAAATCAGAAAATGTTAGGGGACCACAACTCAACTCGCCGACTCACATGAACAACTCGTCGAGCCCCTTAAATGCCAAACCATACAGTCGATTATAATCAATTCTAATGCTTCCAATTCTCAGATCTGGACTCCCTAGATTAGCATAACACGTAAAGTTGCTAACTTTACGTGCATCCATGGTGTTATGAAGCTAAAACACCAAAACCAAGCTAACATGAAGACTAATGCATGGAATGTGGACATGGCTGAATAAAGGTGGCAACTTTGAGCTTCTAGACCTCCAAAGTTCGCAGATCTGAATTCGTTACTTCCCAAAAAGCTCACAACTCGAAAATGGCCCAAAAATGACAGCATGCAACCCTAGAAGAAGATCTAAGTGAAAAGAAGCCAAGGTATAAGATTTTTACCTCCGAAGGGCCTGAAATGAAATACAAGCTTTGGATCTATTGCTTCTTCTTGAATCACCAAGGGTCTACTTCCTTCTCCTAGCTTCAAGTCACATAAAATGACAAGAAACTAGTCAATAACACACAAGGTTGATTAGGGTTTCGAGAGTGGGCTGTGGAGGTGATGGAGGTTGGGGTGGAGGTGTGATATGATGCTTAAATAGTGTGCAAAGCCTAAATATTAGGGTTTCCTCCTAACGGACCTACTCGTCGAGTCAAGGCTTCGACTCGTCGAGTAGACCACTTAAATCTCGCATCCAAACTAGCATCTACTCAACGATTTAGGGCTACTAACTCGTCGAGTAGCTCTTACAAATCAAATACTTAATAAATTAAATGTGTACCAGGAATGTGACGGTAAAGTTCTGCCCCACTTGTCTTAGACATTATGCTCGAAGTCTATTGTGTCTAAAAACAACTCTGGGTAGTGCTCCCTCATCTCCTCCTCGGGCTCCCAAGTCTACTCCAAGCCCTTATGGTGCTGCTACTGCACCTTCACTAGCTTAACCCTCTTGTTCCTTATTTCCTTCATCTTGCTATACAGAATCGCTACCAGTCTCTCAATGTGATTCAAGTTGTCATCAACCTAGATATTGTAACGACCGAAAAATACAACCAATTTTAAATTTTTCAAAACATCTTGATTTCATTAAAATCTTTACAAAAAGGTTTTCAATACAAAACATTTAACGTGTTCCCAGAATCACATCACTATAAAATCATGAGGAACAGTACGATCACGCCTTCGCCTAGCCACGATCTCCTGAAGAACCTGAAAACATAAAACCACAACTGTAATCCCGAAAGCTTAGTGAGATACCCCCAAAATACCAACCACATATACGCCCTTCCAGACCACGACCTTCCGGTCCAAAACATATTGCCTTCCAGCCCATAACATATTGCCTTCCGGCCCATAACATATTGCCTTCCGACCCATAACATAACATCATACATAACATAACAGAACATAGAACAACCATGCATACCGGGTCACACTCCAGTCCAAGCAACCGTGTGCACATAACATATAATCATATAACAGTTCACAGTCAGCAAATCGGTCAAACAGATCACATAACATATCGTCACCCTAACCAAGATATCGGTCTAGCCGATCACTAACATAACATCACCCTACGACTCAGCCAACATACTAATTACGCACATACGCCTTTCCAGGTCATGACGTTCTGGTCCACATCACAATGCCTTCCGGCCCACAACATATAATGCCTTCCGGCCCACAACATATAATGCCTTCCTGCTCACAACATAATGCCTTCCGGCCCATATCCCGCAATATCATCACAACAGACAACTACCCGGATTTCCATCCGATAAAGCGTCGGCCTTGGTGCCTTAAACCCCATTGATATAGTGAGGATAACTCACCTTGAAATTGCCGACTAAACAGATAATCCAAGCTGCTCTGATCACTGATACGATCTCCACCACCGGACAACCACCAATGCACTGAACTCAAAACAATAATCAATAATTACCAAAATGCCCCTGGAAACCACTGGTCAACCCTTGGTCAAAGACAAGGTCAAAGTCAACCCCTGACTGACTCTACTCGCCGAGTCAACCCGATGACTCGTCGAGTCCCCATACTCAGAACTTCCCTCAATCCGCGACCTAACTCGCCGAGTCACCCCGAGACTCGTCGAGTTAAACAACTCTGAGTCCACTCGCACATAACTCACCGAGTCATCCCTAGACTCACCGATTCTCGACTCGACCTGAAAATATTGGGACTCTTCGACAAGAGACGCCGAGTCCAAGAACATACTCGCTGAGTCTAAGGCTATCTTCAACCTACTCGCCGAGTTGTGCATACAACTCGCTGAGTTCCAGGCCATCTTCATCCAACTCGCCGAGTTGTTCTTCCAACTCGTCGAGTTCCATCTCATCTTCAAGCAACTCGTCGAGTACACCCATGTGACTCACCGAGTACCACCGGTCTGAATCCATACAGAAGCATTCCAGACCATGCAATTGATCCAAAACATAGATCTAGCCTCCTACAACTCATCCATCACGTAAAGTGGCAAACTTTACGTGAATCCAAAGAGATCTATGCATTTTGCACATTAGGGCTAAGGTTTGGGACATGATAGCTTCATCCAACACTCAACACAGGGACTTTGATGCATAACAACTCTTCTCCATTCCATATCTGAGGTAGCAACCTCAGATTTAACCTCTAAACTCCAATACATCCAAAGATGTGATCTCTAATATCCCCAAAATGATGCATCTAAGAAATAGCAGCTCAATAACGAGATATTACCTCAAAAGAACGTCCCAACTTCAATGAAACTTGAATCCAAGCAAAGCCCCTTGCTCCAAGCCTCTCTTTCTCTAAGATCTCTTCAATAATCACCTCTCCAAGCTCTAATTTGCTCAAGAGTGGTGCTTCTCCATGATTTTAGGGTTTCTGGGACTCAAGGGGGTGATAAAGAGGCTGGTAGGAAAACATAATGTTCCTTATATAGGGCTCAACCCCGATAATTAGGGTTTTCTCCACTCAGCGCCTACTCGCCGAGTCCACCTCATTGACTCGCCGAGTCGGCTACTTAACACGCGACCAAATCGCGACTCTACTCGCCGAGTCACTCCTTCCCAATTTACTCTTTTAGCCCTTCCACTCCACTCTTGATATTTCGGGATGTTACAGATATCCTCGAAAGGTACAACCGTTGTTCCATCCACTAAGCACTTCCGTAGCTGGGAACACATGGAAAGTGTTGTAGATCTAGCTGAGCTCGGCGGCAATATCCAGTGTGAACGCTACCTTGCCCACCTGGGCTATGACTCTGTAGGGGATGATATACCTAGGGCCCAGTTTTCCCCTTTCTAGAACCATACGACACCCTTCTAGGGTGATACCTTCAGGAGAACCGTGTTGCCCATCCGAAATTCCAAGTCTGAAAGCTACTTTTCGGCGTAGCTCTTCTGCCGACTCTGAGCAGTCTGAAGCGTGCTTCAGACCTGCTGGATCCGCTCTGTGGTCTTGAGTACTACCTCCGTACTCCCCATAAACCTCTAACCGACCTAACCCCATATATTAGGGTCCTACACTTCCTCTTATATATCATCTCTAAGGGAGGCCGGTCTATATTGACGTGGTAACAGTTGTTATATGAAAATTCTGCTAACGAAAGATACGTATCCCAACTACCACCGAAATCCAAAACACATGCACGAAGCATGTCCTCGAGAGTTTGAATCATCCTCTCGCTCTATCCATCCGTATGTGGTTGGAAAGCAGTTTTGAAATGGAGACGAGTACCCATCTTATTGGGAAATCGCTTCCAAAATCTGGTTCTAAAACAGACATCTCGGTCTGAAACCACTGACACAAGCACTCCATGACGTGCCACCACCTCTCACACATAAATCTCGGCCAACTTCTCGGTCAAGATGCTCTCCTGCATCAGTATGAAGTGTGTGCTCTTGGTCAACCGATTCACGATGACCCAAATCGAATCAACCCCACACGCGATCCTGGGAAGCATAGTGATAAAATCCATAGTAATGTCCTCCCATTTCCACATGGGGGTGTATAACCACTCCATCTTTTTGTGATGCGTCTGGTGCTCTATCTTGACCTTCCTACAGTTCAGACATCTCTATACATACCAGGTTACATCCCGCTTCATGGAGGGCCACCAGTAATCGGGTCGAAGATCTATATACATCTCCGTTGTTACAGGATGGATAAAGAACCTAGACTTGTGGGCCTCGTCCATCAATATCTATCGTACTCCGCCCCAGTATGGTAGCCAGACCCTCCCATGCAGGGTCAACAACCCACGACTATCATAATTAAAGGATATCACGTGGCTTGTAATCCGTTCGCACTTCCGGCGCTCCTCCTTCAGGCCCTCAACCTGTGCCTCTCAGATCTACTCCAGCAATGGAGTAATCACTATCATCCACAGACAGATGTCTCAGATTGAGACTGCTACCGCCTTGCGGCTCAGGGCGTTGGCCACTACGTTGGCCTTGCCCGAGTGATAAAGGATCTTACATTCGTTATCCTTTACCAAATCTAACCACCGACGCTGCCTCATGTTTAGATTTGGCTGATCCATGAGGTACCTCAAACTCTTGTGGTTTGTGTAAATGTTACAACGGACCCTATAAAGGTAGTGTCGCCAAATCTTGAGGGTGAATACCATTGCCCCCAGCTCTAAATCATGTGTTGGATATTTAGCCTCATGAGGCTTCAGCTGTCTCGAGGCATAAGCAATCACATGACCCCGCTGCATCAATACTGCTCCCATGCTTGTGATTGAAGCATCACAGTAGACTACGAAGTCTCTCCCTTGTCTAGCAGCTATTGCAGCAATGTAGACAACTTCTGGTTGACAACACACCCAAGGAACTGCACCTCGCGCATCCAGAACTCACACTTGGAAAACTTCGCCAAAAGTCTCTCCCTCCTCGGTGTCTCCAGCACCTCCCTCAGTTGCTCCCCATGCTACTCCTGAGTCTTAGAGTAAACAGAGATGTCATCAATGAAGACTATTACAGACTGATCCAACAGTGGTTTGCAAACATGGTTCATGAGATCCATTAATGCGGCTGGAGCATTAGTAAGCCCAAACGGCATCACCATATACTCATAATGACCATAGTGAGTCCTAAAAGCGGTATTTTGCACATCATCGTCCCTGACTTGCATCTGGTGTTACCCTTACCGTAAATCAATCTTGGAGAACCAAGATGCTCCCTTAATATGTTCAAACAAATCATCCAACCTCGGGAGTGGGTAACGGTTCTTCACCGTTACCTTGTTCAGCTCCCGGTAGTCTATACACATGCGATGTGACTCGTCCTTCTTCTTCACAAATACGATAGGGGATCCCCATGGTGAACTGCTCGGCCTGATAAAACCCTTGTTTAGCAGCTATTGCACTTATGTAGATAACTCCTGCATCTCGGGAGGAGCCAACCGATATGGTGCTTTAGTTATCGGAGTCGCACCAGGGACCAGGTCAATCCTAAACTCAACCTGTCTCTCCAAAGGTATCCCATGTAAATCCTCCAGAAACACATCCGAGTACTCTAGCACTACCGGTAGATCATCTACTGTCGCCTTACCCTTATCTCGGGTATCCATGACATTGGAAACGTATCTTGCGCAACCACTCTGATGGTGGCGCCTCGCCCTCTCTGCTGAACAGAGAACCGGTCCGCGTTGTGGACTCTCACCCTGGATCACTAATCCTCCCCCACTAAGAGAGCGAATCCTCATTAGTTGCTGCTCACAATCAATCATTGCCCCATTGGGGTCAACCAATCCATACCCATTATAACCTTATTCCCACGTAGGGGAATCAGAACCAGGTCTACTGAAAATTGTTCGTAAAATAACTATAGAATACATCCACGGTGAACCCTAGCAACCATGATGGCCCTGTCATCTATTATCTCTCCATCGAGTTTGGAATCCAGCTTTCTTGGAGCTCCTACAAATCGATTGCTAAGCGCGAGCGACACAAACGATCGGTTGACACCCAAATCAAACAATACCAGAGCAGATATACCATTCACAAAGAAACAATACTATAACAAAACACGCAATCATAAGCAATAATCAACATAAATAAAGAGATAAGGGGAAGATACATACTCGTAACAACATCAGGAGCTGCTCATGCCTCCTCTACTATCACCTAGAAGGCTCCACTATTCGCCATTGGCGCCCTAGCATGGCCTTGACGGCCATCGGTAATCCTTAATGTAGCAGGAACGGGTGCTGCCATGTGTCTTGCTGCTGCCAAGCTCGGACACTGGGACAGCTTGTACCCCTCTGATTGCACTGGAAGCTAATCAGATCAGGTGCTGCAATGGTGGTGGTGGTGGCTATACAGTCCCTGATCACATGCCCAGTTCGACCACACTTAAAGCAGCCCGAACTACCCCCCTACACATCCCCTCGTGCGACCTAACGCATTTTCCGCAGCGGCCTCGACCCTGCTGGCCCTTCCCTGGGGAATCTGTCTTGGGCTTTTTGCCCGAAACCTCCATACCAGATGTCGCGTCTAGTTTCCACTTCCTTTCCATCTCTAGGTCAATCTCTCTCTCTCTCTCTCTCTCTCTCTCTATAGCTCTGGCAAGCATATCCTCCAGCGTTTTACCGTTGGATCAGCTCATAAACTGTCGAATGTCACTCCTCAGCATCTCATGATACCGAGCCTTTTTCATCTCCTCGTCTGCCATGTACTGCAGAACGTGAAGGACCCTCTCCCTAAACTTAGTGGTGATCTCCATCATTGTCGCACTAGTCTGCTGTAAATCCTTGAACTCCCTGGCCAGGTGTTGCACCTCTATCACGGGTGAAAACTTGGACCTGAACCTGGTCGTAAAGTCACTCCAAGTCATCGCATCAAGAGCTGTATCATCATCAATGGCATGTCCGACCTCCTCCTACCATTCACGTGCCATGTCCTTCAGATGACAAGATACAAATCGAACCTTGTCCCCCTCGGGACGTCTGCTAGTGCGGAATGAGTTGGCAACATCCGCCAACCATCTAGTACTCGTAATGGGGTCCCGAACCCCATGGTAATCAGGAGCTCCACAAGCTCTGAACTCCCTGAAAGTCAGCGTGCACGACCCTATCATCGCCGCTACCATAGTCTGGAAGGTACTCAATCTCTCGTCCAAAATCTCAAGAATGCGCTCCTTGATCGTGTTGAAGATCGCAGGAGTCTGGTCTAGAATATTGTGCCTGATCTCTGAGCAGATGAACACCCTACTCTGATCATCTAGCTACTCAACTCTAGAGCTTGAGCCTGATCCCTCACCTTAACTGCCAACTGCTGGTCTAGGGCGTAAAACCACCATTCTGAAAAACACATCATAACAAACATCAGAATACTAACATAACTCGAGGAATCACATAGACTACAAGTTCCCTGGATTTGTCATAGCCTTCCTTGACTCGAGTATGGATTCTCTGCTTTCAGTAGTACGGGCCCACACTACCTTCCACATATATGTACTTTCCTCAAGAGCTGCCTTAACTTCACCAAGTCCCTTCTACTACTAATGCTTCATGTACTACTCTCATCCTAGGCTTGCCCTAGGGTAATCATCATCCCACTCTCCTCCATGAGCTGCATAACAAGTCCCTGCTATTTTCCCCTAACTAGCTCACGAATACTATTACATACCACTAGAACTAGATAATTCTTCTAATGAGAGATCCTACCCTACAACAGTTGGACTCAAACAAGAGCTACGAAAATAGAGCTAGACCTAACCATATGAAATGATTTAGTCCTTGCAATATGTAACTTAACATATTCGTTTACTAGTTAGCAAAAGATAGCTAGAACTCCTAAAATCACAAAGCAAGCAGCATTCAAGCATTGAGTACTCATAATCAAGTATATACTAATCAGGCTATCATACCTACTAATCTGTACCAGCATGCAGTTCCTAAAGCTAATATACATATAATAGGCACATAAGGCATCCTCCCTAGATCCGTAGTCCTAAAATAGCATGTTGTTCTCGTAAATATGATAATCATAACATAAACTTGTATGGGTAATTTGGGAGTACTTACTTGAGCTCGGCTGATTGCATGCACCACACCCCTTTCTCTTTTCAAAGTTCTTTTCTTTTGACTTCTTATAAAATTCTTTTCTTTTCTAAAAAATCCTCTTATAAAAATGGTTTTGCTTTTGAAAATTTTATACTAATTCCTTAGTTTGAGTTCAGACACACCAGAAAGTGTACCTGAATCCCTCAAACCAAGGCTCTAATACCAACTTGAAACATCCCAGATATACAGTCCCAAAATTTCGTTTTTAAATCTTTAATGAAACTATAAATATCATCATCATGTAAAAATCATAACCCATGTATATAAAAATGTCATAACAACTGTTAATTGTAACAATCTCATATTGATTATCAGAGTAAATATCCCAGCCTAAAAGTTGTGGTTTGTGCCATGCAGTAATCCCGAGCTCTTCCCTTTGTTACTGGAAATACCTGAAACCAAAAACTGAAACTGTAAGCACGGAGCTTAGTGACTCTCTCCAAACTACCACATACCATACACATATACATGCAACTAGGAGATACGGGCACGACCCACACTCAGCTACTAACATACATACATGTATCACATAGACAACAAGTACATCTAGAGCTATCAACAATCATATATATCTATACTCAAGTAATGTTATGAGATATGGGCCCCACCCACACTCTACTAACGAGGAGATACGGGCCCCGACCACACTTAGCTACTGGTTATACACATAACATATATGGGCCGGCCTTGGTGCCTTTCACCCATTCTACTAGAGGAAAACTCACCTCTCAAAATGAATCTCTGCAATCTGCTCCCACGACTCCGGACTAACTCTATACAATAACACTTGGTCAGAAGACTAAAAATTCATCTTAGGGAAAAAGGACCATTTTGCCCCTATTCCAGGTCAACACTCTGGTCAAAGTCAAAATTTTGGGTTGACCGACTCACCGAGTAAACCCTTCGACTCATTGAGTCCCTTCACATACATGCCAAGTTCTTCCGCTTCCTAATCTTACTTATGTCCATCTTGCTGAATTACTTCCTAACTGAATGAGCTCCCTCGAAAGCAGAAAAGGTTTGGGGACCACGACTCGACTCGCCGAGTCACATGAACAACTTGCCGCGTCCCATAAATGCTAAACCATACAGTTGATTATAATCGATTCTAATGCTTCCACTTCACAGTTCTGGACTGCCTAGGTTAGCGTAACATGTAAAGTTGCTAAATTTACGTGCATGCATGGTGTTATGAAACTAAAACACCAAAACCAAGCAAAAATAAAGACCTAATGCATGTAATGGGGAAATGGTTGAATAAAGGTGGCAACTTTGAGCCTTTATAGTACAAAAGTGCCAAGATCTGAAGTCCTTACTTACCCTAGAAGAATGATCTAAGTGAAAAGAGGCTAAGGTATAAGCTTTATCTCTACAAAGGATCTAAAATACAACACAAACGCTGGATCTACTACTTCTTCTTGAATCACCAACGGTCTCCTTCCTTCGCCTAGCTTCAAGTCACACAAAACAGCATGAAACTAGCTCAATAACACACAAGGTTGATTAGGGTTTTGACAGTGGGTTGTGGAAGTGATGGAGGCTGGGGTGGAGGCCTGATACGATGCTTAAATATGGTGCAAACCCGAAAGATTAGGGTTTCCTCCTGACGGACCTACTCGTCGAGTCAAGGCTTCGACTCGTCGAGTACACTGTAACGACCCGATTTTCATAATAATATTTTCATTTTTAATTAATCACAACCATTTGCATAAACCATAAATTTCCAAAACATTGGTTTTCAAATCAACATCCATTACTGTTGGATTACTGTCTAAGTCCATAACTATTTTGGTATGTACTTGACCCGATGGTGCATGGTCGTTTTGGGTTGTCTTCACCAAAGCAACTTGATAGGATGAATTATGGAGAGAGAGAGAGAGAGGATTAATTATGATTTATTAATATATAATGAGAATAATATATTAAAGGAGAAATCATATTTTTTTAATTAATATTAGTCAAAAGTTAATAAGAATTAACTTTGTGGCTAAAAGACATTAACTAAATAAAGGGGACTAGAACTGTCAATTGTGTGATAGTTGAATATTGGGCTAATGGACTCCATAGAGGATGGAGTGGACGAATTCTATGGGGAAACCCATTAAAAATTGTCCAAGGCCTCTAAGGAGGGAGTCCATGGGTCGCTTAGGGCCTAAGCAGTCAAATTAGGGTTTCCTTGTTAAATAACCCTAATAGCCTCATTATTTAAGGACCCATAGGGCACCAAAAACGTGGCCAACTAATTCCTTAGGGTTTCTACATGTTTTTTGGGTCTCTCCTCTCTTCTCATTCTTCATCCTCTTGCTCTTGGTGTTTGTGAGCAATTAGAGGAGTGACACTTGTGACTCTAAGCTTTCTAAAGCCATTACAAAGGAGGATTTGAGATTGTTATTGCTACATAACAATGACGGTAAGATCTAAACCCAATTCTTATGTTAATATGATTAATTGTATGCTAGAACTAAGGTTTAAAGTCTTGGATGAATTGCATGTACAATAGAGAAACCTAGATCCAAGCATTAGGGTTTGCATGAGCATATAGGATGTTCTTATGGCTAAAACCCATCAGTGGTATCAGAGCCCTGATTGGTTTCTATTGTATTGATGCCTTGTTTGTTTGTTCAAGCTTTAAAAAATCGTTTTTGTTACCCTGACTGATGAATTCAGTGAGTTCCATAGTGGACTCGGCAAGTAGCTTCAACTCGGCGAGTTCGAGCGTCGGTTAGAGCAGATTTCGGGATTTCTTGCTGTTTTGCTTGAGGATACTTTCCTGAATTGCTTTGGGTGATTAATATTCGAATTTTGTCATATATTTGAGTATATCCTTGACCAAACAAAAGGTAATTACCATTTGATTAAATGATAATTTCCTTATATGATAATAATTGATTATTTGAATTAAATTGGTAATTGTCATGCAAGTAATATTGACTAGGTCAAATTTAGATAATCATTAAATTAATTGTTTACTTTAAATTATTTGCTATTTGATCCTTGGTGTTTTGAAAAGTTTCAAAACTTGCCCTCATGTTTTGGAATTTTAAAGTTGATTAAAAGTTTAATTTCGAAAATGTTAAATTCTAAAACCCTAGTATTTTGAAAAGTTCAAATTACACCATTATTGTTTTATTAATTAATAAGGTGTATAATTAAAAGAGAATTAATAAATCCATAAAGTTTTGGTTTACATTTAGTTAAATTAAAAGTATAATTTATTAAATTAGACCACCTAGTATTTTAAAAACGTAAAATACACCCTTATACTATATATAACATTAAAAGTCTAATATTATATATGTATAACTTAAACTGCTAGTCTTACTGTTACTAGGCCTCATTCATGAAGCTGATCTATAAGGGGGTATAAGGTTATGGCCTATAAAATAGCCGTTTAATGGGTGTCCACTCTCACCCACCGCTTCCTTGATTGGTGGAGAGTCGTTAGCCGAACGGGTAGGATAGGGCAAACCCACTCCTCATTAAAAGTATAATGAATAATAAAGTAACTAAATGTTTACAAAATTCCCAATCTTAGTTACTTTAGGCAAAAGTGAATTGATGCAATTCCATGAAATTACACTTTGTGCCCTTGTGAAGACGTTAGCGGAGCGTGTGTGGTTAACCGGCATAGTAAATGGCTCTAAGCAAAGGTAGCAAAGGGCGACTCAATGTTTGTCATAGTTCGGTGGAGTGTGTGTGGTTAATCGGCACATCGAATAGGTGACCGTAACATTGGGGGCACCATGTAAGTTTGCATGGTTATTCACACCCTGTTTTGTGATCCTCGACATCCCAGTCACAAATCGAGTGGCATATTGAGATTTAAACATGCCATTGAAAAGTTCAATGAATCTCAAAAGATCTAGGAATTTTCAATAGATTGTTAAATCGTCATTTACCTACCTTCAAATATTCTGCAAATAGATTACGACATCCCTCTTCTAGGTTGTAAAATATTGTGTTGGATCCTAGCCTCTATGTTTCATTTGGGTGTCACATCAAGGATTCTAATCAACTTAACTTGAATTTTCTCCCATTTTGTAGATGTCAAAGTATGACAACTATGGTCTTCCCAAATCCCGTGGAACAAGCTTTCCACATGAAGATGATATTCCACGATTTGATTGAGGAACAAGAGATCATCCTTCACATCCTCCAATTGTTCTCCCTACCCCACAAGTACAAAAGCTTGAAAAGTTCGAGCTCACTCAAGACCTATTGGAAATTAAGCACAAAGATGGGAAACATGTGTGTGCACACGTCTTAGAGATGAAGTCACACATTTATTGGTTAAGGATGTTGGGTGTCGAGATTTTAGGTGAGTTGGCTGTTGACTGGGTTCTTCAGTTGCTTCCTGAATCATATAGTGACATCGTAAGAGACTACTATATGATGGATCACGACATGACCCTCATTGATCTCACCTATTTGCTTATAGCTGCTGAATCAGCAATGATTTGGTGTGCTGGTCAAGCAAAATTGTCTGGTGAGTCAAACTCCCATAGTGCAATGGTCACTGGCAACATCGGAAGTCTAGAAAGAACTAAGTCTATGATTTTCCAATGTGTTGTGCCAAAGGTTTCCATTTGCTTCTATTGCCAATAGAAAGGGCATTGGAGATGAAGCTTCCCTATTTACCTGAGAGATCTAAGAGATGGGAGAGTCAAAATGTATGGCTCTACTTCAGGTGAAATCCATTAACTAACTCTTTTATGTTCCTATTCTAGATTCTTAATACATGATGTGATTAGATTACATTTTGATGTTTTGTAGGATTGAAGAAAAGAAAGGAAGCTTAAGCGAAGAAGTGAGTTGAATCTAATCGTGAAAAAATGGATTTCGATCGCATTGCTTGAAGATTAGATTCTTGAGCTACTACTTGGAGTTAGAATAGAATGCTAAGATATATGTATTAACATAGTTTTTCAATTGAATTGCATTGTAAGGACAAATTTTTCCGCAATAAAATAAATTTTGATTTCGTATTATTTATTTATCCTTGCAATGGTGTGTATGAAAAATTGATGTTTGAATGTTTATGTTATTAGCAATAATGGATTTGATTCTTAATTATGTTATTTGTGGAAATGTCGAGGTTTTACCAAATAGGGAGAGTTTCTCGTCGCCCAAGTTTCAATTGGACAGAAACTTGGAATCATACAACATGTATTGTATGAATGAAAACTTTCACATTTGGGAAATTTAGACTAATTCTTTGACAAAGTGTCAATTGAAGGACTAGGAGATCAAGTACACAAGGTTCTGCATTGATTTAGTCCACCACAAGAGTGACAAAGATATTCGTCATGATTTACTAAAGGTTTAGTAAATATGATCATACTTATAAGATTAAGTGTAATTCTGAGTTGATTGAAAGAGTTTCAATCAATAGCAGAACGAATAAGAAGAATCAAGTAGGCAGAAAGATAAAAGTTTCTCTATTCTAAGAAGAAGGGAGAGTAATTTTTATTATGTTTTATGATAGGCCTTAATGATTAAGAACCATATCTCAATTGATCCTCTAAGTAAGTCTTAGTACATTTGTATGTCTAAGAAGAGGAATCGAGAATTGTGGAAATGGTTAAATCAAGAAGTCAATCATACTTCGTTCCGAAAACAAGACTTAGAGTTAAGATTGTGAATTGAGTGACAAGTCTTAAGATGGTTTATAACATACATCAAATGTGGAATTTGGAAAAGGTTTTCTTATTCTTGCACATTTGAAATTGGAAAGTTGTGATGTCTTGAATAAGATAAAGACCAACTAGGAGCAATTTTGTGAAGTGTTTTGTCTTGATAAAAGATATACTAACTCTTGAATATTTATTTGTCAAGAAATGTTTATTGACAAGAGAATCTTATATGTCAAGGAGTCAGTGGGAGTCTTAATGGTCTTGAAAGGTTTCAAGAACAAATCAAGAATAAACCTTATCGATCATCACTAGCAGATGACTTGAGGTTAATAACCTATCGTGTTGACGTTATTTTGTTTCTATGCCATTCCAATTGAGTTTATTATGCATGTAAGTTCTATGAGTTCTCATTTGAACGCATAAAAGGCAAGCACCTTGATCAATGAAAAGTACATTGATAGGAAAGGGTGAGCTGCTTAACTACTTGGAAGACATGGTGGGCACTCGTGTTACCATAAGGCAAGAAATCAAGATTGAGAAAGTTCGGTCCATATGAGTTTGGATTTGTCGCAAACTTTGGTTTTGAGAAATTCACATGGATAGGAACTCATACACCATAAAATATAAGTGTCATAAGATTACCTCCTTCATGAAAAATGACTGTGAGGAAATGCTTTCACTATGAAAGATTTTAAGAGGATAGCGATTGTGAAAATTGTATTCTCGAATTCGATTATGGTTACGGTATCCCTTTCAATAATTCGAATTGTGAAATTGGCAATTAGTCTGAATTGTTTAGACACACATATGAGCTATCTAAGAAAAAGGTGTATAAGTTTAAGAAGCTTAGATAAAGGATTACCAAAGCATTAGGTATTAGAAATATGAACTTAAGAAATTCAATAGGTATTGTTTTCTGGAGCACATAGGATGTTCTTACGGCTAAAACCCATCAATTACATCATTATTTTTCTTTGAAGTCATCAAAGTGTCACAAAACATATCAATAAAAGAGAGATAGAGTGCGCACCGTGTCATCACGCCTTGACCTTGCCCTTAGTCTCTGAAGTACCTGGAACGAATCGACAACATGTAAGCGAAATGCTTAGTGAGTTCCCCAGAGCATGCCATACACAATCCACAAACACATACCCTAATAGCTATGAAAGTTATACACACACCACAAAAACAATGCAAATACAAACCAACAAGAATGTCATGGGCTACTCCACATGGTCTTTACCTAGGACTTCCATGGGCTACCCCACATGGTTTTACATCCAATGCCATGGGCTACCCCACATGGACTTTACTGAGGACTGACATGGGCTACCCCACATGGTCTTAAATCAAATGCCTTGGGCTCCCCCCGAGGTCTTCCACGCAACCATATAATCACATAACATGATAAATCATAAAATAACTGTCATACACATAACATGATCACATAATGGGTCAGCCTAGGTGCCTTAGATCCATAGGTATGGTGAGAAGACTCACCTCAGTCTGCTGAATATAAATACTACTCTCCTAACAGTCCACAATTTCCCAAGCAGAATAACAATAATAACATAAGCAACATTAGAGCTTTAAATTAACTAAGGGGAAAACCTAACCTCCAATTCCTCACTCAAGGCCCAAATTACCAATATTTACTAATGGGCCCAACAGTCCAAGTCCAAAATCCTTAATGGGCCTCTTGGCCCAAAAAGGCCCGACCATTAAATCCATGGCCCATAACAGATGTCTAGCCCCTAATTCACAGAATTCAATCAAGTCCACCAGCCAAATGTGGCCCAAAGGCTCAAAGTCCCAAAACAATTTAGGGCCTAATTGTTGCTGCGAACGCCCAACATACCATCTTGGTACGCGTAGCGTACTAAGGGTTTGCGGACTACGTGCCGCGTACAACTGGTTACACCCAGCGTACAACTAGTTTAAGCACTTTCTCTATTAAGTGCTTAATGCTCGATTTCCTCACGACTAAAAGTCAGATCTAGGTCTGCTAAAACGTCCTAAGGCGTAATCTTGCCAACTTTATGCCCTTGCATGCCTTATAAACATCCAACACTTCCATTAAGACCTTTCCAAGGTCCTTAATCAACCAAATGGACAAGACTAGAAAGCCCTAGCTAGATCTAAGGTTTTAGATGGACAGGTGCAAGCTTTTTACCTCTAGAAGCTTTGTAAGGTGAATTTGATCCAGGATCTTAAAGCACCTACACGTTCCAAACTTGCTTGACCACTTCTTCTTCTTGCAATGAGCACTAAAATGTCACAAATGCACTCCTTTAAGCTCAAGAATGATCTGGCAAGGTTCTCTGGGGTACAAGGACGCTCTAAGGATATGGAGGCTCTTGGGGTTAAGTCCAAGGGACTTAAGATCGTTTAAATAGGCCTCATGAACGAAAAATAGGGTTTTGCACCTCAGGCACGTACGCACTGCATAAGGCTAGGTACGCCCAACGTACCACAATTCTCCCTGCGACTAGGCGTGCATAGTACTCCAAGCGTACACTTAAGTACGCCCTACATACTTAAGGGACCGTATTTGCAAATCTAATTTCCCTAAGGTTTCAAGACATACCTGATTTTTTTTGGTGTTACAACTCTCCCCCACATGGACTAGACTTCGTCAATAACGACCCAAAATACGGCACAAAAATTTTTGTTTTAATATTGCTAAAAATCACAACATCAAACGTCATATATAATAAAACCATGGAACGAGTAACTCAAAAGTCATAGTAACAGTATCCAAAACAAAAACTGTATCAATCAT
Source organism: Lactuca sativa (assembly GCF_002870075.4). Taxonomy (NCBI): domain Eukaryota; kingdom Viridiplantae; phylum Streptophyta; class Magnoliopsida; order Asterales; family Asteraceae; genus Lactuca; species Lactuca sativa. The sequence goes on along the minus strand of NC_056630.2, from coordinate 293,890,773 downwards.
ATCAAAATATCAGAGTAAATTCCCAGGGTAAACTGAAGCTGTGGTGAGTTCCATGCCATCATCCCGAGCTCTTCACCTTACTAGCAAAAGTACCTGAAACCAAAACTGAAACTGTAAGCACAAAGCTTAGTGAGCTCCCCCAAACTACCACATACCATATAATAACATATAAAGCACATACTGGGCCTTGCCCACTGCATCGGACCGAAGTTCGGAACTGATTGGGACCTTGTCCTCTGCATCGAACCAATGTCTGGAACTAACTGCATCGGACCGAAGTCTGGAACTAACTGGGACCTTGTACCCTGCATCGGAACGAAATCTGGAACTAACTGCATCTGACCGATGTCTGGAACTGACTGGGACCTTGTTCCCTGCATCGGACCGAAGTCTGGAACTGACTGAACGTGGTATAACATAAACATATCAACTACCATGAACACATATACTGCATACTGCATCGGACCAGGGTCCGAAACACAGAACACAAACCATGCTTGAGTCAATAAAACATCAAGCACTCTAACTACTACATCAGACAGAGGTCCAGAACTACTGCTAACTAAACGGGTCGGCATTGTGACCGTAGACCCGTTCCTACTGGAAGGAAACTCACCTTGTAACGCTGGCTGCTGTGTTGCTAACTCTAACACTGGCAGATTGCAGCTCCGGAACTGTCGGACAACAAATACCAAAACACTAGGATTAGTTACTTGTTAATGTCCTCAATGAAAAATGACTATGTTACCCTTGATCAAGGTCAACTCCCTGGTCAAAGTCAACTTCCAGTTGACCGGACTCGCCGAGTCAGGGCGCAGACTCGCCGAGTCCCTCCATTACTAGCTCTGACTTTAACTCACCGAGTCCCTTTCCCACGCACTGATTCACCCTAAACTCACTAATCGAAGAAAAACGGGGACTCGTGACTCGACTCGTCGAGTCCGAAGAACAACTCGCCGAGTCCTATCGTGCAAATTCTAGACAATCGAATTCCAATCCATTCCAGAGCATCTAACTCGTAGATCTGAGCCCTTGGGACCATCTGAACACGTAAGGTTGCTAACTTTACATGTAACTACGAAGGAATGAAGCTATTTCACTCAAACACTACTTTTCTCGGGAAAACTCATCCGACTCACCGAGTTGTAGAACAACTCGGAGTCTAAGGCAATCTTCATCGGACTCACCGAGTTGCTCATCCAACTCGTCGAGTCCACGACTATCTTCGTATGACTCGCTGAGTCAACCTTGCGACTCACCGAGTCTATTCAGTCCTTTTTCCGTACAGACCTGATTTGAGCCATGCAGCGGGTCCAAATCCCAGACCCAAGCTTCTAGGGCATGCTTATCACGTAAAGTTGCAATCTTTATGTATATGCATGGATTTAAAGGCTTCAAATGCCAAACCTAAGCTCTTAATGGGGTTCTAAGCTCAAGAAGGACCTCAATCACGACCATAACTGAAACTTTACACTTCTAGAATGCAATGAGGGTCCAAATCTAAAGTATGACCCGATCATAAGGCATTATCACAAAGGATTTGGGGTTTTTGGGCTTAAAAGAAACAATTTGGGGACAAACAAGATCTACTAGATCAATAAACAAGATGGAGGATTTATTACCAGAAAAGACGACCACAACCGAGTGTGTTCTGGATCTACTTCCTCTTCTTTGAACTCTTCAACCTTATCCTTCTTCTACTTGCTCCAAAATTTCCTTCACAAAGCAACAACCACTCATACACATAATAAGGGGGCTAGGGTTCGGTAAGAGATGCTCTGAGAGTAATGGAGGCGAGGTTGGGGGGGTATAAGTGTGTTTAAATAGGGTGCAAACCCTTAAAATTAGGGCTTCATCCAGAAAGGCGGACTCGCCGAGTCCAACGTATGGACTCTCCGAGTCGCCAACTTAACTCGTGTGATCATCCCATCTCTACTCGACGAGTTGGGCTACAGACTCGTTGAGTATCCCTCAAGAAATGAAAAACAATAATTAAATCACATACTAGAAATGGAGCGTTACAACTCTCCCCCACTTATCTTCGACTTTATCCTTGAAGTCTACTGTTGTGGCTGCTGAATCTGAAAATAACTTTGGATAATGCTCCCTCATCTCCCCCTCAGACTCCCATGTCCACTCTGAACCCCTTCGGTTTTGCCATTGCACCTTCGCAAACTGAACCACCTTGTTCCTCAAGGTCTTCGTCTTTCGATCTAAGATCGCAACTAGTCTCTATATATAAATTCAGTCTGCTATCAACCTGAATGTCCTCCAAGGGTACAACTGCTGCCTCGTCCACCAAACACTTTCTCAACTAAGAAACGTGGAAAGTGTTGTGGATCTAGCAAAGCTCTGCCAGAAGATCCAACTGAGAAGCCACCCGACCCACCCAAGCCAAAAACCTAAAAGGACCAATGAACATGGGGCCCAGCTTGCCCCTCTTCCAAAACTTGATAATGCCCTTCCAGGGTGATACCTTCACGAGGACCATATCGCCCACCAGAAACTCTAGGTCCGAACGCCTCCAGTCGGTGTAACTCTTCTGCCTACTCTGCGTAGTCTGCAGTCTGCTACAAACCTGCTGAATCAAGTTTGTGGTCTTGAGCACCACCTCGGTGCAACCGATGACCCACTGACCGACCTCACCCTATGAAATCTGGGTCCCGCACTTCCTTCCGTATAGCATCTCGAAAGGAGGACGGTTAATTCTAGAGTGATAACTGTTGTTATACGAAAATTCAGCTAGTGGAAGATATGTATCCCAACTACCACCAAAGTCTAGAACACATGCCCAAAGCATGTCCTCGAGAGTCTGAATCGCCCTCTCTCTCTACCCATCCGTCTGAGGGTGGAAAGCGGTGCTAAAATGAAGACGAGTCCCCATCTTGTCATGAAACCTCTTCCAAAATCTGGAGGTAAAACGGACGTCTCGGTCTGACATTACCGAAACCGGTACTCCGTGGCATGCCACTACCTCGCGCACTTAGATGTTGGCTAGCTTCTCAGCCGATATGCTCTCCTGGATCGGTATAAAGTGTGCGCTCTCTGTCATTCGATCCACTATGACCAAAATCAAATCCACTCCACGTGCGGTCCTAGGAAGCTTAGTAATAAAATATGTGGTAATGTTCTCCCATTTCCATACGGGAATGTTTAATGGCTGCATCTTGCCGTAGGGCCTTTGGTGCTCTGCCTTGACCTTCCTGCAGGTCAGGCATCTCTCCACATACCAGGCAACATCTCGCTTCATGCAGGGCCACCAATAGTCCGGTCGAAGACTTTGTACATCTTCGTCACCCCTGGGTGGATGGAAAATCGAGACTTATGGGCCTCGTCCATCAACAAATGTCGTAGTCCGCCCCAGTACAGTAGCCAAAATCTCCCATGAAAGGTCAACAATCCCCGACTATCAAAATCAAAAGAAGCTACTCGTCCCATGTTTCTCTCACACTTCTGCCTCTCCTCCTTGAGGCCCTTGACCTGTGCCACCCTGATCTACTCCAACAATAGAGTAATCACTATCATCCTCAAGCATATATCCCTGATCGGGGTCACTGCCGTCTTGCGGCTCAGGGCATCGACCACTATGTTAGCCTTCCCCGGGTGATAAAGGATCTTACAATCTTTATCCTTCACCACATCTAACCACCGACGCTGCCTCATGTTAAGATTCGGCTGGTCCATGAGGTACCTCAGACTCTTGTGATCCATGTAAATGGTACAACGGACCCCATAGAGGTATTGTCTCCAAATCTTGAGGGCGCACACCACTGTCCCCAACTCTAAATCGTGCGTCAGATAGTTAGCCTCATGAGGCTTCAACTGTCTAGAGGCGTAAGCTATCACATGCCCCCGCTACATCAACACTACCCCCATGCCTGTGATCGAGGCATCACAGTATACTACAAAATCATCCACTCCCCCTGGCAGGGTAAGAATCGGTGCCTCACACAATCGTTGTCGGAGGGTCTCAAACGCCGCCTGCTACTCAGGCCCCCTATGAAACACCACCGACTTCTTGGTCAGTCGGGTGAGTGGTACTGCTATGTTGGAGAAATCCTGAATGAATCTCCTATAGTACCTTGACAAACCTAGGAAGCTCCGAATCTCTTATGGAGACCTCGGGACTTCCCACTGCATCATGGCCTCAATCTTGACTGGATCCAGTAGAATACCCTTCTGGTTGACAAGGTGACCAAGGAACTGCACCTTGCGCAACCAGAACTCGCACTTGGAGAACTTCGCAAAAAGTCTCTCCCTTCTCAACGTCTCCAACACTTCTCTCAAGTGTTCCTCATGCTGCTCCTGTGTCTTGGAGTAAACCAGGATGACATCAATGAATACTATCACAGACTGATCCATCATCTGCCTGCATACGCGGTTCATGAGATCGATGAACGCGGCTGGGGCGTTGGTGAGCCCAAATTGCATCACCACAAACTCATAATGACCATAGCGGGTCCTAAAAGCTGTCTCCTGCACATCCTCATCCCTAACCCGCATCTGATGATACCCGGAGCACAGATCAATCTTGGAAAACCAAGATGCTCCATGAAGCTGATCGAACAAGTCATCTATCCTCGGGAGTGGGTAACGGTTCTTCACTGTTACCTTGTTCAACTCCCGGTAATCTATGCACATACGGTGCGACCCGTCCTTCTTCTTCACAAACAGGATCGGGGCTCCCCATGGTGAACTACTCGGTCTGATGAAACCCTTGTCTAACAGATCATGTAGCTGTGTAGACAACTCCTGCATCCCTGGAGGAGCCAACAGATACGGTGATGGGTTTTGGTCATAAGACATCCTATGTGCTCATACAAACCCTAATGCTTGGATCTAGGTTTCTCTATTGTACATGCAAGTTATCCAAGACTATAAACCCTAATTCTAGCATTCAAGTAATCAAATTAACATGAGAATAGGTTTAAGATGTTACCTTGATTGTTATGTAGCAATAACAATCCCAAAACTCCTTGTATTGACTTTAGAAAGCTTAGAGTCACAAATGTCACTCCTCTAATGGTTCACAAACACCATAAGCAAGAGGATGAAGAGGAGAGAGGATGGAGGCTACACAAAAACGTCTACAAATCCTAGAGGAGTCTTAGCCACGTTTTTGGTCCTTAAGGAATCTATATATAGTGAGGCTATTAGGGTTATCTAACAAGGAAACCCTAATTTGTATGCTTAAGCCCTAAGCAACCCATGGACTCCTTTAATTAAGGCCTTGGACGATTTCCTTATGGGCTTCCCCATGGACTCCTTTAATTTAAGACAATCCATAGCCCAAATTGCAATTATCCTATAATTACAATTCCAGTCCCTTAAGTTTAATTAATCTCTTTTAGTCACAAAACTAATTACCAGTTAATTCTTGACTAATATTAATTAAACAATATGATTTCTCCTTTAATATATTATTCTCATAATATATTAATAAATCATATTTAATCCTTTCTCTCCATAATTCATCCTATCAAGTTGCTTTGGTGAAGGCAACCCAAAAGGACCATGCGCCATCGGGTCAAGTACATACCAAAATAGTTATGGACTTAGACACTAATCCAACAGTCTCCCACTTGGATATGTCTAATAACTATTATGCATATGACTTCGGATCCCAATCTGCAATCGTAGCTTTCCAAAGCCGTTGTCAACTCTGATCATATTAGATACGCGTGTCCTTAGATAAGGGATCATATATTCCTCCATTCTAGATATCGTATAAGACATGATTTCAAATCATTCTCTTTTTACTATTTCTCGATTTCCGATTTATGACGACTGACTAATTGAACAACTCAAATTAGCCCTAGCCCGGCCGAGCATTTATGTTTGTCATCACTAAATCATCGAGGGGCCCAAAGATATCGCTTTTATCCTACCTTGGATAAAAGGAACGGTTAAACTTTGATACAATGCTCGCTTTCACTCACGCACCAAATTACACACAACAATATGTTTTATGACACCAAGTTACTAGTGAGTTTACATATTATCAATGTGCAACCGATTTGCAAGTTACAACTCACACATCTCGGTTTCAAGAATGTAAGATGTTATCGTCTCACCAATCACTCGTGATACAATCCATGGAGTGATCCAAGTGAGCGTGGGTTTAATCCAATGCTCAAATCATATTCATAAGCACTCATGAACGTTGCATCAAACATTTGCTTATGTCTAATACTCTTTTAGACAATCCACATACCAATTCACGACAGTCTTCATTCATATCTACTTCCAACATATGAACGACTGTGGCCTGTTCGAATAATTCGATTATCCTTAATAAACTCAATTATTCTGGAAGTCAAAACATGCAAAGTGAAACACAAGAATAATACTAATCCCATATGGCCTCAAACCTTTGAGTATAAATAAAACTCCTTTTATTTATCACCATATCGATTACTCATTATTTGTCATTTCAGGTAATCAACTTCTTACTTGAATTATTACACTTGTCCCATGCTCTTAGCATGCACACAATGTTTATCTATGGTTCTTACTTTGTGAAATAGATCAAATTGAACACATTTCCAATCATTCTCATTTCACAACTCCAAATCCTTTTCCATAAGTGTGAGAATATCAAATTCTTGTTACTTATAAAATATGCTACATTCTAACATTCTATGCAATGATCCTTTCGTAATGTCACTGCACCAAAGTCACAAAGACTATTGCCAATGATATTACAAAGTTTTCTATTGGAGATTGTTACAAGACAAGTCCTTAGATATGATTTCTCTCATTCAAAGTACATTCCTTTGAACATCCTTTTGCATAAAAGTTTCTAATCTAGACATAGATTTTCAATATTCAATTCCCAATATGGACACGCTTCCATATTTTCCATATGACAACTCATTCTTAATAGAATCTTGTCTATTCGTAATGATGTCGATATGGTCCATCCAATATGGAAACATTTCCATAATTTCCATATGACAAATCATTCTTAATAGAATCTTTTCTATTTATAATAATGTCGATATGGTCCATGCTTCCAACTACTCACAAGCAACAAATCCTCATCGAAGTTTGGATTGTCCTTTGATAGTTGTTTAATTATTTTAGTCAAAACCGATTCTAGTCCCTTTTCCCTCTAAATACGCTAGACATTTGGAAAATTTTAGAATGGTCAAACATTAAAGCATTTGCAATCGATCCAATACCCGAAGCGTATGGGACACGACGCATAATGTTTTATTTGCTATGTTCTCAAAATTCGAATTGTGAAGAGGAATGCCGTAATCATAATCAAAATTTTAAGAACACACTATGTACCTTTGACTAAATTTATTAACATTTCTCAACCTAATCCTTTATATTTGAAATGAAGCATAATATTCTCTCCCTTAATTATAGCAAAACAACTTTACAACCCTTACGACTTTGCAAGGTATAACTCTTGTTTTCTATTATTAATATTGCCAACTTGCAATACTTTCCATAATAATCATACAATCATAACTTTTATGCTCCCAATATCATGATGATTACTATAAAACATAACACTTATGCTCCCACTAGCTTCGACATGTATTCATAAACATCTTAACTTTCAGAAAAACAATACTTATTGAATTTCTTAAGTCCATGTTTCTAATACATAATGCTTTGATAATCTTTTATCAAGGCTTCTTGAACTTATACACCTTTGCCTTAGATAGTTCATATGTGTGTCTAAACACTTAAGACTAATTGCCAAACCTCTCAATTCAAATTATGGAAAGGGATACCGTAACCATAATTGAATTCGAGAAAGCAATTTTACAATCACTATCTTCTTAAAATGTTTCTTAGTGAAAGCATTTCCTCACAATCATTTTCATGAAGGAGGGAATCTTATGACACTTAGATTTTAATGGTGTACGTGTTCCTATCCATGTGAATTTGTCAAAACCAAGGTTTATGACAAATGCAAACTCATATGGATCAAACTTTCTTAATCTTGATTTCTTGCCTTATGGTAGCATAGCTGCCCACCATGTCTTCCAAGTAGTTAAGCAGCTCACCCTTTCCTATCAATGTACCTTTCATTGATTAAGGTCTTTGCCTTTTATACATTCAAATGAGAACTTATAGGACTCATATGCATAATTAACTCAATTGGAACAACGCAGAAACATTATAATGTCAACACGATAGATTGTAAACCTCAACTCGTGTGCTAGTGATGATTGCTAAGGTTTATTTGATTTGTTCTTGAAACCTTTCAAGACCATTAAGACTCCCACTGACTCCTTGACATATAAGATTCTCTTGTCAAAACATTTCTTGACAAACAAATATTCAAGAGTTAGTGTAGCTTTTATCAAAACTCTTCATAAATTGGTCCTAGTTGGTCTTTGTCTCATCCAAGACATCATAACTTTCCACATTTGACGAATGTTATAAACCTTCTTAATACTTTTCACTCAATGTCACAATCTTAACTTTAAGACTTGTTTTGGAACGAAGTATGATTGACTTCTTGATTTCACCATTTCTTCAATCCTTGATTCCTCTTCTTAAACATACAATTTTACTAAGACTCACTTAGATGATCAATTGAGATATGGTTCTTAATCATTAAGACCTATCATAAAGCATAAAAGCTACTCTCCCTTCTTCTTAGAATGGAGAAACTTTTATCTTTCTGCCTACTTGATTCTTCTTATTCGTTCTGCTATTGATTTAAACCTTTTCAATCAATTCATAATTACACTTAATCTTGTAAGTATAATCATATTTACTAAACCTTTAGTAAATCATGACGAATATTTTTGTTATTCTTATGGTGGACTTGATCAACATGCAACTTTGTGTACTCGATCTCCTAGTCCTTCACTTGACACTTTGTCAATGAATTAGTCTAATTTCCAAATATGAAATTTCTCATTCATCGTGCAACCAAGTTGCATGATTCCAAGTTTCTGTCCAATTGAAACTTGGGTGATGAGAAACTTTCCTTATTTGGTAAATTCATCGACATTTCCACAAATAACATAATAAGAACCAAATCCATTATTGCTAATAATAGAAACATTCAAACATCAATTTTCATATACGCCATTGCAAGGATAAATAAATAATATAAAATCAAATTTTATTTTATTGCGGAAAAATTTGTCCTTATAATGCAATTCATTGAAAAACTATGCTAATACATCTTTCTTAGCAATCTAATTCTAACTCTAAGTAGTAGCTCAAGAATCTAATTTTTGAGAAATGAGATCGAAATCCATTCCTTCACGGTTAGACTCTGCTCACTTCTTCCCTTAAGCTTCCTTTCTTTTCTTTGATCCTACAAAACATCAATTGTAATCTTATCACATATTAGAGCCATACGTTTCCACTCTCCCATCTCTTAGATCTCTTAGGTAAATGGGGCAGCTTCGTCTCCATTGCCCTTTCTCTTGGCAATAAAAGAAAATTGACTCTTTTGGAATAGGACATGGAACTACTTCAGACATTGCCTTTCTCTTATGATCAAAATTTTCGATCATAGCATGTCTTTCGTTGCCATTGTCTATATCCATAGAGGTCTTGAAGGCAGATTCACCAATCAACTTTGCTTTTCTATTGCGCTAAACCATTTCTGATTCAGCAGCAATAAGCATATAGGTGAGATCTATAAGGGTCACGTCGCGGTTTATCATATAGTACTCTCTTACGAACTTACTTAATGAGTTAGGAAGCGACTGAAGAACCCAATCAACAGCCATCTCCTCACAGACAACGGATCCCATTATTCTTAACCTATCAGTGTGTGACTTCATCCCTAGGACGTGTGCACACACCGACTTTCCTTCTTTATGTTTACTTGCCAAAAGGGCTTGAGTGATCTTGAACTTCTCAAGCCTTCGAACTTGTGGGTTAGGGAGAATAATTGGAGGAGGAGGAGGAAGTGAAGTATGATCTCTTGTTCCTCGATCGAATCGTGGAATATCATCTTCATGTGGAATGTTTGTTCCACGGGATTTGAGAAGACCATAGTTATCAAACTTTGACATCTACAAACGGGAGAAAACGAATTCAAGTTAATTGATTGATTGAGTCCTTAGTAAATCACCTAAATGAGATACTAAGGCTAGGACCCAACACAATATTCTACAACTCAAAAAAGGGATGTCGTAATCTAGTTGCGGAATATTTGAAGGTAAGTGAACGACGATTCACTAATTTCGACCATGAAAAACGAAAAAGAAATTTAAGTTTTAAATCTATGAAAACTCCTATATCCTTTGAGATTCACTGAACATTTCAATGGCATGTTTAAATCTCGATATGCCCCTCTTGTTTGTGATTGGGATGCCAAGGATCACAAAGCGGGTGTGAATAATCATGCAAACTTACATGGTGCCCTCACATGTTACAGTTACCTATTCGATGTGCCGGTAAACCACACACACTCCACCGAACTATGGCAAACATTGAGTCACCCTTTGCTACCTTTGCTTAGAACCATTTAGTGTGCCGATAAACCACACACACTACACTAACGTCTTCGCAAGGGCACAAAGTGTAATTTCATGGAATTGCATCAATTCACTTTTGCCTAAGTAACTAAGATTGGGAATTTGAAAAACATTTAGTTACTTTTGTACTTCATTATACTTATAATGGAAGGTTTCGTCCTATCCTACCTGTTCGACTAATGACACTCCACTAGTCAAGAGTGCGGTGGGTAAGAGTGGATACCCATTCAATTGCCATATTATAGGCAATTTCCTTAAAAACCCCTTATAGACCAGCTTCGTGAATGAGGCCTACTAACGGTAAGATTGACTTTTATTCATACATATATATAATGTTAGACTTTTAATGTTATATATAGTATAGGGTGTACTTTACACTTTTAAAATACTATGTTGTTAAATTTAACAATTATACTTTTAATTCAATTAAATTGTAAACCAAAACTTTATGGATTTATTAAATCTCTTTTAATTATACACCTTAATTAATTAATAAAACCATAAGGGTGTCATTTGAACTTTTCAAAAAACAATACTAGGGTTTTAGAATTTAACATTCCTAATTAAACCTTTTAATCAACTTTTAAATTCCAAAACTTAAGGACAAGTTTTGAAACATTTCAAAACATTAGGGTTTAGAATTTAAATATACATCAAAATTAACCTATTAATTCAAAATTTAAATTCCAAAACTTCAGGGCAAGTTTTGAAACCTTTTTCAAAACATTAGGGTTTCAACTATTTAAATTTCAAAACAACAAAACTTTTTGGTTCAAATTTAAACTATAAAACCTAAAGGGGAAAATATGAAACTTTTCATAACAAAAAGGATCAAATAACAAATAATCTAAATTTACATTTAATCACATAATTATCCATTTTTGATTAATTTAAATGATTTCTTGCAAAACAATTTACCAATTTAATCAAAATAATTAATCAATTTATCATATAAGGAAACAATTATCTTATTAATTGATAAATATCATCCATTAGATCAAGAATATAGTCAAATATATCATAAAATTGGATTAATATTGATCTAATATGATAAGGCAACTATCCTTAAGCAAAAACAGCAAGAAATCCCGAAGTTGGCTCCTTCTGACGAGTTGACTCGTCGAGTCAAGCATGGACTCGTCGGGTCAACATGGACTCAGCGAGTTCAGCTATGGACTCGGCGAGTCCAGCCTCCAGAAACCAAAAAATCGAATTTTTTAAACATATAAGGCATCAATGCAAAAGAAACCAATCTAGGCTCTGATACCACTGATGGGTTTTGGTCATAAGACATCCTATGTGCTCATACAAACCCTAATGCTTGGATCTAGGTTTCTCTATTGTACATGCAAGTTATCCAAGACTATAAACCCTAGTTCTAGCATTCAAGTAATCATATTAACATGAGAATAGGTTTAAGATGTTACCTTGATTGTTATGTAGCAATAACAATCCAAAAACTCCTTGTATTGACTTTAGAAAGCTTAGAGTCACAAATGTCACTCCTCTAATGGTTCACAAACACCATAAGCAAGAGGATGAAGAGGAGAGAGGATGGAGGCTACACAAAAACGTCTACAAACCCTAGAGGAGTCTTAGCCACGTTTTTGGTCCTTAAGGAATCTATATATAGTGAGGCTATTAGGGTTATCTAACAAGGAAACCCTAATTTGGATGCTTAAGCCCTAAGCAACCCATGGACTCCTTTAATTAAGGCCTTGGACGATTTCCTTATGGGCTTCCCCATGGACTCCTTTAATTTAAGACAATCCATAGCCCAAATTGCAATTATCCTATAATTACAATTCCAGTCCCTTAAGTTTAATTAATCTCTTTAGTCACAAAACTAATTACCAGTTAATTCTTGACTAATATTAATTAAACAATATGATTTCTCCTTTAATATATTATTTTCATAATATATTAATAAATCATATTTAATCCTTTCTCTCCATAATTCATCCTATCAAGTTGCTTTGGTGAAGGCAACCCAAAAGGACCATGCACCATCGGGTCAAGTACATACCAAAATAGTTATGGACTTAGACACTAATCCAACATACGGTGCCTTGGCTATCGGAGCCGCACCAAGAACTAGGTCAATCCTGAACTCAACCTGTCTCTCCAGAGGTATCCTAGGCAGATCCTCCGGGAATATGTCTGAGTAGTCTCGCACCACCGGTACATCGTCGACTATCGCCTTGCCCTTTTCCCAAGCATCCAAGACGTAGGCGACGAACCCTGCGAAACCCTGTTGGAAGTAGCGCCTTGCTCTCGCTGTTGAACAACGAATCGGTCCGTGATGTGGCCTCTCGCCCTGAATCACTAACTCTCCCCTGATAGGAGTGCGAACCTTCACTAGCTGCAACTCACAATCGATCACCGCCCCATTGGGGCTCAACCAATCCATGCCTACTATAAACTTGTTCCTTCTCAAAGGAATAGGGACCAGGTCTATTAAAAACTGCTCTTCGAATAACTTCAGCGAGCATGCCTTAGGCACTCGCGCGACCCTGACGGTCCTATCATCGTCTATCTCCACCTGGAGTGGACAATCCAGCTCCCCTGGAGCCCTGCTAAACCTCTTGCTAAGCGCAAGAGAGACAAATCATCGGGTAGCCCCTGAATCAAATAACACTGTCGCTGAAATGTCGTTCACTAAGAACGACCCTATACGCAAACATATACCATTAGAAATAATCAATAATAAATACAGAGATAAAAGGGAAAATACATACCCGTCACCACATCTGGAGTCGCCCGCGCCTCCTCTGCTGTCATATGAAAAGCTCTACTCTTCGCCACTGGCGCCTCGGCCCGGCCCTAATGACCGTCCGTAATCCTCAATGTAGCAGGGGCAGGTACCGACACCTTCCCTGCTGAAGCTAAGCTCGGGCATTAGGACTTTTATGTCCCCTCTGATTGCAATGGAAGCAGATTAGATCTAATGTTACGGTGGCGGTGGTAGAAGTTGTACAATCTCTGCTCAGATGCCCAGTCCGACCGCACTTGTAGCAGCCGGAACTCCCTGCCATGCATGCCCCATCGTGCAATATCCCACATTTTCCACACCGACTGTGGCTCTGCTGACCTATGGACCTATGATCTGAAACCTTGGGCTTCTTTCCTGAACTCCCTGTACCCGAAACCGCCTCCGGGTTCCTCTTCTTCTCCATCTCAAGATCAATCTCTCTCTTTAGAGCCCTCGCAATCATATCATCCAACGTCTTACAGCTGGATCGGCTCACAAAATGGTGGATATCACTCCGCAACATATCATGATAACGGGCCTTCTTCATCTCCTCATTAGCTGCGTACCAAGGAACAAGAAGGGACCTATCTCTGAACTTGGCGGTAATCTCCGCTACTATCTCTGTGGTCTGCGTAAGATCCTAGAACTCTCTGGCTAACTGTTGCACCTCAATAACCGGTGCAAACTCGACTCTAAACCTGGTAGTAAAATCAGCCCAGGACATGAATTCAAGTGTTGCGTCATCCCCGATGACACGCCCCACTTCTTCCCACCAATCATGTGCCCTGTCCTTCAGAAGGCAGGATGCTAATCTGACCTTGTCCCCCTCGAGACATCTGCTCGTGCGGAACGCGTTAGCAAGATTTGCCAACCACCTGGTAATCGCTATGGGGTCCTGCACCCCATGATGGTCTGGAGCTCCACAAGCCCGGAACTCTCTGAATGTGAGTATGCGCGACCCCATCATGGTCGGCATCTCAGCACGGAACGTGCTCAACTTCTCATCCATCAACTCCAAGATACCCTCCTAGATTGAACCAAAGATCACCGGAGTATGCTCAAGTATGATGCAGGTAACCTCTGAGGTGAAAAATTTCCTAGTCTGCTCACCCAACTGCTCAGCCCCCGAGCCTGATCCTGATCCCTCCCCGGCACCTGAACTGTCGCCTGTTGGTCGAGGGCGTAAAACCACCATTCTAAAAACACATTATGATAAACGTCAGAAACACTCATATATCTAGAGGGATCACTACTATTACAGGTTTTCCGGTCTCATATCAGCATTCCTTGATTAAAGTACAGATTCTTTGCTTCCAATACTATGGGCCCCTACTACTGCCTCGACTCTACCAATTCACTACTACTGTTACTGATCTCTGCTACTCTCATCCTAGGCTTTCCCTAGGGAAATCTGCGACTCAAACAAAACCAGTCCTTAGCCGCTGAAGTCCTCCTTGTAATTCCAATTAGTCATCACCTGAATACCATCACATGTGACGAGGCTTGGATAATCCTTCGAGTAAAAGACTCGTCCCTACAACGGTTAGACTCAAACAAGAGCTGTGCAGTAGGGCCAAATCTAGCACTCTGAGATTATTCAACCCTGATCACATGTGATGTGATGTATTCACCTAATGGCTAACTATCATTGCTCGGAGTCCCACAAAGCATAAAGCAAGCAGCATTCAGACACAAGAAACTACTCAAGCAATTCTATTCTCATAATGAGGAACTGTACTATCATACAAGACTAAGCTCATACTATCGGGCATAACCTAAAAAGGCTATCCTACTGTTTTCTACTCAATACTAGCATGCAATTCTCATAAAGATGAAGCACATATAGTAGGCACATAAGGCATCTTCCTAGATCCTTAGTCCTATTCTAGCATGATGTTTAACTGAAACTGAAACAGATAATCATAATATAAACTTGTATGGGTAATTTGGGAGTACTTACTTGCGCTCGGCTGATCGCATGCACCACACCCTTTTTACATTTTGAAAACTCTTTTCTTTTTAAGTTTCTTTCTCAAAAAATAATTTGAAAACATTTCTATTTCAAAAATCCTTTACTATTTCCTTAGTTTGATTTTAGTCACACCCGTAAGTGTGCTCTGATACCAACTTGTAACGACCCAAAATACGACCCAAAAATTTTTGTTTTAATATTGCTAAAAATCACAACATCAAACGTCATATATAATAAAACCATGGAACGAGTAACTCAAAATTCATAGTAACAATATCCAAAAAAAATTGTATCAATCATATCAAAATATCAGAGTAAATTCCCAGGCTAAATTGAAGCTGTGGTGTGTGTCATGCCATCATCCCGAGCTCTTACCCATACTGGCAGAAGTACCTGAAACCAAAACTGAAACTGTAAGCACAAAGCTTAGTGAGCTCCCCCAAACTACCACATACCATACAATAACATATAAAGCACATACTGGGCCTTTCCCACTGCATCGAACCGAAGTCCGGAAATTGCATCGGACCGAAGTCCAGAAACTGACCAGGGCCTTGCCCTCTGCATCGGACCGAACTCCGAACCTGACTGGGAACCTGTCCCCTTCATCGTACTGAAGTCCAGAACTAACTGCATCGGACCAAAGTCCGGAACTAACTGGGACCTTGTCCCCTGCATCAGACCAAAGTCTAAAACTAACTGCATCGGACCGAAGTCAGGAACTGACTGGGACCTTGTCCCCTGCATCGGACCGAAGTCCGGAACTGGCTGAACATGGCATATCATAAACATATCAACTATCATGAACACATATACGGATACTGCAATGGACCAAGGTCCGGAACACATAACACAAACCAAGCTTGAGTCACAAAGATGTCGCACTCTAACTACTGCATCGGACCGAGGTCCGGAACTACTGCTAGCTAAACGGGCCGGCATTGTGGCCGTAGACCCGTTCCGACTGCAAATTTCAAAACACTAGGATCAGTTACTTGTAAATGTTCTCTAGGTAAAATGACTATTTTACCCCTAATCAAGGTCAACTCCCTGGTAAATGTCAACTCTCTTGTCAAAGTGAACTTCCAGTTGACCGGACTCGCCGAGTCCCTCCTTTACTAGCTCTGACTTTAACTCTCGGAGTCCCTTTCCCACTCACTTACTCACCCTAAACTCACAACTCGAAGAAAAACGGGGACTCGCGACTCGACTCGTCAAGTCCGAAGAACGACTCGCCGAGTCCTATCGTGCAGATTCCATACAATCGAATTCTAATCCATTCCAGAGCATCTAACTCATAGATCTGATCCCCTGGGACCATCTGAACATGTAAAGTTGCTAACTTTATGTGTAACTACGAAGGAATGAAGCTATTTTACTTAAACACTACTTTTTCTCGGGAAACTCATCTGACTCGCCGAGTTGTAGAACAACTCGTCGAGTCTAAGGCAGTCTTCCTTGGACTCGCCGAGTTGCTCATCCAACTCGTTGAGTCCATGGCTATCTTCATATGACTCGCCGAGCCAACCTTGCAACTCGCCGAGTCCATTCAGTCCTTTTTCCATACCGACCTGATTTGAGTCATGCATCGGCTCCAAATCACAGATCCATGCTTCTAGGGCATGCTTATCACGTGAAGTTGCAAACTTTACGTGCATGCATGGCTTTAAAGGCTTCAAATGCCAAACCTAAGCTCTTAATGGGGTTCCAAGCTCAAGAGGGACCTCAATCACGACCATAACTGAAACTTTACACTTCTAGAATGCAATGAGGGTCCAGATCTGAAGTATGACCCGATCATAAGGCTTTATCACAAAGGATTTGAGGTTTTTGGGCTAATTTGGGGACAAACAAGATCTACTAGATCAATAAACAAGATGGAGGATTTATTACCAGAAAAGATGACCATAACTGAGTGTCTTCTAGATCTACTTCCTCTTCCTTGAACTCTTCAACCTTCTCCTTCTTCTACTTGCTCCAAATGTTCCTTCACAAAGCAACAACCACTCACACACTCAATAAGGGGGCTAGGGTTCGGTAATAGATGCTCTAAGAGTGATGGAGGTGAGGTTGGGGTGTATAAGTGTGTTTAAACAGGGTGCTAGCCCTTAAAATTAGGGCGTATGGACTCACCGAGTCGCCAGCTTAACTCGCGTGATCATCCCGTCTCTACTCGACGATTCGGGCTACAGACTCGTCGAGCACCCCTCAAGAAATGAAAAACTTTAATTAGATCACATACTAGAAATGGAGCATTACATCGTCCTCGAAGTCCGCAGTTGTGAACAGATCAGGGTAATGCTTCCGCTTCTCCTCCTCTGGCTCCCATGTCCATTCGGAGCCCTTCCGATGTTGCCATTGCACCTTTATCAACTTCACATCTTTGTTGCAAAGACCCTTTATCTTCCTATCTAAGATGGCAACTGGATTCTCGACATAATTCAAGCTCCCATATAATTGAATTTCGTCCAAGGAAACAACTACGGTCTCGTCAGCATTACATTTCCAAAGCTGAGACACATGGAAGGTATTGTGTGTCTGACTATGCTCCTCTGGAAGCTCTAAACGATATGCAACCTCTCCCACTCGGGCTGTAATCCTGAACGAGCCAATGAACCAAGGCCCCAACTTGCCCTGCTTCCGAAACCTCATAATCCCTTTCCAGGGCGACACCTTCAGTAGTACGAAATCCCCTACCTGAAACTCGAGATCCGAGCACCGTCAGTCTGTATAACTCTTCTGACGGCTCTGCGCGACTCGCAACTGATCATGCACCTGCTGGATCAATCTGGTGGTCTTGAGCACTACCTAAGTGCTCCCCATGACCCGGTGTCCAATCTCATCCCAACACACCGGGGTCCTGCACCTTCCTCCATATAACATCTCGAATGGAGCCTGGCCAATACTTGCATGATAACTGTTATTGTATGAAAACTATGCCAATGGGAGGTACATCTCCCAACTCCCTGCAAAGTCCAACATGCATGCACGCAGCATGTCCTCCAGTGTCTGGATCGTCCTCTCACTCTAACCGTCAGTCTGATGGCGATACGACGTACTAAAATGAAGTTGAGTGCCCAGTTCCTCATGAGACTTCTTCCAAAACCTAGATGTAAACCGAACATCCCTATTAGAAACCGCTGATACTGGCACCCCGTGCCTGGCCACCACTTCTCGAACATAAATTCCCATTAACTTTTCTTCAGATATACTCTTAGAGATCGAGATGAAATGGGCACTCTTTATCAGTCTGTCCACGATAACCCATATGGAATCCACGCTCCTCGCTCTCCTTGGTAGCTTCATAATGAAGTCTATAGTGATCTCCTACCACTTCCACATAGGAATGGGTAACGGCTGAACCGTGCCATGAGGCCGCTAATGCTCGGCCTTGACCTTCCTACAGGTCAAGCACCGCTCAACGAACCAGGCATTCTCCCACTTCATGTCGGGCCACTAATATCTCAGCCTCAAGTCCCTATACATTTTCTTTGCACTTGGATGTATTGAAAAATTGGACTTATGCACCTCCTTTAATAGCCTATGCCTCACTCCTCCTGATACCGGCACCCACACTCGTCCACATTGCCTTAAAAGACCGCAGCTATCCTGAACAAACAAAGCATACAGACCCCAAATTTTCTCCAATTTCCAATTCTCTCTCCTTTCCCCCTCAACCTGGGCCCCTCTGATCATGTCTAACAAGGGCGAAATCACAATCTTCCTCATATAAATATCCCTAATTAGGGACCCTGCCATGTTGCGGCTCAATGAACCAGCCACCACCTTAGCCTTCCCTGGATGGTATAAGATCTCGCAATCATAATCCTTCAACACATCCAACCATCTCCTCTGACAAATATTGAGGTTCTGTTGATCCATCAAATAGTTCAGACTATTGTGATCAGTTTAAATTGTGAACCGCACCCCATACAAATAATGCCTCCAGTTCTTGAGGGAAACACTGCCGCCCCTAGCTCCAAGTCATGTGTGGGGTAATTCGCCTCATGAGGCTTCAACTGCCTTGAGGCGTAAGTAATCACATGCCCCCTCCACATAAATACCACACCCAAACCCAAAATCGATGCATCACAGTACACCACTAAATCATCCAACCCCTCGGGTAGTTCTAGAATTAGAGCCTCACATAATCTCCGTCTCAGGGTCTCAAACGCCATCTTCTGATCCTCATCCCACCGATAGGTCACATTTTTCTTGGTCAAGCAGCCTAATGGCACAACGATCTTGGAGAAATCCAAAATAAATTTCCGATAGTATCCCGTGAAACCCAAGAGGCTACAAATCTCTAAGGCATTCTTCAATACCTCCCATCGCATCACAACCTCTACCTTGGCTGGTTCAACCGAAATCCGCTCCTGATTGATGACATGCCCTAATAGTTGTACTTCCCGCAGACAGAAATCACATTTGGAGAACTTTGCATATAGTTTCTCAACCCTCAAGGTCTCCAATACCTCCCTCAAATGTTGCTCGTGCTGCTCCTTGGTCTTAGAGTAGACCAAAATATCATCAATAAAAACAATCACTGACCGATCCAGCATCGGCCTACATACCCGGTTCATGAGATCCGCGAATGGTGCCAGGGCATTGGTGAGCCCAAACGGCATCACCACTAACTCATAATGGCCATATCTAGTCTAGAAATCCGTCTTCGGTATATCCTCCTCCCGAATCCTCATCTGGTGATACCCGGACCGAAGATCAATCTTGGAGAACCAAGATGCACACTGAAGCTGATTGAATATGTCATCGATCCTTGGCAAAGGATAAGGGTTCTTCACCGTCAATTTGTTCAGCTCCCTATAATCAATGCACATCTTCTGCGATCCATCCTTCTTTTTCATGAAAAGGATCGGTGCTCCCGAGGAAGAACTGTTAGAATGGGTGAAACCTCGGTCCAGCAGTTCCTGAAGCTACATAGATAACTCCTGCATCTCAAATGGTGCCAACCGATACGGTGCCTTGGCTATCGAAGCCGCACCCGACGCTAAATCAATGTGAAACTCCACCTGCCTCTCAGGAGGCATTCCTGTTAACTCTTCGGGAAAAAACTCCCGAAAATCGTGTACCACTGGCATACTGCTCATATCCGACACGCTCTCTACTCACGTATCCGAAACATAAGCAACAAAATTCCATGTAGCCTTGCTGCAATAACCTCCTAGCCCTCGCAGCCGAATAGAGGGTCGGGCCCTGCAAGGCCCTCTCACCATGAATAACCAGTTCTCCCCCACTTGGGGTTCGAACCCTGACCAACTGATTCTCTCAATCTATCATGGCCCCGTTGGCCCCTAACTAGTCCATCCCAACAATCACCTTCAATCCTCGCAGCGGTATCGAAACTAAATCAATGTGAAACCTCTCGCCATGCACATTTAGGCCACAGTCACGATATACTCATGCAACACTCATAGTGCGGTCATCTGCAATCTCCAACTCGAGAAGGGTATCCAAAGTCCCCGACGCGTCTCGAAAACTCTTGCTAAGCGCAAGAGACACAAATGATCGGGTAGCACTTAAATCAAATAGATCATGAGATGACATACCGTTGACCAAAAAGGTCCCTATACAACATGATTAATACATATATAAGCACTTCGAACAACATAAGGCAAATAAGAATAAATACGTACCATTCACGACGTCCGGTGCTGCCTGAGCCTCCTCGGTGGTCAGCAGGAAAGCGCGACTCTTCACCGCTGGAGTTTCCACCTTGACAGGGTGGCCATCAGTAATCCTCATAGTGGCGGGCGTGGGTGCCGCCACTGCTCCTCCCCCTCCCTTCAACCTCGGACAATTGGCCTTTTTATGGCCTGTTTGGTTGTAGTGGAAACATAACAATCCCTTCTTGGGGAAATCCTTGCTCATATGGCCCTGTTGGCCACAGGAGTAACATCCCGACGACCCGGCTATCCGAAAAGCCCTACTATGAAACCTGCGGCACTTGGCACACCGGCCTCGGCCCTGCTGGCCCCTACCCAAAGGATCAGAGGTCATAGGCTTCTTGACCTGAGCCCCTGCTGCCTATACCTACTCAGTCTTTCGCTTCATGCGGGACTCCAACTACATCTCCCTCTCACGGGCCTTCTCCACTATGTCATTCACGGTTTTGCACCCCGTAAATCTCATAAACTCCCAAATATCATCCCTTAGCATGGAATGACATCGGGTCTGCCTCATTTCCTCATCCGTAGCATATTGTGGGATCAACAAAGCTCGCTCTCGAAACTTGGCGGTAATCTCTGCCATAGTCTCGGTGGTCTGCTGCAATCCATGAAACTCCCTCACCAACCATTGCACCTCAATGGGCGGTGCAAACTCCAAATCGAAACATCAAACAAACTCATCCCATGATATCGTAGCAACACCGTCCGCTCCCACCTGACTAGTAACCTCACCCCACCAATCTCGAGCCCTGTCTCTTAACATACAAGAAGCAAATCCAACCTTTTCCTCCTCTGGGCAAGAACTCATGCACTCAGCATTCTCAATGTCCGCCACCCAGCGTCGGCTAGCAATAGGGTCCCTGGCCTTAGAAAACTCTGGAGCAACACACGACTTAAACTTCTGGAATGAGGGAGTTTGGGCTCCAACCTGACCTACAGAAACCTCAGCCCTGAATGCCTTGAGTCTCTCCTCCATGATCCCCATCATAACCTCCTTGACTGTCCCAAAGATGACTGGGGTCGCGTCAAGGATGCCCCTCTTGACTTTGGCCGCAATCAACTCTTGCAGCCTCTCATCAAGACCATCAGTAGTGTCTCCTGATCCTGCCTCAGATCCAGATCCCGATCCCGATCCTCCCGCTCCAAAACGTGTCATCACCATGCTGAACTGAAAATCATAAATCACGATTATCAGGATTCCATATAAGGGATCTCTCACACTGGTCCCCCTTGAAGCCATCAGATCTAACATTGGTTCGGGTACAGGTCATGTGCTTCCAGTAGTACGGCCCAATACTACATTCACACCTACCCGTACCCTTCTCGCTACCCTACCTGATAACTCCAATTCATCCCGTAACCAAACCATGTCCCACAAATACCATATGCTAATCTCAGGCTGCCCTAAGATTTATTTTGTGCATATCAATAAAATCAATCATAACAGGTTGCCTTTATGCATGTAAGTTGTACACAGAAGAAGGATCAAATAGACTTTCGAATAAGATATTCCACCCTAGAACCACAACCAAACAAGGAACAGGAAATAAGGCCAAATCGATCATTCTAAGGCTATAAGCTCCTAATCATATACAATTTTGAAAACATACACATAGCAAATTCCATATAATCAACATAGCACATCTATCAGTATAACATGGAAAACATATTATAGAACTACTTACTTGGCTCGGCTGATCATGCGCGTTGCACTCTCCTCTTTTCATTTCCCTTTTGAAAACCCTTTTTAAGTTGTATATATATATATTGTTGAAAAAAAATTTACCATTTCCTTAGTCTGAGTCCCGACACACTCGAGGGTGTGTCCGAATCCCTCAGACTTGTGCTCTGATAACAACTTATAACGACCCGATTTTCATAATAAAATTTTCATTTTTAATTAATCGCAACCATCTGCACGAACCATAAATTCCTAAAACATTTGTTTTAAGATAAACATCCATTACATCATTATTTTTCTTTTATGTCATTCGATTCTCCCAAAACATGTCAATAAAAAAGAGATAAAGTGCACGTCGTGCCATCACGCCTTGCCCTTGCCCTTAGGCTCCGAAGTACCTGAAACAAATCAACAACCTGTAAGTGAAATGCTTAGTGCGTTCCCCAGAGCATACCACTCACAATCCACATGTAACATCCGGATTTCCAAGTATCATATTTTAATTATTTATTTTGAGTTATGAAGAGGCACTCGACAAGTTGACGCCTTGACTCGTCGAGTATGATCGCGATTTGCTGACTGGATTTAATGAGTGGACTCGACAAGTCGGCGAGTCAGCTCGACGAGTCCGCGTTGAGGTTAGAAACCCTAAGTCATTGGGCCTGTGCCATATTTAAGGGATCTTATGGCCTTCATTGGCGGCCACCTTCAACCTTGAGAGAACCAGAGCACTAGAGAGCATAGTGAGTGAGAGAGGAAGCAATTTTCATCATCTCTAGTGTGACTTTGCAAGAAAGAAAGAAAAAGGGAAAGCTAGCCTGATTAAGGAGATCAGATTTGCCACCATTCGATCAGAAGGTGCTACTAGAGGTGTGAATCTACACTCTTTCTCGTGTATATGGTGGACTACTTGAATCTATGGTTTTCTTATCCCTTCTTTAGCTTGGATTCGAAGATTATGAGGTCCCAAGGTGGAATAAGTCTTAGATCTGGACCTTAAGAGGTCCAGAGAGTGCCAACCATTATGCTTTATGTTGTTCCATTAGAGATATGAACCTCGGTTGCCATTTTAGAAGCTATTTAGCCAAAAAAGCCTTATGTGTGGTGCGTGACTGTAAAGATTGGACCTTTGTGTGATTATTGAGCATTGGGAAGTCAGATCTGTATGTTAGAGAAACAGATCTGACCTTAGAAGGTCATTTGACTATTGCCATGGAAGGAACTCGTCGAGTCCATAAGGGGACACGACGAGTCGAGTCGGGTTGCCCTGCGATTCGCGACTAGTGGTAGCCTGTTGAGTGAAAGATTAATTCGACGAGTCGAGTGAGGGCTTAGGAGGATTCAGAGGACACGCATGGACTCGCCGATTCACCCGAGTGCACTTGACGAGTCTGGTCAAAGTTTGACCGTTGAAAAGAGTTGACTTCAGTTGACCTTATGGTTTTCGTCAAGCTAATTCAAGGAAGGTCAGGGAGGGGTAGAATGGTCTTCTACCCGTTCTTTAGAAATGAGGTCAAGAGAAATTATTTGATTAGGGATGTTATCTTTTGATAGGAGGAGTGTAGATCGGATTATCGAGGACGAGAGGTTATCCGACATCATACGAGGTGAGTCTTCTCACTATACTTTACCTAGAATGGAAATTATGTGTGACCGGAAGGTCTTATGTGCTATGATGAGTATGTGATGTATACTGTTATATGATATGTATGTGCTATGTCATGTTATGAGTATTATGATATGGACCGGAAGGTCAACGTTGTATGGGCCGGAAGGTCAAGATGATATGGATCGGTAGGTTAGAGAAGTGGGATGGAAAGGTCTACTAGGGTTATGGGATGGAAGTCCCCTGAGACACATTGACCAGAAGGTCTTGTAGAGTTATAGCCTTGAGTGGCGTACGTGTTGTATGTGGTACTTTGGGGAACTCACTAAGCATTTATGCTTACCATGTTGTGTGATATGTGTTTCAGGTACCAGCATGGATCGCAGGAAGGCGCCGCCATGATGCATACACACTGATAGAGATTTATGTGTTTGATATTCTGGGACATGTTTTATGAAATAACATTTGATGCATTGAGTTTTGAAATTGTTTTATGAAGATTATTATGTTTGGAAATGAAAAATTGTTTTGAAAATTTACGTTGTTACAAGTTGGTATCAGAGCCTTGGTTTGAGGGATTCGGATGCACCTTCAGGCGTATCTGAACTCAAACTGAGGATTTGAGAAAAAAATTTCATAATTAAACAAATTTTCAAAAAGAGTAAAAGATTTTGAGACGAGTGTAACGGAGCAGTGTGTACGATTAGCCAGCACCCGAACAGTGATTTCCCAAAATACCCTTAGTATGTGTTATGAGATATTATGTGATATGATATGTATGCTAGAGTAGGCTAGGTATTCATATTAGGACTAGAGTGGCCTGATTTGTGATGCCTTAGCCTTGGAGATTGTTGCTGCTATGAGATGCTTCGAGTGCGAGTAGGTAGTAGTGAGGAGCGTATGAGAGGGCTACCGAAGGGTAGCCTATGCTTACCGAGATGTAGAGTACTTGTGGTCTGGGATCTTTGGAGGAGGACTTGGGTTGAATATTGATGCGGTGTGGAAGGTAGTATAGGGCCCATACTACTAGAAACACCGGATCGGTGAGCAGTCCAAGTAAGAATCATTAGGGTACTAAGGAACAAGTAGATTGGGTTATCGAGTGTGAGTATACTCGAGCGAGTCTTTGATATTTTTATGTTGTATTTCAGAGACATCATGGTTGGGACACGTCACAGACTAGAGACCATCGACGTGAGTGACGAGGAGCTTCATCACATGATCCACGATGAGGTGGTTGCGGCTATCCGCGCAGAGATACCGAAGATCTTTGGGTCTATCAAGACCACTTTGATTGAGAAATTTGATGAGAGATACGTTGTGGTTACTGAGACTGCGGCTGCTGCAACTACTCCAGCTGTTGCTGCTGCTAGACCTCAGGGGGTTGACTCGTTGTTGTTCCATGAGTTCAGCAACACGAAGCCACCAAATTTTGATGGGACACAAGATCTGATTTCTGCGATGAGATAGATTTCTAATATTGAGGGATGCTTCTACACCTGCTCGTTTCCGGAGCATCTGAGGGTACAATTCGCGCTAAACAAGCTTCGCTTGGGAGCGACGGATGTGTGGAAGTTTGTGACAGCAAACTTCACTCTCGCAGAGATTTCAGAGGTGAAATGGAAGAGGTTTACCACCATGTTCAGAGATGAGTATGTTCCCCCGATGGAGAGGGAACAGTTGGTGCGGGAGTTCTTGTCCCTTAAGCAAGGGACGAAGTCTATGACTGTGATTACATGGATGTTTCTCGAGAGGGCGTTGTTTTGCCCTGAGCACGCGTCTTCTGAGCAGCCATGCATGAGTAGATTGTTGGATTAATGTCTAAGTCCATAACTGTAATTGGAAAGACTTGACCAGACCCGGCATGGTCCATTTGGGTTGCATGGCATCTTGCATTTGGATAGACCATAATGAGATAAATAACACTTAAGGTTGGTTAATATATTATAAGTTCTAATATATTAATAAGATTATTTAATTAGTATTGATCAAGAATTAATCTATAATTAATTAAGTGATCAAAAGAAGACAAATTATATATATGGGTTGATTGTGTAAATCATCCATACTTGTATGGTGGGCTAATGCTCCATGGATTATTATGTTGGGCTAAAACCCATATGATGCTCCTGATGGGTTTTAGCCATAAGATCTTTCCTATGTGCGCATGCAAAACCCTAATGCTCGGATCTAGGCTTTCTAATAAACATGCTTTGAATCCAAGACTTCTAATTACTAATTAGGCTAAATAACAATATTGAAACAGATCTAGAATCATACCTTTGAGTTCCTTGTTGATCTTGAGGTCTTGGAGCTTCTAGAGTCACAAATGTCACTCCTCTAATGGCTTACAAACACCAAAAGCAAGGAAGATGATTTAGGAGAGAGGAGAGGCGAGGAATTCGACCAGAGGTTCCTTACTTTAGGTCAAGTTTCGAATTCCCCATGCCATAGGGTCTATTTATACTTGTAGACTCCTTAAGGATTACAGATAAGTCCCTATCAGATAATCTTCTCTTAAGGCTATCCAAATCCATTCCTAAGATAAGCCTTTGGACGATTTTAGCTATCCTATATCTTATAGAATTCGTCCATAGCATATCCAAATGGATTTACTGTCCAAAGTTTAACTATCAAACAATTGACAGTTTATACCCCTTTATTTAATTAATCTCTTTAAGTCACCAAATTATTTCTAATTAATTCTATGACTTATATTAATCAAATAACAATATATTATTCCTTATATTATTCCCATAATATATTAATAATATTTACTCTCTCTTATTAAATCATCCTATCAAGTTGCTATGGTG
The DNA here is from genome assembly GCF_002870075.4 of Lactuca sativa. Lineage (NCBI taxonomy): Eukaryota > Viridiplantae > Streptophyta > Magnoliopsida > Asterales > Asteraceae > Lactuca > Lactuca sativa. The sequence goes on along the minus strand of NC_056630.2, from coordinate 293,863,787 downwards.
AAGGCAACCCAAAAGGACTATGCACAACCGGATATAGTTACAGCCTTAGACACTATTCCAATAGTCTCCCACTTGGATAAGTCTAGTAACTATACAAGTACAATTCGGTTTGCAATCGTAGCTCTCAAAGACGTTGTCAAACTCTGATCTAATCAATCTTGTCCTTTAGATAAGGGAACGTACAGTCCTCTGTTAGATATCATGCTGACAATCCTATGGAATGGTTAGTCAAGCATTTTGGTTTCTTGATCTCTGATTTATTTGACATAGAACTTAATCGAACATATCAATTCAGTTCTGACCGGGCCCGGCACATAAGTCAAATCAAATCATCGAGCGGCCGAGATATCGCTTTTACCTTCTTAGATAAAAGTTACAGATAAACTTCGACTTATATGCATTTACTTATTCATTAACCAACTATACACAACAATGCGTTTTATAACACCGAGTTACTGATGCGTTTTCGCATTATCAATGTACAACCAATTAACAAATAACAAACCATATATCTAGGTTTTAAGACTATAGGATATTATCGTCTTGCGATCACCCTTTTTATATCTTATTCCATAAGGTGATTCCAGCAAGCGCGGGTTTATTCCAATGCTCCAAGCTAGTTCATAAGCACTCATGAACGTTGCAGCAATCCTTTGCTATGTCTAACACCATTTAGACATTCTACACACCAATTCATGACAATCTTCATTCATATCTACTCCCAACATATGAACGATTGTGGACCATTTGAACAATTCGATTACTCCTAATAAACTCAATTATTCTGGAAGTCAAAACATGCAAAGTGAAACAATAGTTAAACAATTAACATAAGACAGTAACATTACTTATAAATAAAACCCCTTTATTTAATCATCAAATGTTAATTACATTTATCTATTACACGTTTCTAATACTATCTAATCTATGCTAATATCATCCTTCAGCCCAATACTCCTAGCATGCTGTAAGTGCTTAACCCTACTCAGTCCCTTCGTAAGCGGATCTGCTGGGTTATCTTCTAATGATATCCTCTTCACTACGAGTTTTCCTTCTTCTATACGATGTCTGATGAAGTGATATTTTCTGTCGATATGTCTTGATCTACCATGATCCCTCGGTTCCTTGGTTAAGGCAACCGCACCTTCGTTATCACAGAAAATCTCCATTGGCTCCTTTATGGCAGGTACGACTCCAAGATCACCGATGAAGTTCTTTATCCATATCGCCACCTTCGACGCTTCGCTCGCTACAATGTACTCTGATTCGCACGTTGAATCAGCTACGGTTTCCTGCTTGGAACTCTTCCATGTCACTGCTCCTCCATTTAAGGTAAAGACCCAGCCCGACTGCGAACGATAATTGTCCCTGTCGGTCTGAAAACTGGCGTCACTATACCCTCGCACCTTCAAGTCATCACTCCCTCCGAGGACTAAGAACCATTCCTTCGTCCTCCGAAGGTACTTAAGGATATTCTTCACCGTAATCCAATGTGCTTTGCCAGGATTCCCTTGATATCTGCTAACCATGCTCAAAGCGAAGGCTACATCAGGGCGAGTACTCGGCTCATTTCTGCTATCTGAGCTTCGGCACTCGGACTTTGAGTCTTAGTCAACTTGGCATTGCTTTGTATCGGTAATTCTCCCTTCTTTGAGTTTTCCATACTAAAACGTTTTAGTACCTTCTCTAAGTAAGTGTTCTAACTAAGTCCAATTAGTCTCTTACTTCTTTCTCTCACTATCCTTATTCCCAAAATGTAAGAAGCTTCTCCGAGGTCCTTCATAGCGAAGCACTTCCCGAGCCAGGACTTAACTTCCTGCAGAGTCGGGATGTCGTTTCCTATGAGTAATATGTCATCGACATATAGAACGAGAAAGCTTACTATACTCCCACTGGCTTTGACATATACACAAGATTCGTCTTCGCTTCGTACAAATCCAAACTCTTTGACTTTCTCATCGAAGCAAAGATTCCATCTGCGAGACGCTTGCTTAAGTCCATAAATGGACTTCTCAAGCTTACATACTCTATTAGGATGCTTCGGATCCACAAACCCCTCTGGCTGAGCCATGTAAACATCCTCAGCCAACTTCCCGTTAAGGAAAGCGGTCTTGACATCCATTTTCCAAATCTCATAATCACGAAATGCGGCAATAGCTAGCATCACTCTAATAGATTTAATCTTCGCAACTGGTGAGAAGGTCTCATCATAGTCAACTCCAGGAGTTTGAGTAAAGCCCTTCGCAACCAATCGTGCTTTATATGTGTTTGCACCCAACGGTCTTACGTCCGGGCACATAATCAACCAAATTCCAAACTTGGTTATCATACATGGATTGGATCTCGCTATCCATTGCCTCTCTGCATTTCGCAGAATCCGGGCCTGCCATGGCTTCCGTATAGCTATTAGGTTCATCAAGATTTATTAGTGTACCATCACTAATATACGTGTCCCCTTCGGTAGTAATATGAAAACCATAAAACTGGGGTAGAACTCTAACTCTATCGGAACGTCTAAGAGGTAAGGATTCGTCAATCGGTTCAACCGGAGTTTCCTCCTCGGGTTGAGTGCCAGCGGTAGAGGTTCCTTCATCTATCGACTCTTGAATCTCTTCAAGCTCGATTTGCCTCCCACTATCTCCTTGGCTTATGAGTTCTCGCTCTCGGAAAACTCCTCTCCTCGCAACAAAGACAACATTGTCCTTCGGTCTATAGAAGAGATATCCAAAGGATGTCTGCGGGTAGCCGATGAAAATACATCGCTCACTTCGAGTTTCAAGCTTGTCGTGAGTATCTCGTCTTACGAAAGCCTCGCAACCCCAAACCTTGATATGTGCCAACGAGGGAGCTTTCCATGTCCACATCTCGTGAGGTGTTTTGGCAACCTTCTTAGTAGGGACTCGGTTAAGGATATGGGCGGCAGTCTCTAAGGCATACCCCCAAAAAGAGATAGGTAGTGAAGCACGACTCATCATAGAGCGAACCATATCCAATAAGGTTCGATTACGCCTTTCTACCACACCATTCAACTGCGGTGTCCTAGGAGGCGTCAATTGCGAAACTATTCCACACTCCTTGAGATAATCGTGGAATTCAAGACTTAGGTACTCTCCTCCTCGATCGGATCGAAGCATCTTGATTTTCCTGCCCAATTGATTCTCCACTTCATTCTTGAACTCTTTGAACTTTTCAAAGGTTTCCGACTTTTGCTTGATTAAGTAGATATACCCATATCTACTATAGTCATCGGTAAAAGTCACATAGAAGCGGTTCCCATCCTTCGTGGTTGATCTAAACGGTCCACATACATCGGTATGTATTAGGTCCAATAGACCATCGCCCCTATCACATGTACTCGTGAAGGGTGACTTAGTCATCTTCCCAAGTAAACAAGACTTGCATGTGTCATCTTCCCTAAGGTCGAATGATTCCAACACTCCATCCTTTTGGAGTTGGGCTATGCGTTTCTTGTTGACATGTCCAAGACGACAATGCCATAAGGATGCTTTATCCATACTAGTGGAAGAATCAATATTCAAAACATCATTTGCTAAGTTATCAACAATCATAACAGTTTCATATATTCCATTACATGGTATAGCTTCAAAGTAAAAGACACCATTTAGATAAGCCAAAATAGAACCATTCTCATTATTAAAAGAAAATCTAAATCCTTGTCTATATAAACCATGAAATGAAATGATGTTTCTAGCCATTTCTGGCGAATAGCAACAATTGTTCAAATCTAAAACCAACCTATTCCTAAGCACTAAAGAATACACTCCAATCTTGGTCACAGGCGACGATCTTCTGTTCCCCATGATTAGATTTATCCTTCCTTGCTCCACATCCCTACTTCTTCTTAGTCCCTGCACATTAGAACAAATGTGATAACCACAACCGGTATCAAGGACCCAAGAAATAGCATGATTAGAATCGTTAGATTTAATTGTGTATATACCTGCGAAAGATGGCTTGATCTTTCCTTCTTTGATTGCTTGCAGGTACTCTGGGCAGCTTCTCTTCCAATGTCCTATCTTGTGGCAGTGGTGGCACTCTGCCTCCTTCGGGTTAGGACAGGGCTTAGCGGGATCAACTTTGGTCCCACTAGAAGAGGTACCATCTCAGGCTTTGACCTTGCGATAGTTCTTCGATGAAGCCTTCCTCTTCTTTCCCTTTCCTTGACCAATAGCCAAGACAGGAGCAGCAGGTGGATTGGGAGTCGGTGCAGCAGACTTGTCCTTGAAGTTGCTCTCAGCGACTCTCAAGAGACCTTGGAGTTTGCTTAGGGTGACCTCCTCTTTGTTCATGTGGTAGGTCATCCTGAACTGGTTGTACATCGGAGGCAAAGAGTGAAGCACCATGTCGATCGCCAAGTCTTCCCCGAAGTCAACATTTAACTTGCGAAGGCGGTCGACATACCTTTGCATCTTTTGCAAGTGCACAGTAAGAGATTCTCCATGACCCATCTTCGCGGAAATCATGATAGTGAAAATCTCATACCGCTCTTGTCTCGCGTTTTGGTGGTACCTCTCCAATAAGTCTTGGTGCATCTCGTACGGGTACATGTCCTCGTAGGACTTTTGGAATTCGGAGTTCATGGTAGCAATCATGATGTAATGTACCTTCGTTGCATCTCGCTCATGAGTTTCAAAGGCGATGATTTCGGCTGGAGTAGCGATTTCGGTGTTGATTTTCTCGAGCTTCTCATCAAGGACATACTCCTTGTCCTCATAGCGAGCAATGGTGCGAATGTATCTTATCCATTCGCTAAAGTTCGTTCCATCGAAAGTGACCTTTTGGCAAAGGCTCATCAACGTGAAAGAACTATCAGCAGCGTTGTTAGCGTTCGACATCTATAATTAGAAAAGGACAAAGATAGATTAGAATATGAATCCCTAATTATCACCCAATAAGAAAAATTAGGGCTAGGATCCAACAATGACATTTACATATTAGAAAAGGGATGCCGTAATCTAACATGCAAATAAATTGAAGGTAAGTGAATGACGATTCACTAATTCTCCATCACAAAACCTAAACTATTAGCCCTAAGTGTTTTTGAGAATTCCTAGGTTCGGATGAGATTCATTGAAACTATTCAATGGCATGTTTAAATCTCGATATGCCCCTCTAGTTTGTGACTGGGATGCCGAGGATCACAAAGCGGGTGTGAATTACCATGTAAATTCACATAGTGCCTTCATTGTAACGATCACCTATTCGACGTGCCGGTAAACCACACACGCTCCATCAAACTATGATAAACAATGAATCACCCTTTGCCACCTTCGCTTAGAACCAATTAGTTTGCTGGTAAACCACACACGCTCCACTAACTTCTTAGCAAGGTGCAAAGCGTAATTTCATGGGATTGCATCAATTCACTTTTCCTAAAGTAACTAAGATTGGGAATTTTAAAATATGTGTAGTTACTTTATATTTCTTATTATACTTTTAATGAGAGGATGAGGTTGCCCTATCCTACCCGTTCGGCTAACGACCCTCCACCAATCAAGCAAGCGGTGGGTGTGAGTGTACACCCATTAAGCGCCATTTTATAGGCCGCAACCTTATACCCACCTTATAGATCGGCTTCGTGAATGAGGCCTACTAACGGTAAGACTAGCATTTAGTTATACATATATATATTATACTAGTAATATCATATTAGTATAGGGTTGTATTTTAAAGCTTTTAAAATCTAGGGTTTTGAAATTTAAGTTGTCTAAATTAAAACTTTTAATCATAAATATAAATTTCAAAACTTGAGGGCAAGTTTTAAACATTTAAAACATGGAGGATCAAATAACAAATAATTCCAATTAACAATTAATATCCTAATTATCTATATTTGATTTATTCAAGATTTCTTTTAAGATAATTATCAAAATAATCAAAATAATTAATTAATTATCATATAAGGGAATCAAATATTTTATTATATGATAAATATCTTTAATTAGATCAAGATTGCAGTTATATTTATCAGAAAAACGAATTAACATTGATCTAATTAGTTTATGGAAAGTTTAGATAAGATAATTACAAAGAAATCCCGAATCTGGCCATTCCTGACGCCTGGACTCGCCGAGTGCACAAGGGGACTCGCCGAGTCAGGCCTACTCACCGAGTCCACCTTGGAACTCGCTGATTCCATGACTCAGAAACCTAAAAATCGAATTTTGCAGGTTTGTTTCAGTTAATAAAGCAACAATTTAAAGAAAACCAAGCTAGGCTCTGATACCACTGATGGGTTTTATCCATAAGATCTTTCCTATGTGCGCATGCAAAACCCTAATGCTCGGATCTAGGCTTTCTAATAAACATGCTTTGAATCCAAGACTTCTAATTACTAATTAGGCTAAATAACAATATTGAAAAAGATCTAGAATCATACCTTTGAGTTCCTTGTTGATCTTGAGGTCTTGGAGCTTCTAGAGTCACAAATGTCACTCCTCTAATGGCTTACAAACACCAAAAGCAAGGAAGATGATTTAGGAGAGAGGATAGGGGAGGAATTCGACCAGAGGTTCCTTACTTTAGGTCAAGTTTCGAATTCCCCATGCCATAGGGTCTATTTATACTTGTAGACTCCTTAAGGATTACAGATAAGTCCCTATCAGATAATCTTCTCTTAAGGCTATCCAAATCCATTCCTAAGATAAGCCTTTGGACGATTTTAGCTATCCTATATCTTATAGAATTAGTCCATAGCATATCCAAATGGATTTACAGTCCAAAGTTTAACTATCAAACAATTGACAGTTTATACCCATTTATTTAATTAATCTCTTTAAGTCACAAAATTAATTCTAATTAATTCTATGACTTATATTAATCAAATAACAATATATTATTCATTATATTATTCCCATAATATATTAATAATATTTAATCTCTCTTATTAAATCATCCTATCAAGGTGCTATGGTGAAGGCAACCCAAAAGGACTATGCACAACCGGATATAGTTACAGCCTTAGACACTATTCCAACAGCTCCATGGATGCTCCATCGTCTTTTTGTACCCCTGGATCATGGAAATGAAAACCATGACAATTAGGGTTTAACCTAATTGTCACTAACTATATAAGCATTTTATTGTTGACAAAATCGTGACTGTGTGTATGATAGAAAGGGCTAGTCGATTTTCATGAAGTGTGTATATTCTCTAAAGTCTTCCCAAGTGCATATGATGTTGTGTGAACCATTTGAGGTGTCACACTTGGGGCACTAGGCACTCAAGCTTCATGAAGACAAGCTACATCAAACAAAGGTACGTATTCTATCCATTTGATTACCTAAGTATCAATTATTGTATGCTAGATAGGGTAATACCTTGGAAAGTTCATAATTGCATGTATAATAGAGAAAACATAGATCCAAGGTATTTAGGGTTGCATGTACACTTAGGAGTGTTAGATTGCTCAAAACCCAACAGTGGTGTCAGATACTTGGCTTGTTTTCTTGTTGTACTTGCTTAAACTGCTTAAAAATCAAATTTTGGTGCTGTCAGCACAGCAGACTCGCCGAGTCCACTGATGGACTCGCCGAGTCCAAGGCAAAAAGCATCCAACTCGCAGAGGTTGTTCGTGCACTGAACGAGTTGGGCCCCCTGACAGCATATATTCGACTGTTTTGGCTGAAATTGGACCAGGAACATTACCCTAAGATGTTTTTGGACTTATAAAGTTGTTTTTGATGTGGTACTATTCATGCTAATCCAATTTCAAAGATAATTGTCAATAGATTCATGGTTTGTATTAGTTTAAGTGTTATGCTAATTACATGAAAAAGTTTGATTCCAATTATCTTGTTCATATATGTTGCTTAGATTAATAGAAAAGGTTGATTGATTATGTGTCTTTGATCCATTTAAATCTAAGAGTTGATTCTAAAATGTGTTTTTGTAACTTGTCCTCATGTTACATGAAAAGTCACATTATGGTTTCTTAAAACTCATAAAAGTTGGCAAAGGTTACAAAATGAAGACTATTGTTCTCATTAAATGGTTTTATGACTCCATTGTTGGATTAGTGTCAAAGTCCATAACTATTTTGGTATGTACTTGACCCGATGGTGCCTGGTCCTTTTGGGTTGCCTTCACCAAAGCAAGTTGATAGGATGAATTATGGAGAGAGAGAGAGAGAGAGAGAGAAGATTAATTATGATTTATTAATATATTATAAGAATAATATATTAAAGGAGAAATCATATTGTTTAACTAATATTAGTCAATAATTAATTAAGAATTAATTATGTGGCTAAAAGACATTGATTAAACTTAAGGGACTAGAACTGCCAATTGTATGATAGTTGAATATTGGGGTAATGGACTCCATATTAGAGGGGTGGACGAATACTATGGGGAAACCCATTAGAAATCATCCTAGGCCTCTAAGGAGGGAGTCAATGGGTTGCTTAGGGCTTAAGCAGTCAAATTAGGGTTTCCTTGTTAGATAACCCTAATAGCCTCACTATTTAAGGATCCCTAGAGCACCAAAAACGTGGCTAAGAGTTTCCTTAGGGTTTCCAAACGTTTTTGGGTGCCTCCTCTCTTATCATTCTTCATTCTCTTGCTCTTGGTGTTTGTGAGCCATTAGAGGAGTGACACTTGTGACTCTAAGCTTTCTAAAGCCATTACAAGGAGGATTTGAGTTGTTACTGCAATATAACAACAAGAGGTATGTAATCTAATCTTCTTGGTGAATTTCAAAAATAGTATGACTCATTAGGGTTTTATTATGTGTTCATAATGTTGTGTATCTAATAGTGAAAACATAGATCCAATTCTAGGGTTGCATGCATACATAGGATTGTTTGTATAAAACCCATCAGTGGTATCAAAGCCATTGGTTAACTTGTTCTCAATTAGTTTATTCAATTGTATGAACTTGACAAATTAGGGTTTATAGCCAATAAACCCTAGGAGGGTATAGATTTCGAGATTAGGGTTTCCTAACCCTAATTTGCGAAAACATCATGAAAAGGTTTTATGAATCCTTTCCACTAGTCGAAGATTTCGAAATCTACGGTTTGCAAACCCTTTCGAGATTAGCCTCCTTCCCGAAGATAAGATCCCAAATTTTAGGGATTTGGATAATCCCATATCTTTTAATTATCTTTTAATTGTTAAATATGGTAATTAAAGATTTTGAATTATCCCATCCCTTATTTTTGAGATTTAGAGAGGGATTCAAAGGATTAGGATATCTTAAATGTATAAATGGTAATTATCCTCATGATCTAGATAATCCTTTGTGATTTAATAATTTAAATTAATTGTTTAATTTATGGTAATTATTAAATCAAGAGTTTTAATATTTAAAATTTTAATTTAAATGTCTTAAATTCGAAAATTTTAAGTGAGATTAAAACCTAATTGTTTTGAAATGTTTCAAAACTTGCCCTCAAGTTTTGGAATTTAAATTGTTAAATTAAAGTTAATTTTGAAAGTCTAAATTCCAAAACCCTAATTTTGAAAAGTTCAAATTACACCCTTATGGTTTTATTAACTTAATTAAGTGTATAATTAAATCCATAATGATATGGTTCATATTTAAAATAAACTAAAAGTGTAATTTATAAAATTGAACCACCTAGTATTTTAAAAGTATAAAATACACCCTTATACTATGTATAACATTAAAAGTCTAATATTATATATGTATAACTTAAATACTAGTCTTACCGTTAGTAGGCCTCATTCACGAAGCCGATCTATAAGGGGGGTATAAGGTTATAGCCTATAAAATGGCCATTTAATGGGTGTCCACTCTCACCCACCGCTTCCTTGATTGGTGGAGGGTCGTTAGCCGAATGGGTAGGATAGGGAAAACCCTTTCCATTAAAAGTATAATGAAGTATAAAGTAACTAAAAGTTTTGCAAAATTCCCAATATTAGTTACTTTAGGCAAAAGTGAATTGATGCAATTCCATGAAATTACACTTTGTGCCCTTGCGAAGACGTTAGTGGAGCGTGTGTGGTTAACCAACACACTAAATGGTTCTAAGCAAAGGAAGCAAAGTGTGACTCGATGTTTGTCATAGTTCGGTGGAGCGTGTGTGGTTAACCGACACATCGAATAGGTGACTGTAACATGTGGGGGCACCATGTAAGTTTGCATGGTTATTCACACCCGCTTTGTGATCCTCGGTATCCCAATCACAAACTAGAGGGGCATATCGAGATTTAAACATGCCATTGAAAAGTTCAATGAATCTCAAACGATCTAGGAGTTTTCATATATTTAAAACATAAATTTCTTTTTTCGTTTTTCACGGTGGAAATTGGTAAATCGTCATTTATCTACCTTAAAATATTCTGCAACTAGATTACGGCATCCCTCTTCTAAGTTGTAGAGTATTGTGTTGGATCCTAGCTTTGATGTTTCATTTGGGTGTCACATTAAGGATTCGAATCAACTTAACTTGAATTTTCTCCCGTTTTGTAGATGTCAAAGTACGACAACTATGGTATTCCCAAATCTCGTGGAACAAGCTTTCCACATGAAGATGATGTTCCACGATTCGATCGAGGAACAAGAGATCATGATTCACTTCCTCCACCTCCTCCAATTATTCTCCCTAACCCACAAGCTCGAAGGCTTGAGAAGTTCAAGCTCACTCAAGCCCTTTTGGCAAGTAAACATGGGAAACCTGTCTGTGTACACGTCGTAGATCAAACTCCCAAACTTGGCGAGCTGGTCGAGCAAATTTGCTTTTAGCCGCTGAATCAGAAATGATTTGGCGAGCTGGTCGAGCAAATTTGTCTGGTAAATCAAACTCCCAAACTTCAATGGATATTGAAAATGTTGACATTGGAGATCCAGAAAAGGTAGATTCTGAGATAGTTCCATGTTCCATTCCAAAGGAATCCATTCACTTTTATTGCTAAGAGAAGGGGCATTGGAGACGAAGCTGCCCTATTTACCTAACAGATCTAAGAGATGCGGGAGTCAAAACGTATGGCTCTAATTTAGGTAAAATCCATTAACTAACTTTTTTAAATTCCTATTCTAGATTCTTAATACATGATGTGATAAGATTACATTTGATGTTTTGTAGAATCGAAGAAAGAGAGGAAGCTTAAAAGAAGAAGTGAGCGGAATCTAATCATGAAGAAATGGATTTCGATCGCATTACTTGAAGATTGGATTCTTGAGCTACTACTTAGAGTTAGAATAAGAGTGCTAAGAAATATGTATTAACATAGTTTTTCAATGAATTGCATTGTAAGGACAAATTTTTCCGCAATAAAATAAAATACTGATTTTATATTATTTATTTATCCTTGCGATGGCGTGTATGAAAAATGATGTTGTGAATGCTTCTATCATTAGCAATAATGGATTTGATTCTTAATTATGTGGAAATGTCGAGAATTTACCAAATAGGGAGGGCTATAAGATTAACTGTAATTCTGAATTGATTGAAAGAGTACACAAAGTTGTGTGTTGATCAAGTCCACCACAAGAGTAACAAAGATATTCGTCATGATTTACTAAAGGTTTAGTAAATATGATTACACTTATAAGATTAACTGTAATTCTGAATTGATTGAAAGAGTTTAGATCAATATCAGAACAAATAAGAAGAATCAAGTAGGCAGAAAGATAAAACTTTCTCTATTCTAAGAAGAAGGGAGAGTACATTTTATTATGTTTTATGATAGGTCTTAATGATTAAGAACCATATCTCAATTGATCCTCTAAGTGAGTCTTAGTATAATTGTATGTCTGATAAGAGGAATCAAGAATTAAAGAAATGGTTAAATCAAGAAGTCAATCATACTTCATTCCAAAACAAGTCTTAGAGTTAAGATTGTGACATTGAGTGACAAGTCTTAAGAAGGTTTATAACATTCACCAAATGTGGAAAGTTGTGATGTCTTGGATAATACAAAGACCAACTAGGACCTATTTTGTGAAGTGTTTTGTGTTGATAAAAGCTACACTAACTCTTGAATATTTGTTTGTCGAGAAATGTTTATTGAAAAGAGAATCTTATATGTCAAGGAGTAAGTGGGAGTCTTAATGGTCTTGAAAAGTTCAAGAACTAATCAAGAATAAACCTTATCGATCATCACTAGCACACGATTTGCGGTTCACAACCTATCGTGTTGACACTATCTTGTTTCTGTGCCGTTCCAATTGAGTTAATTATGCATGTGAGTTCTATGAGTTCTCATTTGAATGCATAAAAGGCAAGCAACTTGATAAATGAAAAGTACATTGATAGGAAAGGATGAGCTGCTTAACTGCTTGGAAGACATGGTGGGCACTCGTGTTACCATAAGGCAAGAAATCAAGATTAAGAGTTCCGTCCATACGAGTTTGGATTTGTTGCAAATCTTGGTTATGACAAATTCACATGGATAGGAACACATACACCATAAAAATCTAAGTTTCATAAGATTCCCTCCATCATGAAGATAACTGTGAGGAAATACTTTCACTAAGAGAGAGTTTAAGAAGATAGTGATTGTGAAAATTGGATTCTCGAATTCAATTATGGTTACGGTATCCCTTTCCATGATTCGAATTGTAAGATTTGGCAATTAGTCTGAATGGTTTAGACACACATATGAACTATCTTAGGAAAAGGTGTATAAGTTTAAGAAGCTTTGATAAAGGCTTATCGAGGCATCTGGTATTAGAAATATGAAAGTTCAGCTTCTTTCTGAATACATATCAAAGCTAGTGGGAGCATAAGTGTTATGCTTATATGATAATAATCATCATGATAGTGGGAGCATAAATGTTGAGCTTGTATGATTATTAAGGCAAGTATTGCAAGTTAGCAATTTTAATTATAGAAAACAAGAGTTATACTTTGCAAAGTCGTAAGGTTTGAAAAGTTGTTTTGCTATAATTAAGGGAGAGAATATTATGCTTCATTTCAAATCTAAAGGCTTAGGTTGTGGAATGTTAATAAATTTAGTCAAGGATACATAGTGCGTTCTCAAAATTTCGAGTATGATTATAACATCCCTCTTCATAGTTCGAATTGTGAGAACGTGACACATTAAATATTATGGCAGAAGATTGATAAAGTATCGTATCTTTATGTAAGGCATTATGCATCGTGTCCCATACGCTACGGGTATAGGATCGATTGCAAGTGCTATAATATTTGACCATTCTAAAATTTTCCAAATGTCTAGCGCATTTAGAGGGAAAAAGGACAAGAATCGGTTTTGACTAAGATAATTAAACAACTATCAAAGGACGATCCAAAGCTCACTGAGGATTGGTCGCTTGTGAGTAGTTGGAAGTATGGTATTGGATGGACCATATCGACATTATTATGGATAGATAAGATTTTATTATGAATGAGTTGTCATATGGCAAATATGGAAATGTTTCCATATTGGGAGTTGGATATTGAGAATCTATATCTAGATTAGAAACTTTTATGCAAGAAAGGAAGTTCAAAGGAATGTACTTTGAGTGAGAAACATCATATCTATAGAATTGTTTCTTATAGAGATTGGCCAAGTCTTGATGATTTTGAGCTATGACTTTACGAAAGAATCATTGCATAAAATGTTAGAATCTAGCATAAGTAACAAGAATTTGATATTCTTACACTTGTGATAGGGATTGGGAGTTGTGAAATGAGTATGATTGGAAATGTGTTCATTTGATCTATTTCACAAAGTAAGGACCATAGGTAAATATTGTGTGCATGCTAAGAGCATGGGACAAGTGTAGTAATAATTCAAGAAAGAAGTTGATTACCCGAAACCACAAATAATGATTAATCAATATGGTGATAAATAAAAGGTGTTTTATTTATACTCAAGGGTTTGGGACCATATAGGATTAGTATTATTCTTGTGTTTCACTTTGCATGTTTTGACTTCCTGAATAATTAATTATTTTAGAATAATCGAATTATTCGAACGGACCACAGTCGTTCATATGTTGGAAGTAGGTATGAATGAAGACTGTCGTGAATTGGTGTGTGGATTGTCTAAAGTGTATTAGAGATAAGCAAATGTTTTCTGCAACGTTCATGAGTGCTTATGAATATGATTTGAGCATTGGAATAAACCCACGCTCACTTGGATCACTTCATGGATTTTATCACGAGTGATTGGTGAGACGATAATATCTTATATTCTTGAAACCGAGATGTGTGAGTTGTATCTTGCGAGTCAGTTACACATTGATAATATGTAAATGCACCAGTAACTTGGTGTTATAAGCATATTTTTGTGTGTGATTCCGTAAGTGAGTGCAAGGAAGCATTGAATCAAAGTTTAGCCGTTCCTTTTATCCAAATTAGGATGAAAGCGATATCCGTGGGCCCCTCGATGATTTAGTAATGACACCTAAGCGCTTGGCCAAGCCAGGACTAATTTGAAGTGTTCAATTGTAGTCTGTTGTCAGTCGTCAAAAATCGAAAATCGGGAAACAACACATAGACAGAGAGAATGATTTACATACATGTCTCAGTGTATACGATATCTAGAATGGAGGAATATATGACCTCTTATCTAAAGGACGCGTATCTGATAAGATCAGAGTTGACAGCGGCTTTTGAAAGCTACGATTGCGGATCAGGATTTGAAGTCGTATGCATAATAGTTATTAGACTTATCCAAGTGGGAGACTGTTGGATTAGTGTCTAAGTCCATAATTATTTTGGTATGTACTTGACCTGATGGTGCATAGTCCTTTTGGGTTGCCTTCACCAAAGCAACTTGATAGGATGAATTATGGAGAGAGAGAGAGAGAGGATTGATTATGATTTATTAATATATTATAAGAATAATATATTAAAGGAGAAATCATATTGTTTAGTTAATATTAGTCAATAATTAATTAAGAATTAATTGTGTGGCTAAAAGACATTAATTAAACTTAAGGGACTAGAACTGTCAATTGTATGATAGTCGAATATTGGGGTAATGGACTCCATATTAGAGGGGTGGACGAATTCTATGGGGAAGCCCATTAGAAATCGTCCTACGCCTCTAAGGAGGGAGTCCATGGTTTTCTTAGGGCTTAAGCAGTCAAATTACGGTTTCCTTGTTAGATAACCCTAATAGCCTCACTATTTAAGGACCCCTAGAGCACCAAAAACGTGGCTAAGAGTTTCCTTAGGGTTTCCACACGTTTTTGGGTGCCTCCTCTCTTATCATTCTTCGTTCTCTTGCTCTTGGTGTTTGTGAGCCATTAGAGGAGTGACACTTGTGACTCTAAGCTTTCTAAAGCCATTACAAGGAGGATTTGAGTTGTTATTGCAATAAGGTACTAATCCATGAAATGACACTTTGCACTTTGTTTAAGTTGTTAGTGGAGCGTGTGTGGTGTTAACCAGCACACTAATATGGATTTAACAAGGTAGGCAAAGGGTAACTTAATATTTATCATAGTATTAGTGGAGTGTGTATGGTTAACCGGCACATCGATTGAGGGGTAAATATTAAGGGTACCAAGTATATTTGCACGGTTACTTCACACCATGTTTTGTGATCCTTGGCATCCTAGTCACAAAACCTGAAGGGCACACTCGAGATTGAAACATGCCATTAAATAGTTCAATGAATCTCAAAAGAATCTAGGAGTTTCACAACCAATTAAATCCTAATAATACATTTCGTTTATCTCGGTGGAAATTGGTGAATCGCCATTCACATACCTTCAAATATTTTATAGCTTGGATTACAGATCCCTCTACTAAGT
Organism: Lactuca sativa; assembly: GCF_002870075.4. Classification (NCBI taxonomy): domain Eukaryota; kingdom Viridiplantae; phylum Streptophyta; class Magnoliopsida; order Asterales; family Asteraceae; genus Lactuca; species Lactuca sativa. The sequence goes on along the minus strand of NC_056630.2, from coordinate 293,848,090 downwards.
TATAAAATAGTTTGTTGGCTCCTAGCCTTAATATTTCGTATTGGATGTTATATTAAGGAATTTAGATCAACTATCTTGAATATCTCCCAAATGATGTCTAGTTGAGACATCTATGATCCTCCCAAATCTCTTGGAACTTCACTGCCTCCACCTCCTCCAATTATTCTCCCTAACCCACAAGTTTTAGATCACTCAAGCCCTATTGGCAAGGCAAGATCTAGGTGTGATCACATCTTAGAGATGAAGTCACATATTGACAAGCCGGGAGAGTTGGGTGTCAAAGTCTTGAGAAAGTTGGATGTCCAATCACTTTCTAAGTCACATAGTGAGTTCCTTTGGGAGTCCTATGAAACAGACTATGACAAAACCCTTAATGATCTTATCTATTTGCTAAGATCAACTTCCTAAAACTTTATGAACATTGACAATGATATCATTGGAAATCCAGAAAATGCATTCTCTTCCCAATGGAAATGGATCGACCATAGTCAACTTTGTTGATCAAGTGGTAAAGAGAAACGCTAAGTCTGTGATAGTTCCATGTATCATTACCACAGAGTCCATATGTTAAATTGCCAATGGAAGGGACATTAATTGCGAAGCTGCCAATTTTTACCTAAGGATGTTAAAGTCAATAAGTTTGACTCTACTTCAGGTAAAGTCAAGTATCTAACTTTGTTAAGTTTTTATTCTGAGATTCTTGATACATGACGTGACTGGATCACATGCTGATGTTTTAAGAATCAAAGAAAAGTGAAGAAACTTAAAGAAAGAATATGTTGAATTTGATCGCGTAGATGGATTTCTATCAGATAGTTTGAAGATCAGATCTTGAGTTACTTCTTAGGAGTTATGATATATTGCTTAGGAATAGATAACAACAAAGTTTTCATGTGCTTTGCACTGTAAGGATAGTTTTTTTGCAAAGTTTTTAAAATAAAAGGAAAATTTTTGATTTTATTTATTTTAAAATATCCTTACAATGGCATTTGTGAAAATTTTGTTGCTTATATGATTCCATTAATAGCAAGAGTGGAAATATGAATTTGATTCTTTCATTTGTGGTAATGTCTAAATTTACCAAATAAGGAAAGATTCTCATCACCCAAGTTTCAGTTTGATAGAAACTTCAAATCATGCAAGTTGTATATCATGATGAATGAGAACCTTCAAGCATTGGAAAATTAAGACTAACTACTTGTTCTCATGGATGTGTGACTCAAGTAAAGTACTAAGGGATTGAGTACACATTCTTGTGCACTAGTCAAGTCCACCACAAAAGATCGATAAGACTATTCATCATAATTTACTAAAGCTCAGTAAATATGGTTATACTTACAAGCTTAAGTGTAATTATGAGACATTTGAAAAGGTTACAATGTATGGCAGAGCGAATAAAAAGAATCAACTTAGGTAGAAAGTTAAAAGTTTCTGAAATCTGAAAAGATGGGAGAGTACTTTAGCATCATGTTTTGTGATCGTCTTAATGATTTAGAAATCATGTCACAATTAGTCCTCTAAAGTCATCTTAGTGTATTCTTATGACTAAGAAGAGGAATATTGAATTGTTGAAATGATTAAATCAACAAGATGATTCATGATTCGTTCCAAAAACAATTCTCAGAGTTATACTCTAAGATTGTAACTTGAGTGACATGTCTTAAAGAAGGTTGAAAACACTTGTCAAATGTAAGAATAAATTTTTTCTACTCTTGTACATTTCAAATTGGTAAGTTGTGATGTTTTGGATAAAACAAAGAACAACTAAGGCCAATTGTGTTAAGTGGTTGTCTTGATTAGAATATACACTATCTCTTGAATATTTTGCAAGAAAGCCTTATATGTAAAGAGGACAGTAAGGAGTCTAAAAGATCTTGAAATTTTCAAGAACCAATCAAGAATAAAACTTTAGGTTCATCACTAGCACACGACCAAAGGTTTATAATCTATCGTATTGACATTTATGTGCCCATTCAAGTAAAGTTGGCTATACATTTGAGTTCTACATGTTCTCATTTGTTTGCATAACAACTCGGAACCAATGTCAGGCCTTGTACTGCCAGGTGGCAAGAAGTTAATATTGCACAAGTTCGATCCATATGAGTTAGGATTTTTCACTAACCTAGTCTTGTGATTATCATTTTGATAAATTCATGTGGATAAGAACACATACACCACAAAAATCTAAGGGTCATAAGATTTCTCTCCGATTCATGAAAATGATGGTGAGGAAAAACATCCACCAATTAGATTTGAAGTAAATAACAATCTTTGCATTCTCAAAGTCGTTAGTAGGGCACACCAACTTAGACTTATGAGAAATAGCAAAGGTCTAAACAATTGAGACTATGACTACGACATCCCTTTTCTTAGTTCTGAAACTATTTAGACACACCCGTGAGCTATCTAAGAAAAGGTGTGTGATTTTGATAAAGTCTTATCAAAGCAATCTAGTATCAGAAATTTGAACTTTGGTAAGAAAGTCAATAAAGTATTGATTTCTGGAAGTCCAGCTGATTTCTGAGTACATGTCAAAGCTAGTGGGAGCATAAGTGTTATGCTAATAATCATCATGTTAGTGGGAGCACGATAATTATGATAAGTATTGCAAGTTAGCAATGTTAACTATAGAAAACAAAAGTTTCAATTCGTTGAAAAAGGTGTTTTGCTATAATTAAGGGAGAGGAAATTATACTTCATGTCAATTCTAAAAGGCTTAGACTGAAATTTTAAGCTTAGATTGAGATTTTAATTATCTTTAGTCAAGAATATATATATATATATATATATATATATATATATATATATATATATATGAATTTCATGTTGGCTTGGTTCAACATAAGGATATTCTATATATTTCATTCTAAAAATTCGATTATGATTACGACATCCCTCTTCATAGTCAAATCTTGAGAAAATGGAAAACAAAAATATTGTAGCAAAAGACTGATCTAGAATCAAGTCTTTATGTGAAACATCATGAATCGTGTCCCATTCGTTGTGGGTACATGAGTGATTGCATGTGCTATAATATTTATCCTTTCTAAATTTTCCAAGTGCCTGGGGCATTAAAAGGGGAAAAGGTGCAGAATTGGAATTGACCAAGGCGATTAAGCAATTGTCGAGGACAATCTAAGGTTTTAGCAAGGATTGGTTGCTCAAGGACAGTTGGAAGTATAGTGTTAACTTTGGAAGGACCATATTGGCCTAATTTGGAAAGAAGCAATTCTTGTTCAGAAGAGGCAGTCAAAATGGGAATGTGGAGTTATCTCCATAGGTGGAAGTTATCTTCGTAAGATTAGGAAACTTAATGCAAGAAGAATATTCAAAGGCAATGAACTTTGAATATGAGACTTCAGTTCCATGCAGTTTATCTTCATTGGAATACTCTATAATGTTGTTGACAAGTCTTTGTGATGTTGTGCCTAATCGTTCCTAGAGGACCAATGCATATAAGTTTAGAATCAAACAGATTTCTGTAAAAGGCATGGATTTGGAATTTTTACATTGCCGCAAGGACTTGGGACTGTGAAATGAGAATCATTGGAGTTATATTCAATCGATCTATTTCACAAGGTAAAGATCATAGACAAACTTGGTATGCATACTTGGAGTATGTCATAACTAATGTTTACACAAATATAGAGTGCATACTTGGTGTATGGCAAAGCTATTGTTTAGAAAAACATAGTGTACATGCTCGGAGCATGGGACAACTAGTGTTTTTAATTCAAGAATATAGTTTATAGGTGAAACAGTATGCAATGAATATATTTATATTCATAAGTTCTGAGACCATATTGGATTCAATTATTCTTGTGTTTCATTTTTGCATGTTTTGACTTCCAGAATAACTAGATCGTTATTCCTTAATGACTATGTTATTCAAACCATCCACAGTCGGTCATATGTTAGAAGTAGATATGATTCAAGACTATCATGGGTTGCGCCTGTAGAGGTCTAAGATGTTGGACAAGGTAGTGCTACAACACTCATGAGTGCTCATAATTTTTGAGTATTGGATTCAACCCACACTCATTAGAATCACTTCATGAATTTTATCACGAGTGATCGTGAGACGACAATATCTTATATTCTTCAAACCTAGAGATATGAGTTGTTGCTATGAATTGGTTGTACATTGATTGCACGAAAATGCATTGGTAACTCGATGTTATAAAACGTGCCTTTGTGTATGATATAACAAGTAGTAGAACAAGCCATATGAGTCGATGTTTATCCATTCCTTTTACCTTCAGTATAAAAGTGATATATGTGGGCCCCTTAATGATTTAGTGCTGACACATGTGAGTGCTTGGCCAAGCCAGGATTGATTTGATCTGTTCAATAGTCAGTCATCATGAATTGGAAATCGGGAAACAACAGATGGAAAGAGAGAATGATTTATAATCCATGTCTTGGTCCATATGATATCTAGAATGGAGGAATATATGATCCCTTATCTAATGGACAAGTCATAGAAAATGGTCAGAGATCATCGGCAAGGTTATAGTTCGACGGAAGCTTTTGAGAGCTACGATTGACAGTCAGTTCTTGAAGTCATACGTAATAATAGTTTTAGGCTTATACAAGTGAGAGACTGTTGGATTAATGTCTAAGTCCATAACTATAATTGGTAAGACTTGACCCGACCCGGCATGGTCCATTTGGGTTGCATGGCATCTTGCATTTGGATAGATTATAATGAGAGAAATAACACTTAAGGTTGGTTAATATATTATAAGTTCTAATATATTAATAGGATTATTTAATTAGTATTGATCAAGAATTAATCTAGAATTAATTAAGTGATCAAAAGAAGACAAATTAACTATATGGGTTGATTGTGTAAATCATCCATACTTGTGTAGTGGGCAAATGCTCCTTGGATTATCAAGTTGGGCTAAAACCCATATGATGCTCCATGGATGCTCCATGGTGTTTTTGTACCCATGGATCATGGAAATGAAAAGCCATTACAATTAGGGTTTACCCTAATTGTCACTAACTATATAAGCATCTTATTGTTGAAAAAATCGTGACTATGTGTGTGATAGAAAGGGCTAGCCGATTTTCATGAAATGTGTATATTATGTCAAGTCTTTCCGAGTGCTTATGATGCTGTCTGAACCATTTGAGGTGTCACACTTGGGGCACAAGGCACTCAAGCTTCATGAAGGCAAGCTACATCAAACAAAGGTATGTATTCTAACCATTTGATTACCCAAGTATCAATTATTGTATGTTAGATAGGGTAATACCTTGGAAAGTTCATAATTACATGTATAATAGAGAAAATATAGATACAAGGTATTTAAGGTTGCATGTACACTTAGGAATGTTAAAATGCACAAAACGCAACATTGATATTTGAGCATACTGTGGAGGGACATTCGGGAGTTCGTGGCGAACTCGTCGTACCGTACATTTGTTGAGCTCCAGGAAAATACTTGGAAGAGGGAGATCGAGTTGTAGATTCAGGCCAGGGAAGAGGCTGATTCTAAGAGGAAGGATAGGCGGCTGCTAGAGTCTCAGCCGGCAGCCAAGCGGGCTAAGCCTGCCAATACGAGTTCGAGAGGCCAAAAGGGTCGCCCTTATAGGAAGTGCAGCAAGGGACATGATGGAGTGTGTCGAGCAGGTTCTTGCTACAAGTGTAAAAATGATGCGCATATAGCCAAGGAGTACCCCAAGGTATTAATGGTTTGCTTTCATTGCAACTAGACGGGCCATCGCAAGGCCAAGTGCCCGCAGCTGTTACAGAGATTAGCCCAGGGATCTGCCCATGCTACTGCATGAGCTAGTGAGGGTCAACCCGTGAAGGCCGAGGCACCAAAGGCTCGCGGGAGAGCCTTTTAGTTGACAGCGGAGGAGGTCCGCGCAGCGCCCGATGTCATGGTTGGTATGTATTCTTTCATTTATTTATGCTGAGTTTCAAATATTATGCTTGTATTATGGTATGCGTAGGTACTTTTCTTGTGAGTTATGTACCTACTTTGGTGTTATTTGACTCAGGATCGAGTCGATGTTTCATGTCTTTAGCGTTTAGTCAGCACATCGGTAGCCAGAGAGAGGCGTTGAGTCGACCTCTACGAGTTTCTATAGCTAACGAGCAAGCAGTTTATGCTACAAATTTGATTCGAGGATGTATACTACAGATCTTCGGTGTTGAGTTCCGATTTGATCTTGTCCTTATTACGATGGGGGACGTTTGTGTCATTGTGGTCTTGGATTGGTTGAGTCGGTTTGGAGCTGTGATAGACTACGAGCGCCAGTTGGTGACGATATGAGACCCTAGTGGGGGAGTACTTACGGTGTATGGAGAGGGTACCCGTTCTGAGTCAGTGTTTTGTTCGGCTGCTAGAGAGAAACAGAGCCTAAAGCAGGCCTGTAGTGGGTTTATGGCCTATGTGATAGATACACGAGTGGCTGCAGAGACACCGAGTTCGGTTGGTGATGTACCAATAGTGCGTGATTTCCCAGATGTTTTCCCCGAAGAGTTGTCGGGTGTGCCTCCCGAGAGGCAGGTGGAGTTTCGCATCGATTTAGTTCCAGGAGCGGCACCTATTTCCAAGGCACCCTATCGCCTTGTGCCGCCATAGATGCAGAAGTTATCCTCGCAGCTACAGGAGCTACTGGGGAAGGGGTTTATACGACCGAGTAGCTCCCCGTGGGGAGCGCCGATCCCTTTGTCATGAAAAAGGATGGTTCACACCGGATGTGCATTGATTACCGGGAGTTGAACAAGTTGACGGTCAAAAACCGTTATCCACTACCGAGGATTGGTGATCTGTTCGATCAGTTTCAGGGAGCATCTTGGTTCTCCAAGATAGACTTGAGGTCTGAATATCATCAGATGAGAGTGCGTGATGAGGATATCCAGAAGACGGTGTTCAGGACTTGTTTTGGGCGTTACGAGTTCATGGTGATGCCTTTTGGGCTCACCAATGCACCGGCAGCATTCATGCATCTCATGAATAGGGTATGTAGGCCGATGTTGGATCGATCGGTGATCGGTGATCGTGTTATGCTTATATAATAATAATCATCATGATAGTGGGAGCATAAATGTTGAGCTAGTATGATTATTAAGGCAAGTATTGCAAGTTAGCAATTTTAATTATAGAAAACAAGAGTTATACTTTGCAAAGTCGTAAGGTTTGAAAAGTTGTTTTGGTATAATTAAGGGAGAGAATATTATGCTTCATTTCAAATCTAAAGGCTTAGGTTGTGGAATGTTAATAAATTTAGTCAAGGATACATAGTGCGTTCTCAAAATTTCGAGTATGATTATAACATCCCTCTTCATAGTTCGAATTGTGAGAACGTGACACATTAAATATTATGGCAGAAGATTGATAAAGTATCGTATCTTTATGTAAGGCATTATGCATCGTGTCCCATACGCTACGGGTATAGGATCGATTGCAAGTGCTATAATATTTGACCATTCTAAAATTTTCCAAATGTCTAGCGCATTTAGAGGGAAAAAGGACAAGAATCGGTTTTGACTAAGATAATTAAACAACTATCAAAGGACGATCCAAAGCTCACTGAGGATTGGTCGCTTGTGAGTAGTTGGAAGTATGGTATTGGATGGACCATATCGACATTATTATGGATAGATAAGATTTTATTATGAATGAGTTGTCATATGGCAAATATGGAAATGTTTCCATATTGGGAGTTGGATATTGAGAATCTATATCTAGATTAGAAACTTTTATGCAAGAAAGGAAGTTCAAAGGAATGTACTTTGAGTGAGAAACATCATATCTATAGAATTGTTTCTTATAGAGATTGGCCAAGTCTTGATGATTTTGAGCTATGACTTTACGAAAGAATCATTGCATAAAATGTTAGAATCTAGCATAAGTAACAAGAATTTGATATTCTTACACTTGTGATAGGGATTGGGAGTTGTGAAATGAGTATGATTGGAAATGTGTTCATTTGATCTATTTCACAAAGTAAGGACCATAGGTAAATATTGTGTGCATGCTAAGAGCATGGGACAAGTGTAGTAATAATTCAAGAAAGAAGTTGATTACCCGAAACCACAAATAATGATTAATCAATATGGTGATAAATAAAAGGTGTTTTATTTATACTCAAGGGTTTGGGACCATATAGGATTAGTATTATTCTTGTGTTTCACTTTGCATGTTTTGACTTCCTGAATAATTAATTATTTTAGAATAATCGAATTATTCGAACGGACCACAGTCGTTCATATGTTGGAAGTAGGTATGAATGAAGACTGTCGTGAATTGGTGTGTGGATTGTCTAAAGTGTATTAGAGATAAGCAAATGTTTTCTGCAACGTTCATGAGTGCTTATGAATATGATTTGAGCATTGGAATAAACCCACGCTCACTTGGATCACTTCATGGATTTTATCACGAGTGATTGGTGAGACGATAATATCTTATATTCTTGAAACCGAGATGTGTGAGTTGTATCTTGCGAGTCAGTTACACATTGATAATATGTAAATGCACCAGTAACTTGGTGTTATAAGCATATTTTTGTGTGTGATTCCGTAAGTGAGTGCAAGGAAGCATTGAATCAAAGTTTAGCCGTTCCTTTTATCCAAATTAGGATGAAAGCGATATCCGTGGGCCCCTCGATGATTTAGTAATGACACCTAAGCGCTTGGCCAAGCCAGGACTAATTTGAAGTGTTCAATTGTAGTCTGTTGTCAGTCGTCAAAAATCGAAAATCGGGAAACAACACATAGACAGAGAGAATGATTTACATACATGTCTCAGTGTATACGATATCTAGAATGGAGGAATATATGACCTCTTATCTAAAGGACGCGTATCTGATAAGATCAGAGTTGACAGCGGCTTTTGAAAGCTACGATTGCGGATCAGGATTTGAAGTCGTATGCATAATAGTTATTAGACTTATCCAAGTGGGAGACTGTTGGATTAGTGTCTAAGTCCATAATTATTTTGGTATGTACTTGACCTGATGGTGCATAGTCCTTTTGGGTTGCCTTCACCAAAGCAACTTGATAGGATGAATTATGGAGAGAGAGAGAGAGGATTGATTATGATTTATTAATATATTATAAGAATAATATATTAAAGGAGAAATCATATTGTTTAGTTAATATTAGTCAATAATTAATTAAGAATTAATTGTGTGGCTAAAAGACATTAATTAAACTTAAGGGACTAGAACTGTCAATTGTATGATAGTCGAATATTGGGGTAATGGACTCCATATTAGAGGGGTGGACGAATTCTATGGGGAAGCCCATTAGAAATCGTCCTACGCCTCTAAGGAGGGAGTCCATGGTTTTCTTAGGGCTTAAGCAGTCAAATTACGGTTTCCTTGTTAGATAACCCTAATAGCCTCACTATTTAAGGACCCCTAGAGCACCAAAAACGTGGCTAAGAGTTTCCTTAGGGTTTCCACACGTTTTTGGGTGCCTCCTCTCTTATCATTCTTCGTTCTCTTGCTCTTGGTGTTTGTGAGCCATTAGAGGAGTGACACTTGTGACTCTAAGCTTTCTAAAGCCATTACAAGGAGGATTTGAGTTGTTATTGCAATAAGGTACTAATCCATGAAATGACACTTTGCACTTTGTTTAAGTTGTTAGTGGAGCGTGTGTGGTGTTAACCAGCACACTAATATGGATTTAACAAGGTAGGCAAAGGGTAACTTAATATTTATCATAGTATTAGTGGAGTGTGTATGGTTAACCGGCACATCGATTGAGGGGTAAATATTAAGGGTACCAAGTATATTTGCACGGTTACTTCACACCATGTTTTGTGATCCTTGGCATCCTAGTCACAAAACCTGAAGGGCACACTCGAGATTGAAACATGCCATTAAATAGTTCAATGAATCTCAAAAGAATCTAGGAGTTTCACAACCAATTAAATCCTAATAATACATTTCGTTTATCTCGGTGGAAATTGGTGAATCGCCATTCACATACCTTCAAATATTTTATAGCTTGGATTACAGATCCCTCTACTAAGTTATAAAATAGTTTGTTGGCTCCTAGCCTTAATATTTCGTATTGGATGTTATATTAAGGAATTTAGATCAACTATCTTGAATATCTCCCAAATGATGTCTAGTTGAGACATCTATGATCCTCCCAAATCTCTTGGAACTTCACTGCCTCCACCTCCTCCAATTATTCTCCCTAACCCACAAGTTTTAGATCACTCAAGCCCTATTGGCAAGGCAAGATCTAGGTGTGATCACATCTTAGAGATGAAGTCACATATTGACAAGCCGGGAGAGTTGGGTGTCAAAGTCTTGAGAAAGTTGGATGTCCAATCACTTTCTAAGTCACATAGTGAGTTCCTTTGGGAGTCCTATGAAACAGACTATGACAAAACCCTTAATGATCTTATCTATTTGCTAAGATCAACTTCCTAAAACTTTATGAACATTGACAATGATATCATTAGAAATCCAGAAAATGCATTCTCTTCCCAATGGAAATGGATCGACCATAGTCAACTTTGTTGATCAAGTGGTAAAGAGAAACGCTAAGTCTGTGATAGTTCCATGTATCATTACCACAGAGTCCATATGTTAAATTGCCAATGGAAGGGACATTAATTGCGAAGCTGCCAATTTTTACCTAAGGATGTTAAAGTCAATAAGTTTGACTCTACTTCAGGTAAAGTCAAGTATCTAACTTTGTTAAGTTTTTATTCTGAGATTCTTGATACATGACGTGACTGGATCACATGCTGATGTTTTAAGAATCAAAGAAAAGTGAAGAAACTTAAAGAAAGAATATGTTGAATTTGATCGCGTAGATGGATTTCTATCGGATAGTTTGAAGATCAGATCTTGAGTTACTTCTTAGGAGTTATGATATATTGCTTAGGAATAGATAACAACAAAGTTTTCATGTGCTTTGCACTGTAAGGATAGTTTTTTTGCAAAGTTTTTAAAATAATAGGAAAATTTTTGATTTTATTTATTTTAAAATATCCTTACAATGGCATTTGTGAAAATTTTGTTGCTTATATGATTCCATTAATAGCAAGAGTGGAAATATGAATTTGATTCTTTCATTTGTGGTAATGTCTAAATTTACCAAATAAGGAAAGATTCTCATCACCCAAGTTTCAGTTTGATAGAAACTTCAAATCATGCAAGTTGTATATCATGATGAATGAGAACCTTCAAGCATTGGAAAATTAAGACTAACTACTTGTTCACATGGATGTGTCACTCAAGTAAAGTACTAAGAGATTGAGTACACATTCTTGTGCACTAGTCAAGTCCACCACAAAAGATCGATAAGACTATTCATCATAATTTACTAAAGCTCAGTAAATATGGTTATACTTACAAGCTTAAGTGTAATTATGAGACATTTGAAAAGGTTACAATGTATGGCAGAGCGAATAAAAAGAATCAACTTAGGTAGAAAGTTAAAAGTTTCTGAAATCTGAAAAGATGGGAGAGTACTTTAGCATCATATTTTGTGATCGTCTTAATGATTTAGAAATCATGTCACAATTAGTCCTCTAAAGTCATCTTAGTGTATTCTTATGACTAAGAAGAGGAATTTTGAATTTTTGAAATGATTAAATCAACAAGATGATTCATGATTCGTTCCAAAAACAATTCTCAGAGTTATACTCTAAGATTGTAACTTGAGTGACATGTCTTAAAGATGGTTGAAAACACTTGTCAAATGTAAGAATAAATTTTTTCTACTCTTGTACATTTCAAATTGGTAAGTTGTGATGTTTTGGATAAAACAAAGACCAACTAAGGCCAATTGTGTTAAGTGGTTGTCTTGATTAGAATATACACTATCCCTTGAATATTTTGCAAGAAAGCCTTATATGTAAAGAGGATAGTAAGGAGTCTAAAAGATCTTGAAATTTTCAAGAACCAATCAAGAATAAAACTTGAGGTTCATCACTAGCACACGACCAAAGGTTTATAATCTATCGTATTGACATTTATGTGCCCATTCAAGTAAAGTTGGCTATACATTTGAGTTCTACATGTTCTCATTTGTTTGCATAACAACTCGGAACCAATGTCAGGCCCTGTACTGCCAGGTGGCAAGAGGTTAATATTGCACAAGTTCGATCCATATGAGTTAGGATTTTTCACTAACCTAGTCTTGTGATTATCGTTTTGATAAATTCATGTGGATAAGAACACATACACCACAAAAATCTAAGGGTCATAAGATTTCTCTCCGATTCATGAAAATGATGGTGAGGAAAAACATCCACCAATTAGATTTGAAGTAAATAACAATATTTGCATTCTCAAAGTCGTTAGTAGGGCACACCAACTTAGACTTACGAGAAATAGCAAAGGTCTAAACAATTGAGACTATGACTACAACATCCCTTTTCATAGTTCTGAAACTATTTAGACACACCCGTGAGCTATCTAAGAAAAGGTGTGTGATTTTCATAAAGTCTTATCAAAGCAATCTAGTATCAGAAATTTGAACTTTGGTAAGAAAGTCAATAAAGTATTGATTTCTGGAAGTCCAGCTGATTTCTGAGTACATGTCAAAGCTAGTGGGAGCATAAGTGTTATGCTAATAATCATCATGTTAGTGGGAGCACGATAATTATGATAAGTATTGCAAGTTAGCAATGTTAACTATAGAAAACAAAAGTTTCAATTCGTTGAAAAAGGTGTTTTGCTATAATTAAGGGAGAGGAAATTATACTTCATGTCAATTCTAAACGGCTTAGACTGAAATTTTAAGCTTAGATTGAGATTTTAATCATCTTTAGTCAAGAATATATATATATATATATATATATATATATATATATATATATATATATATGTATATATATATATATATATATATATGAATTTCATGTTGGCTTGGTTCAACATAAGGATATTCTATATATTTCATTCTAAAAATTCGATTATGATTACGACATCCCTCTTCATAGTCAAATCTTGAGAAAATGGAAAACAAAAATATTGTAGCAAAAGACTGATCTAGAATCAAGTCTTTATGTGAAACATCATGAATCGTGTCCCATTTGTTGTGGGTACATGAGTGATTGCATGTGCTATAATATTTATCCTTTCTAAATTTTCCAAGTGCCTGGGGCATTAAGAGGGGAAAAGGTGCAGAATTGGAATTGACCAAGGCGATTAAGCAATTGTCGAGGACAATCTAAGGTTTTAGCAAGGATTGGTTGCTCAAGGACAGTTTGAAGTATAGTGTTAACTTTGGAAGGACCATATTGGCCTAATTTGGAAAGAAGCAATTCTTGTTCAGAAGAGGTAGTCAAAATGGGAATGTGGAGTTATCTCCATAGGTGGAAGTTATCTTCGTAAGATTAGGAAACTTAATGCAAGAAGAATATTCAAAGGCAATGAACTTTGAATATGAGACTTCTGTTCCATGGAGTTTATCTCCATTGGAATACTCTATAATGTTGTTGACAAGTCTTTGTGACTTTGTGCCTAATCATTCCTAGAGGACCAATGCATATAAGTTTAGAATCAAATAGATTTCTGTAAAAGGCATGGATTTGGAATTCTTACATTGCCGCAAGGACTTGGGACTGTGAAATGAGAATCATTGGAGTTATATTCAATCGATCTATTTCACAAGGTAAAGATCATAGACAAACTTGGTATGCATACTTGGAGTATGTCATAACTAATGTTTAGACAAATATAGAGTGCATACTTGGTGTATGGCAAAGCTATTGTTTAGAAAAACATAGTGAACATGATCGGAGCATGGGACAACTAGTGTTTTTAATTCAAGAATATAGTTTATAGGTGAAACAGTATGCAATGAATATATTTATATTCATAAGTTCTGAGACCATATTGGATTTAATTATTCTTGTGTTTCATTTTTGCATGTTTTGACTTCCAGAATAACTAGATCGTTATTCCTTAATGACTATGTTATTCAAACCATCCACAGTCGGTCATATGTTGGAAGTAGATATGATTCAAGACTGTCATGGGTTGCGCCTGTAGAGGTCTAAGATGTTGGACAAGGTAGTGCTACAACACTCATGAGTGCTCATAATTTTTGAGTATTAGATTCAACCCACACTCATTGGAATCACTTCATGAATTTTATCACGAGTGATCGTGAGACGACAATATCTTATATTCTTCAAACCTAGAGATATGAGTTGTTGCTATGAATTGGTTGTACATTGATTGCACGAAAATGCATTGGTAACTCGATGTTATAAAACGTGCCTTTGTGTATGATATAACAAGTAGTAGAACAAGCCATATGAGTCGATGTTTATCCATTCCTTTTACCTTTAGTATAAAAGTGATATATGTGGGCCCCTTAATGATTTAGTGCTGACACATGTGAGTGCTTGGCCAAGCCAGGATTGATTTGATCTGTTCAATTAGTCAGTCATCATGAATTGGAAATCGGGAAACAACAGATGGACAGAGAGAATGATTTATAATCCATGTCTTGGTCCATATGATATCTAGAATGGAGGAATATATGATCCCTTATCTAATGGACAAGTCATAGAAAAAGGTCAGAGATCATCGGCAAGGTCATAGTTCGACGGAAGCTTTTGAGAGCTACGATTGACAGTCAGTTCTTGAAGTCATACGTAATAATAGTTTTAGGCTTATACAAGTGAGAGACTGTTGGATTAATGTCTAAGTCCATAACTATAATTGGTAAGACTTGACCCGACCCGGCATGGTCCATTTGGGTTGCATGGCATCTTGCATTTGGATAGATTATAATGAGAGAAATAACACTTAAGGTTGGTTAATATATTATAAGTTCTAATATATTAATAGGATTATTTAATTAGTATTGATCAAAAATTAATCTAGAATTAATTAAGTGATCAAAAGAAGACAAATTAACTATATGGGTTGATTGTGTAAATCATCCATACTTGTGTAGTGGGCAAATGCTCCTTGGATTATCAAGTTGGGCTAAAACCCATATGATGCTCCATGGATGCTCCATGGTGTTTTTGTACCCATGGATCATGGAAATGAAAAGCCATTACAATTAGGGTTTACCCTAATTGTCACTAACTATATAAGCATCTTATTGTTGAAAAAATCGTGACTATGTGTGTGATAGAAAGGGCTAGCCGATTTTCATGAAATGTGTATATTATGTCAAGTCTTTCCGAATGCTTATGATGCTGTCTGAACCATTTGAGGTGTCACACTTGGGTCACAAGGCACTCAAGCTTCATGAAGGCAAGCTACATCAAACAAAGGTATGTATTCTAACCATTTGATTACCCAAGTATCAATTATTGTATGCTAGATAGGGTAATACCTTGGAAAGTTCATAATTACATGTATAATAGAGAAAATATAGACACAAGGTATTTAAGGTTGCATGTACACTTAGGAATGTTAGAATGCTCAAAACGCAACATTGATATTTGAGCATACTGTGGAGGGACATTCGGGAGTTCGTGGCGAACTCGTCGTACCGTACATTTGTTGAGCTCCAGGAAAATACTTGGAAGAGGGAGATCGAGTTGTAGCTTCAGGCCAGGGAAGAGGCTGATTCTAAGAGGAAGGATAGGCGGCTGTTAGAGTCTCAGTCGGCAGCCAAGCGGGCTAAGCCTGCCAATACGAGTTCGAGAGGCCAAAAGGGTCGCCCTTATAGGAAGTGCAGCAAGGGACATGATGGAGTGTGTCGAGCAGGTTCTTGCTACAAGTGTAAAAATGATGCGCATATAGCCAAGGAGTACCCCAAGGTATTAATGGTTTGCTTTCATTGCAACTAGACGGGCCATCGCAAGGCCAAGTGCCCGCAGCTGTTACAGAGATTAGCCCAGGGATCTGCCCATGCTACTGCATGAGCTAGTGAGGGTCAACCAGTGAAGGCCGAGGCACCAAAGGCTCGCGGGAGAGCCTTTTAGTTGACAACGGAGGAGGTCCGCGCAGCGCCCGATGTCATGGTTGGTATGTATTCTTTCATTTATTTATGCTGAGTTTCAAATATTATGCTTGTATTATGGTATGCGTAGGTACTTTTCTTGTGAGTTATGTACCTACTTTGGTGTTATTTGACTCAGGTTCGAGTCGATGTTTCATGTCTTTAGCGTTTAGTCAGCACATCGGTAGCCAGAGAGAGGCGTTGAGTCGACCTCTACGAGTTTCTATAGCTAACGAGCAAGCAGTTTATGCTACAAATGTGATTCGAGGATGTATACTACAGATCTTCGGTGTTGAGTTCCGATTAGATCTTGTCCTTATTACGATGGGGGACGTTTGTGTCATTGTGGTCTTGGATTGGTTGAGTCGGTTTGGAGCTGTGATAGACTACGAGCGCCAGTTGGTGACGATATGAGACCCCAGTGGGGGAGTACTTACGGTGTACGGAGAGGGTACCCGTTCTGAGTCAGTGTTTTGTTCGACTGCTAGAGAGAAAGAGAGCCTAAAGTAGGCCTGTAGTGGGTTTATGGCCTATGTGATAGATACACGAGTGGCTGCAGAGACACCGAGTTCGGTTGGTGATGTACCAATAGTGCGTGATTTCCCAGATGTTTTCCCCGAAGAGTTGTTGGGTGTGCCTCCCGAGAGGCAGGTGGAGTTTCGCATCGATTTAGTTCCAGGAGCGGCGCCTATTTCCAAGGCACCCTATCGCCTTGTGCCGCCATAGATGCAGAAGTAATCCTCGCAGCTACAGGAGCTACTGGGGAAGGGGTTTATACGACCGAGTAGCTCCCCGTGGGGAGCGCCGATCCCTTTGTCATGAAAAAGGATGGTTCACACCGGATGTGCATTGATTACCGGGAGTTGAACAAGTTGACGGTCAAAAACCATTATCCACTACCGAGGATTGGTGATCTGTTCGATCAGTTTCAGGGAGCATCTTGGTTCTCCAAGATAGACTTGAGGTCTGAATATCATCAGATGAGAGTGCGTGATGAGGATATCCAGAAGACGGTGTTCAGGACTTGTTTTGGGCGTTACGAGTTCATGGTGATGCCTTTTGGGCTCACCAATGCACCGGCAGCATTCATGGATCTAACGAATAGGGTATGTAGGCCGATGTTGGATCGATCGGTGATCGATGATCGTGTTATGCTTATATGATAATAATCATCATGATAGTGGGAGCATAAATGTTGAGCTTGTATGATTATTAAGGCAAGTATTGCAAGTTAGCAATTTTAATTATAGAAAACAAGAGTTATACTTTGCAAAGTCGTAAGGTTTGAAAAGTTGTTTTGGTATAATTAAGGGAGAGAATATTATGCTTCATTTCAAATCTAAAGGCTTAGGTTGTGGAATGTTAATAAATTTAGTCAAGGATACATAGTGCGTTCTCAAAATTTCGAGTATGATTATAACATCCCTCTTCATAGTTCGAATTGTGTGAACGTGACACATTAAATATTATGGCAGAAGATTGATAAAGTATCGTATCTTTATGTAAGGCATTATGCATCGTGTCCCATACGCTACGGGTATAGGATCGATTGCAAGTGCTATAATATTTGACCATTCTAAAATTTTCCAAATGTCTAGCGCATTTAGAGGGAAAAAGGACAAGAATCGGTTTTGACTAAGATAATTAAACAACTATCAAAGGACGATCCAAAGCTCACTGAGGATTGGTCGCTTGTGAGTAGTTGGAAGTATGGTATTGGATGGACCATATCGACATTATTATGGATAGATAAGATTTTATTATGAATGAGTTGTCATATGGCAAATATGGAAATGTTTCCATATTGGGAGTTGGATATTGAGAATCTATATCTAGATTAGAAACTTTTATGCAAGAAAGGAAGTTCAAAGGAATGTACTTTGAGTGAGAAACATCATATCTATAGAATTGTTTCTTATAGAGATTGGCCAAGTCTTGATGATTTTGAGCTATGACTTTACGAAAGAATCATTGCATAAAATGTTAGAATCTAGCATAAGTAACAAGAATTTGATATTCTTACACTTGTGATAGGGATTGGGAGTTGTGAAATGAGTATGATTGGAAATGTGTTCATTTGATCTATTTCACAAAGTAAGGACCATAGGTAAATATTGTGTGCATGCTAAGAGCATGGGACAAGTGTAGTAATAATTCAAGAAAGAAGTTGATTACCCGAAACCACAAATAATGATTAATCGATATGGTGATAAATAAAAGGTGTTTTATTTATACTCAAGGGTTTGGGACCATATAGGATTAGTATTATTCTTGTGTTTCACTTTGCATGTTTTGACTTCCTGAATAATTAATTATTTTAGAATAATCGAATTATTTGAACGGACCACAGTCGTTCATATGTTGGAAGTAGGTATGAATGAAGACTGTCGTGAATTGGTGTGTGGATTGTCTAAAGTGTATTAGAGATAAGCAAATGGTTTCTGCAACATTCATGAGTGCTTATGAATATGATTTGAGCATTGGAATAAACCCACGCTCACTTGGATCACTTCATGGATTTTATCACGAGTGATTGGTGAGACGATAATATCTTATATTCTTGAAACCGAGATGTGTGAGTTGTATCTTGCGAGTCAGTTACACATTGATAATATGTAAATGCACCAGTAACTTGGTGTTATAAGCATATTTTTGTGTGTGATTCCGTAAGTGAGTGCAAGGAAGCATTGAATCAAAGTTTATCCGTTCCTTTTATCCAAATTAGGATGAAAGCGATATCTGTGGGCCCCTCGATGATTTAGTAATGACACCTAAGCGCTTGGCCAAGCCAGGACTAATTTGAAGTGTTCAATTGTAGTCTGTTGTCAGTCGTCAAAAATCGAAAATCGGGAAACAACACATAGACAGAGAGAATGATTTACATACATGTCTCAGTGTATACGATATCTATAATGGAGGAATATATAACCTCTTATCTAAAGGACGCGTATCTGATAAGATCAGAGTTGACAGCGGCTTTTGAAAGCTACGATTGCGGATCAGGATTTGAAGTCGTATGCATAATAGTTATTAGACTTATCCAAGTGGGAGACTGTTGGATTAGTGTCTAAGTCCATAATTATTTTGGTATGTACTTGACCTGATGGTGCATAGTCCTTTTGGGTTGCCTTCACCAAAGCAACTTGATAGGATGAATTATGGAGAGAGAGAGAGGATTGATTATGATTTATTAATATATTATAAGAATAATATATTAAAGGAGAAATCATATTGTTTAGTTACTATTAGTCAATAATTAATTAAGAATTAATTGTGTGGCTAAAAGACATTAATTAAACTTAAGGGACTAGAACTGTCAATTGTATGATAGTCGAATATTGGGGTAATGGACTCCATATTAGAGGGGTGGACGAATTCTATGGGGAAGCCCATTAGAAATCGTCCTACGCCTCTAAGGAGGGAGTCCATGGTTTGCTTAGGGCTTAAGCAGTCAAATTACGGTTTCCTTGTTAGATAACCCTAATAGCCTCACTATTTAAGGACCCCTAGAGCACCAAAAACGTGGCTAAGAGTTTCCTTAGGGTTTCCACACGTTTTTGGGTGCCTCCTCTCTTATCATTCTTCGTTCTCTTGCTCTTGGTGTTTGTGAGCCATTAGAGGAGTGACACTTGTGACTCTAAGCTTTCTAAAGCCATTACAAGGAGGATTTGAGTTGTTATTGCAATAAGGTACTAATCCATGAAATGACACTTTGCACTTTGTTTAAGTTGTTAGTGGAGCGTGTGTGGTGTTAACGAGCACACTAATATGGATTTAACAAGGTAGGCAAAGGGTAACTTAATATTTATCATAGTATTAGTGGAGTGTGTATGGTTAACCGACACATCGATTGAGGGGTAAATATTAAGGGTACCAAGTATATTTGCACGGTTACTTCACACCATGTTTTGTGATCCTTGGCATCCTAGTCACAAAACCTGAAGGGCACACTCGAGATTGAAACATGCCATTAAGTAGTTCAATGAATCTCAATAGAATCTAGGAGTTTCACAACCAATTAAATCCTAATAATACATTTCGTTTATCTCGGTGGAAATTGGTGAATCGCCATTCACATACCTTCAAATATTTTATAGCTTGGATTACAGATCCCTCTTCTAAGTTATAAAATAGTTTGTTGGCTCCTAGCCTTAATATTTCATATTGGATGTTATATTAAGGAATTTAGATCAACTATCTTGAATATCTCCCAAAAGATGTCTAGTTCAGACATCTATGATCCTCCCAAATCTCTTGGAACTTCACTGCCTCCACCTCCTCCAATTATTCTCCCTAACCCACAAGTTTTAGGTCACTCAAGCCCTATTGGCAAGGCAAGATCTAGGTGTGATCACATCTTGGAGATGAAGTCACATATTGACAAGCCGGGAGAGTTGGGTGTCAAAGTCTTAAGAAAGTTGGATGTCCAATCACTTTCTAAGTCACATAGTGAGTTCCTTTGGGAGTCCTATGAAACAGACTATGACAAAACCCTTAATGATCTTATCTATTTGCTAAGATCAACTTCCTAAAACTTTATGAACATTGACAATGATATCATTGGAAATCCAGAAAATGCATTCTCTTCCCAATGGAAATGGATCGACCATAGTCAACTTTGTTGATCAAGTGGTAAAGAGAAACGCTAAGTCTGTGATAGCTCCATGTATCATTACCACAGAGTCCATATGTTAAATTACCAATGGAAGGGACATTAATTGCGAAGCTGCCAATTTTTACCTAAGGATGTTAAAGTCAATAAGTTTGACTCTACTTCAGGTAAAGTCAAGTATCTAACTTTGTTAAGTTTTTATTCTGAGATTCTTGATACATGACGTGACTGGATCACATGCTGATGTTTTAAGAATCAAAGAAAAGTGAAGAAACTTAAAGAAAGAATATGTCGAATTTGATCGCGTAGATGGATTTCTATCGGATAGTTTGAAGATCAAATCTTGAGTTACTTCTTAGGAGTTATGATATATTGCTTAGGAATAGATAACAACAAAGTTTTCATGTGCTTTGCACTGTAAGGATAGTTTTTTTGCAAAGTTTTTAAAATAAAAGGAAAATTTTTGATTTTATTTATTTTAAAATATCCTTACAATGGCATTTGTGAAAATTTTGTTGCTTATATGATTCCATTAATAGCAAGAGTGGAAATATGAATTTGATTCTTTCATTTGTGGTAATGTCTAAATTTACCAAATAAGAAAAGATTCTCATCACCCAAGTTTCAGTTTGATAGAAACTTCAAATCATGCAAGTTGTATATCATGATGAATGAGAACCTTCAAGCATTGGAAAATTAAGACTAACTACTTGTTCACATGGATGTGTCACTCAAGTAAAGTACTAAGGGATTGAGTACACATTCTTGTGCACTAGTCAAGTCCACCACAAAAGATCGATAAGACTATTCATCATAATTTACTAAAGCTCAGTAAATATGGTTATACTTACAAGCTTAAGTGTAATTATGAGACATTTGAAAAGGTTACAATGTATGGCAGAGCGAATAAAAAGAATCAACTTAGGTAGAAAGTTAAAAGTTTCTGAAATCTGAAAAGATGGGAGAGTACTTTAGCATCATGTTTTGTGATCGTCTTAATGATTTAGAAATCATGTCACAATTAGTCCTCTAAAGTCATCTTAGTGTATTCTTATGACTAAGAAGAGGAATTTTGAATTGTTGAAATGATTAAATCAACAAGATGATTCATGATTCGTTCCAAAAACAATTCTCAGAGTTATACTCTAAGATTGTAACTTGAGTGACATGTCTTAAAGATGGTTGAAAACACTTGTCAAATGTAAGAATAAATTTTTTCTACTCTTGTACATTTCAAATTGGTAAGTTGTGATATTTTGGATAAAACAAAGACCAACTAAGGCCAATTTTGTTAAGTGGTTGTCTTGATTAGAATATACACTATCTCTTGAATATTTTGCAAGAAAGCCTTATATGTAAAGAGGACAGTAAGGAGTCTAAAAGATCTTGAAATTTTCAAGAACCAATCAAGAATAAAACTTGAGGTTCATCACTAGCACACGACCAAAGGTTTATAATCTATCGTATTGACATTTATGTGCCCATTCAAGTAAAGTTGGCTATACATTTGAGTTCTACATGTTCTCATTTGTTTGCATAACAACTCGGAACCAATGTCAGGCCCTGTACTGCCAGGTGGCAAGAAGTTAATATTGCACAAGTTCGATCCATATGAGTTAGGATTTTTCACTAACCTAGTCTTGTGATTATCGTTTTGATAAATTCATGTGGATAAGAACACATACATGTTGGATTAATGTCTAAGTCCATAACTATATTTGGTATGTACTTGACCCGACCCGGCATGGTCCATTTGGGTTGCACTTCACCGACACAATTTATATGGATAATCTTTTGAGAATAGTATGTTTACGATTAATATTAATATATTATAAGTTCTAATATATTAATATGGAATCGTATTATTTAATTAGTATTGATCAAGAATTAATTTATAATTGATCAAAAGGAACTAATTAAATATGGACTCTTATATATATGGAATGGGCCAAGTTCATTTAGGTTGGGCTAAGCTTTCATGGATAGTCCATGGAGTGTTTAACCCATGGATCCTAGGAAATGAAAGGTCATGGGTATTAGGGTTTAACCCTAATCCTCCATACTATATAAAGATGTCTTTGGTTGGTGAAATTGGCACTAGTATGGATACACTAAAGAAGGGCTAGCCAATTTCACTAGAGAGAACCAAGTAATCATATTCTCTAAAGTATTCCAAGGTGTCTTGGTGATTTGTGATTCCACTTGAGGCTTCCACACTATTGGGGCTAAGCTCTTAAAGCTTGAAGACATCAAGCTACATCAAGAGGTATGTATTCTATCTTGTTACATTCATAGTTTTTGTATGCTAGATTAGGATAATACCTTGGATGTTCTTATTTGCATGTATAATAGAGAAAACATAGATCCAAGGTATTTAGGGTTGCATGTACACTTAGGAAGTGTTAGAATGCTCAAAACCCAACAGTGGTATCAGAGCCACGGGTTGTTTTCTGTTATATTGATGCAAATATTTTATTTTCAAAGTTGAAAAAAAAAAAGGAAAAAAACATGAAGTTCGTCAAATTTTAAGATAATTACTTGTTCTTGTGAAAAAAAAATAATTATTTGTAAAATTTGAATAATTTGTTTTATGAGTTGAATTAGGTCAAATTTAATAAAAGATAAAATGATATGATTATTTTATTAGTTTTAAAAGTTTGATCTAAAAAGTTTTTTTTTTTTTGAAACCTCCATAAGTTATGGATTTGAAAAGGTTTTAAAAAAAAAAATTGATTCAAAGTTTTTTTTGGAGTTACAAAATTTGATGTTAATGTTTTAAAGGATTACATAACTTAAGAATAAGTTATGGATCACCAAAAGTTTTTTGTGTTATCTTGTTTTATGAGTGAGTTTGGATTAATGATGAAAATTATGTGATAGTTGGTTTTAATCCAAATTAATCTAAGAATTGATTCAAAAATGTGTTTTTGTAACTTGTCATCAAGTTATATGAAAAGTCACATTTAAGAATCATAAAACTCATAAAAATTGGCAAAGGTTACAAAAATGAAGAGTCTAGTTCTAATTAAATAGTTTTATGACTCCATAACTTGTCCTCAAGTTATGGAGGACCAAGAGTCTCTTCATTTAATAAAATAAAATATAAAATAAAAAAAGGTGTAACCTTAATTAATTCCATAAGTTATAAAATAAAGAAAAGTTAATTCTTTTATTAGTTTAAAGTCTTCCATAACTTGTCCTCAAGTTATGGAACTTGAAGAGTTTTTGGATTAAAACTACTTTAAACACATAAGTTATGGAATTAATTAGTTTTGAATAGTTTCAAAACTTGCCCTCAAGTTTTGGAATTTGTAAAGTTTTCTCTAATGAATACTTTAATTCCAAGTTAGCCCTTAGAATTTTAAAAGTTAAAATTCAACCCTTATACTTTATAATATTATAAGTTAATAATATATATATGTATAAGAGTAAAGTCAGTCTTACCGCTAGTACGCCTCATTCACGAAGCCGGTCTATAAGGTGGGTATAAGGTTGTTGCCTATAAAATGGCAACTTAATGGGTGTCCACTCTCACCCACCGCTTGCTTGACTGGTGGAGGGTCGTTAGCCGAACGGGTTTGACAGGACTAGAATTCTCCCTTCATTAAAAGTATTAATGAAAAATACTAAGTAACTAAACTCTTAATAATACCCAATCTTAGTTACTTAGGAAAAATGTGAATAAGGTGCTAATCCATGAAATTACACTTTACACTTTGTCTAAGTCGTTAGTGGAGCGTGTGTGGTTAACCGGCACACTAACTTGGACTTAACAAGGTAGGTAAAGGGTGACTTAATATTTATCATAGTATCGATGGAGCGTGTGTGGTTAACCGGCACATCGATTGAGGGGTAATTTATTAAGGGTACCAAGTGATTTGCATGGTTACTTCACACCTTGTTTTGTGATCCTCGGCATCCCAGTCACAAAACCTGAAGGGCACACTCGAGATTGAAACATGCCATTGAACAGTTCAATGAATCTCAAAGATCTAGGAGTTTCAAAACCAATTAAAACCTAATAATTCATTTCGTTTATCTTGGTGGAAATTGGTGAATCGTCATTCACCTACCTTCAAATATTTTATAGCTTGGATTACGGCATACCTCTTCTAAGTTATAAAATAGTTTGTTGGGTCCTAGCCTTAATATTTCATATTGGGTGTCATATTAAGGACTTTAAATCAACTATCTTGAATATCTCCCAAAAGATGTCTGTAATAGACACCTATGATCTTCCCAAATCTAGTGAAACAAGGTTTCCTAATGAAGATGATGTCCCATGGATATCATACTTCTTTCTCCTCCTCCAACTATTCTCCCTAACCCACAAGTTCTTGAAAAGTTTAAGGTCACTCAAGCCCTATTGGCAAGGCAAGGTCTAGGTGTGATCACATCTTGGAGATGTAGTCACATATTGACAAGCCGGGAGAGTTGGGTGTCAAAGTCTTGAGAAAGTTGGTGGTTCAATCACTTTCTAAGTCACATAGTGAGTTCCTTTGGGACACCTATGAAACAGACTATGACAAGACCCTTAATGATCTTATCTATTTGCTAAGATCAACTTCCTAAAACTTTATGGACATTGACAATGATGACATTGGATATCCAGTAAAGCATTCTCTTCCCAATGGAAAGGGATCGGCTATAGTCAACTCGGTTGACCAAATGGTAAAGAGAAAAGCTAAGTCTGTGATAGTCCTGTGTACCATTATCAAAGGGTCCATATGTTTGTATTGCCAAAGAAAGGGCATTGGTTGCGAAGCTGCCAAATTTACCTAAGGATGTTAAAGTCAATAAGTTTGACTCTACTTCAGGTAAAATCCACTATCTAACTCTGTTAAGTTTCTATTCTGAGATTCTTGATACATGATGTGACCGGGTCGCATGGTGATGGTTTAAGAATCAAAGGAAAGTGAAGAAACTTAAAGGAAGAATATGCTGAATCTGATCGCATAGATGGATTTCTATCGCATAGTTTGAAAAATCGGATTCTTGAGCTACTTCTTAGGAGTTATGAGATATTGCTTAGGAATAGATAACAACAAGTTTTCATATGGATTGTAAGGATAGTTTTTCCGCAAAGTTTTAAAATAAAAGGAAATTTTTGATTTTATTTATTTTAAAATATCCTTACAATGGCATCTGTGGAAATTTTTGTTGCTTATAAGATTCCATTAGTAGCAAGAGTGGAAGTATGAAATTGATTCTTTCATTTGTGGTAATGTCTAAATTTACCAAATAAGGAAAGATTCTCATCACCCAAGTTTCAATTGGACCGGAACTTGGAATCATGCAAGTTGTATAGCATGATGAATGAGAACTTTCAAGTTTTGGAAAATTAAGACTAATTACTTGTTCACATGGATGTGTGAGTCAAGTAAAGGACTTAGGGATCGAGTACACATTCTTGTGCACTGATTAAGTCCACCACTAAAGATCGTTAAGAAGAATCAAATTAGGCAGAAGGATAAAAGTTTCTCATATCTGAAAAGATGGGAGAGTACTTTAGTATCAGTTTTGAGATCATCTTAATGATTAAGAAACCATATCAAAATTAGTTCTCTAAGGAAATCTTAGTGCATTCTTATGACTAAGAAGAGGAACTTGAATTGTTGAAATGGTTAAATCAAGAAGATGAGTCATACTTCGTTCCAATACAAGTCTTAGAGTCATACTCCAAGATTGTCATTTGAGTGACATGTCTTAAAGAAGGTTTAAAACACTTGTCAAATGTAAGAGTAAAAGTTTTCTACTCTTGTACATTTGAAATTGGTAAGTTGTGATGTTTTGGATAAAACAAAGACCAACTTAGGCCAATTGTGTGAAGTGTTTGTCTTGATTAGAATCCACACTATCTCTTGGATATTTGACAAGGGAGTCTTATAGGTCAAGAGGACAGTGGGAGTCTTAAAGGTCTTGAAAGTCTCAAGAACTAATCAAGAATAAACCTGAAGTTCTTCACTAGCACACAACTTGAGGTTTATAACCTATCGTGTTGACATATTTTGTGCCCATTCCAGTTAAAGTTGACTTTGCATATGAGTTCTTAGAGTTCTCAATGTGTTGCATAACAACTTGGAAGCAATGGCAGGCCCTTGAGCTGCCAGGTGGCAGGAAGTTAAGATTGAGTTCAATCCATATGGTTTTGGATTTGTCATTGTCTTTGTCTTATGATTATGGTTTTGACAAATTCACATGGATAAGAACACATACACCATATAAATCTAAGTGTCATAAGGTTTCTCTCCGATTCATGAAAATGATGGTGAGGAAACACTTTCACTAAGTAGATTTTATCTAGATAGCCATTGTGATATTTGCATTCTCAAAGTCGTTAGTGGAGCGCGTGTGGTTAACCGGCACACTAACCTGGACTTGTGAGAAGTGGCAAAAAGGTCTAAACATTATGATTACGGCATCCCTCTTCATAATTGTTTAGATACACAAGTGTGCTATCTAAGGGAAGGTGTATGATTTTGATAAAGACTTATCAAAACAATCTAGTATCAGAAATCTGAACTTTGGTAAGAAAGTCAGCTGATTTCTAAGTACATGTCAAAGCTAGTGGGAGCATAAGTGTTATGCTAATAATCATCATGTTAGTGGGAGCATGATAATTATGATAAGTATTGCAAGTTAGCAATGTTAATTATAGAAAACAAAAAAATTTCAATTGGAAAAAAAGTTGTTTTTCTATAATTAAGGGAGAGGAAATTATACTTCATATCAAATCTATAAGGTTTAGATCTGAGATTTTAATCATTTAGTCAAGGATATATATGAATTTCATGTTGGAATGGCTCAACATAAGGAAATTCTGTATATGGGTCCATTATTTGCGTTCTAAAATTCGATTATGATTACGGCATCCCTTTTCATAATCTGAATTATGAGAACTTGGCAAATTGAAATGGAAATATTATAGCAAAAGATTGGTTTAGTCTTTATGTAAGACATCATGAATCGTGTCCCATATGCTTCGGATATAGGATCGATTACATGTGCTATAATCATCCGTTCTAAAATTTTCCAAATGCCTGGGGCATTAAGAAGGGAAAAGGTTTAGAACTAGATATGACTAAAAGGATTAAACAATTGTCGAGGACAATCTAAGGTTTACCAAAGATTGGTTGCTCAAGGACAGTTGGAAGTATAGTGATAATTCTGGAAGGACCATATTGACATAATCTGTAAGGAGGCAACTCTTGTTCAGAAGTGATAGTCAAAATGGAATCTGGAAATGTTTCAAAGTTAGAATTTTCAATCTGTTTAAGATTAGGAAACTTAATGCAAGAAGGATGTTTCCAAGGAGCTGATCTCCTTTGGAATACTCTGTAATGATTGTTGTCAAGTCTTTCTGACTTTGTGCATAATCATTACGAGAGGATCAATGCATATAAGTTTAGAATCTAACAGATTTCAGTAAATGGCATGAATTTGGAATTCTTGCATTTGCGGTAAGGATTTGGGAGTGTGAAAAGAGAATCATTGAAGTTATGTTCAATTGATCTAGTTCACAAAGTAAGGATCCTATACAAACATAGTATGCATACTTGGTGTGTGGCATGACTAGTGTTTAAGAAAACATAGTGTACATGCTTGGAGCATGGGACAACTATTGTTTTAAATTCAAGAATAAAGTTGATAGCTGAAACAGTATACAATGAATAATGTGTAATCATATGGTGATAAATAAAAGGTGTTTTATTTATGTTCAAAGAGTTGATACCATATTGGATTCAATTATTATTGTGTTTCACTTTGCATGTTTTGACTTCCCGAATAAACTAGGTTATTCTTCCGGAATGACTAAGTTATTCAAACCATCCACAGTCGGTCATATGTTGGAAGTAGATATGAATTAAGACTGTCATGGGTTGGCTTGTAGAGGTCTAAGGTGTTGGACAAAGGGCTACAACACTCATGAGTACTCATAAGTTCTGAGTATTGGATTCAACCCGCGCTCATTGGAATCACTTCATGGATTTTATCACGAGTGATCATGAGACGATAATATCTTATATTCTTCAAACCTAGAGATATGAGTTGTTACTATGAGTTGATAGTACATTGATTGCACGAAACCGCATTTGGTAACTCTGTGCTATAAAACGTGCCTTTGTGTATGATTCAACAAGTAGTAGAACAAGCCATATGAGTCGAAGTTTATCCGTTCCTTTTACCTTCGGGATAAAAGCGATATCTGTGGGCCCCTCGATGATTTGATGATGACAAATGGAAGTGCTCGGCCGGGCCAGGACTGATTTGATTTGTTCAATTAGTCAGTCGTCATAAATCGGAAATCGGGAAACAACAAATGGACAGAGAGAATGATTATAATCCATGTCTCAGTCCATATGATATCTAGAATGGAGGAATATATGATCCCTTATCTAATGGACAAGTTCGTTGACAAGATCAGAGTTCGACAACAGCTTTAAGAGCTACGATTGCCAGTTAGGTTTGAAGTCATACGCAATAATAGTTTTAGACTTATCCAAGTGGGAGACTGTTGGATTAATGTCTAAGTCCATAACTATATTTGGTATGTACTTGACCCGACCCGGCATGGTCCATTTGGGTTGCACTTCACCGACACAATTTATATGGATAATCTTTTGAGAATAGTATGTTTACGATTAATATTAATATATTATAAGTTCTAATATATTAATATGGAATCGTATTATTTAATTAGTATTGATCAAGAATTAATTTATAATTGATCAAAAGGAACTAATTAAATATGGACTCTTATATATATGGAATGGGCCAAGTTCATTTAGGTTGGGCTAAGCTTTCATGGATAGTCCATGGAGTGTTTAACCCATGGATCCTAGGAAATGAAAGGTCATGGGTATTAGGGTTTAACCCTAATCCTCCATACTATATAAAGATGTCTTTGGTTGGTGAAATTGGCACTAGTATGGATACACTAAAGAAGGGCTAGCCAATTTCACTAGAGAGAACCAAGTAATCATATTCTCTAAAGTATTCCAAGGTGTCTTGGTGATTTGTGATTCCACTTGAGGCTTCCACACTATTGGGGCTAAGCTCTTAAAGCTTGAAGACATCAAGCTACATCAAGAGGTATGTATTCTATCTTGTTACATTCATAGTTTTTGTATGCTAGATTAGGATAATACCTTGGATGTTCTTATTTGCATGTATAATAGAGAAAACATAGATCCAAGGTATTTAGGGTTGCATGTACACTTAGGAAGTGTTAGAATGCTCAAAACCCAACAATACACCACAAAAATCTAAGGGTCATAAGATTTCTCTCCGATTCAGGAAAATGATGGTGAGGAAAAACATCCATCAATTAGATTTGAAGTAAATAACAATCTTTGCATTCTCAAAGTCGTTAGTAGGGCACACCAACTTAGACTTATGAGAAATAGCAAAGGTCTAAACAATTGAGACTATGACTACGACATCCCTTTTCATAGTTCTGAAACTATTTAGACACACCCGTGAGCTATCTAAGAAAAGGTGTGTGATTTTGATAAAGTCTTATCAAAGCAATCTAGTATCAGAAATTTGAACTTTGGTAAGAAAGTCAATAAAGTATTTATTTCTGGAAGTCCAGCTGATTTCTGAGTACATGTCAAAGCTAGTGGGAGCATAAGTGTTATGCTAATAATCATCATGTTAGTGGGAGCATGATAATTATGATAAGTATTGCAAGTTAGCAATGTTAACTATAGAAAACAAAAGTTTCAATTCATTGAAAAAGGTGTTTTGCTATAATTAAGGGAGAGGAAATTATACTTCATGTCAATTCTAAAAGGCTTAGACTGAAATTTTAAGCTTAGATTGAGATTTTAATCATCTTTAGTCAAGAATATATATATATATATATATATATATATATATATATATATATATATATATATATATATGAATTTCATGTTGGCTTGGTTCAACATAAGGATATTCTATATATTTCATTCTAAAAATTCGATTATGATTACGACATCCCTCTTCATAGTCAAATCTTGAGAAAATGGAAAACAAAAATATTGTAGCAAAAGACTGATCTAGAATCAAGTCTTTATGTGAAACATCATCAATCGTGTCCCATTTGTTGTGGGTACATGAGTGATTGCATGTGCTATAATATTTATCCTTTCTAAATTTTCCAAGTGCCTGGGGCATTAAGAGGGGAAAAGGTGCAGAATTGGAATTGACCAAGGCGATTAAGCAATTGTCGAGGACAATCTAAGGTTTTAGCAAGGATTGGTTGCTCAAGGACAGCTGGAAGTATAGTGTTAACTTTGGAAGGACCATATTGGCCTAATTTGGAAATAAGCAATTCTTGTTCAGAAGAGGTAGTCAAAATGGGAATGTGGAGTTATCTCCATAGGTGGAAGTTATCTTCGTAAGATTAGGAAACTTAATGCAAGAAGAATATTCAAAGGCAATGAACTTTGAATATGAGACTTCTGTTCCATGGAGTTGATCTCCATTGGAATACTCTATAATGTTGTTGACAAGTCTTTGTGACTTTGTGCCTAATCGTTCCTAGAGGACCAATACATATAAGTTTAGAATCAAACAGATTTCTGTAAAAGGCATGGATTTGGAATTCTTACATTGCCGCAAGGACTTGGGACTGTGAAATGAGAATCATTGGAGTTATATTCAATCGATCTATTTCACAAGGTAAAGATCATAGCCAAACTTGGTATTCATACTTGGAGTATGTCATAACTAATGTTTAGACAAATATAGAGTGCATACTTGGTGTATGGCAAAGCTATTGTTTAGAAAAACATAGTGTACATGCTCGGAGCATGGGACAACTAGTGTTTTTAATTCAATAATATAGTTTATAGGTGAAACAGTATGCAATGAATATATTTATATTCATAAGTTCTGAGACCATATTGGATTCAATTATTCTTGTGTTTCATTTTTGCATGTTTTGACTTCCAGAATAACTAGATCGTTATTCCTTAATGACTATGTTATTCAAACCATCCACAGTCGGTCATATGTTGGAAGTAGATATGATTCAAGACTTTCATGGGTTGCGCCTGTAGAGGTCTAAGATGTTGGACAAGGTAGTGCTACAACACTCATGAATGCTCATAATTTTTGAGTATTGGATTCAACCCACACTCATTGGAATCACTTCATGAATTTTATCACGAGTGATCGTGAGACGACAATATCTTATATTCTTCAAACCTAGAGATATGAGTTGTTGCTATCAATTGGTTGTACATTGATTGCACGAAAATGCATTGGTAACTCGATGTTATAAAACGTGCCTTTGTGTATGATATAACAAGTAGTAGAACAAGCCATATGAGTCGATGTTTATCCATTCGTTTTACCTTTAGTATAAAAGTGATATATGTGGGCCCCTTAATGATTTAGTGCTGACACATGTGAGTGCTTGGCCAAGCCAGGATTGATTTGATCTGTTCAATTAGTCAGTCATCATGAATTGGAAATCGGGAAACAACAGATGGACAGAGAGAATGATTTATAATCCATGTCTTGGTCCATATGATATCTAGAATGGAGGAATATATGATCCCTTAACTAATAGACAAGTCATAGAAAAAGGTCAGAGATCATCGGCAAGGTCATAGTTCCACGGAAGCTTTTGAGAGCTACGATTGACAGTCAGTTCTTGAAGTCATACGTAATAATAGTTTTAGGCTTATACAAGTGAGAGACTGTTGGATTAATGTCTAAGTCCATAACTATAATTGGTAAGACTTGACCTGACCCGACATGGTCCATTTGGGTTGCATGGCATCTTGCATTTGGATAGATTATAATGAGAGAAATAACACTTAAGGTTGGTTAATATATTATAAGTTCTAATATATTAATAGGATTATTTAATTAGTATTGATCAAGAATTAATATAGAATTAATTAAGTGATCAAAAGAAGACAAATTAACTATATGGGTTGATTGTGTAAATCATCCATACTTGTGTAGTGGGCAAATGCTCCTTGGATTATCAAGTTGGGCTAAAACCCATATGATGCTCCATGGATGCTCCATGGTGTTTTTGTACCCATGGATCATGGAAATGAAAAGCCATTACAATTAGGGTTTACCGTAATTGTCACTAACTATATAAGCATCTTATTGTTGAAAAAATCGTGACTATGTGTGTGATAGAAAGGGCTAGCCGATTTTCATGAAATGTGTATATCAAGTCTTTCCGAGTGCTTATGATGCTGTCTGAACCATTTGAGGTGTCACACTTGGGGCACAAGGCACTCAAGCTTCATGAAGGCAAGCTACATCAAACAAGGGTATGTATTCTAACCATTTGATTACCCAAGTATCAATTATTGTATGCTAGATAGGGTAATACCTTGGAAAGTTCATAATTACATGTATAATAGAGAAAATATAGATACAAGGTATTTAAGGTTGCATGTACACTTAGGAATGTTAGAATGCTCAAAACGCAACATTGATATTTGAGCATACTGTGGAGGGACATTCGGGAGTTCGTGGCGAACTCGTCGTACCATACATTTGTTGAGCTCTAGGCAAATACTTGGAAGAGGGAGATCGAGTTGTAGGTTCAGGACAGGGAAGAGGCTGATTCTAAGAGGAAGGATAGGCGGCTGTTAGAGTCTCAGCCGGCAGCCAAGCAGGCTAAGCCTGCCAATACGAGTTCAAGAGGCCAAAAGGGTCGCCCTTATAGGAAGTGCAGCAAGGGACATGATGGAGTGTGTCGAGCAGGTTCTTGCTACAAGTGTAAAAATGATGCGCATATAGCCAAGGAGTACCCAAAGGTATTAATGGTTTGCTTTCATTGCAACTAGACGGGCCATCGCAAGGCCAAGTGCCCGCAGCTGTTACAGAGATTAGCCCAGGGATCTGCCCATGCTACTGCATGAGCTAGTGAGGGTCAACCAGTGAAGGCCGAGGCACCAAAGGCTCACGGGAGAGCCTTTTAGTTGACAGCGGAGGAGGTCCGCGCAGCGCCCGATGTCATGGTTGGTATGTATTCTTTCATTTATTTATGCTGAGTTTCAAATATTATGCTTGTATTATGGTATGCGTAGGTACTTTTCTTGTGAGTTATGTACCTGCTTTGGTGTTATTTGACTCAGGTTCAAGTCGATCTTTCATGTCTTTAGCGTTTAGTCAGCACATCGGTAGCCAGAGAGAGGCGTTGCGTCGACCTCTACGAGTTTCTATAGCTAACGAGCAAGCACTTTATGCTACAAATGTGATTCGAGGATGTATACTACAGATCTTCGGTGTTGAGTTCCGATTAGATCTTGTCCTTATTACGATGGGGGACGTTTGTGTCATTGTGGTCTTGGATTGGTTGAGCCGGTTTGGAGCTGTGATAGACTACGAGTGCCAGTTGGTGACGATATGAGACCCTAGTGGGGGAGTACATACGGTGTACGGAGAGGGTACCCGTTCTGAGTCAGTGTTTTGTTCGGCTGCTAGAGAGAAACAGAGCCTAAAGCAGGCCTGTATTGGGTTTATGGCCTATGTGATAGATACACGAGTGGCTGCAGAGACACCGAGTTCGGTTGGTGATGTACCAATAGTGCGTGATTTCCCAGATGTTTTCCCCGAAGAGTTGTCGGGTGTGCCTCCCGAGAGGCAGGTGGAGTTTCGCATCGATTTAGTTCCAGGAGCGGCGCCTATTTCCAAGGCACCCTATCGCCTTGTGCCGCCATAGATGCAGAAGTTATCCTCGCAGCTACAGGAGCTACTGGGGAAGGGGTTTATACGACCGAGTAGCTCCCCGTGGGGAGCGCCGATCCCTTTGTCATGAAAAAGGATGGTTCACACCGGATGTGCATTGATTACCGGGAGTTGAACAAGTTGACGGTCAAAAACCGTTATCCACTACCGAGGATTGCTGATCTGTTCGATCAGTTTCAAGGAGCATCTTGGTTCTCCAAGATAGACTTGAGGTCTGAATATCATCAGATGAGAGTGCGTGATGAGGATATCCAGAAGACGGTGTTCAGGACTTGTTTTGGGCGTTACGAGTTCATGGTGATGCCTTTTGGGCTCACCAATGCACCGGCAGCATTCATGGATCTCATGAATAGGGTATGTAGGCCGATGTTGGATCGATCGGTGATCGTGTTCATCGACGATATTCTAGTGTATTCGAGATCCTGAGAGCAGCATGAGGAGCATTTGAGGGAGATCCTCGGAGTTTTGAGATCGGATAGGCTTTACGCCAAATTCTCCAAATGAGATTTATGTCGACGAGAGGTCCAGTTCTTAGGGCATCTCGTTAATCAGAAAGGGATATTGGTCGATCCGGCCAAGATTGAGGTTGTGATGAGTTGGGAGGTGCCAAGATCCCCCACTGAGATCAGGAGTTTTATGGGGTTGGCCGGCTACTATCGAAGATTTATCAGGGATTCCTCCAAGATTTTCGTTCTTCTCACCAGGTTGACCTGGAAGGGCATGGCTTTTAGTTGGGGTCCAGAGCAGTAGGCCTCGTTTGAGGCACTTCGCCAGAGATTATGCGAAGCCCTGGTGTTAGCCCTTCCAGAGGGAATGGAGGATTTTTTTGGTGTACTGTAATGCGTCTATATCAGGGTTGGGAGCGGGGCTTTTTCAGAGAGGGCACATGATAGCATACGCATCAAGGCAGCTGAAGCCTCATGAGACGAGGTATCCCACCCACGATTTGGAGTTGGGGGCAGTAGTGTTAGCCCTCAAGATATGGCATCATTATTTGTATGGGGTTCGCTGTACCATCAAGACAGACCACAAGAGCTTGAAGTACTTGATAGATCAGCCCAATTTGAACATGTGCCATAGGAGAAGGTTGGATGTGGTAAAGGATTATGATTGTGAGATCCTGTACATCCCGAGAAAGCTAACGTTGTAGCCGATGCCCTGAGCCCAGGGCAGAGATTTCCCCAAATCGAGATATGATAGAACAAAGTTCTTTTAGGATCGTAAGATTCTAAGCAGGATATTAAATAAGAACATAATAAAGAACACAAGTATGGCACTGAATATGTCGTATGATTAATGTGATAACACCTCAGAAGATCTCGATAAAGAACTTCAATTTGTAGAGGTGTTTAGGGTTACAAGAATCTATGTGATTAACTACTTCTTAATATACGCATACATGCATGCATATATATACTATAACCCTAACAGCTAATCTAGATAACAACGAAACTTATCTACATAGACACAGATGGAAAAGCCCAATCCGGATACAAAATATATGGCCCAAGACGCAACACAAATGGACTCAACAATCTCCCCCTTTGCGTCCTTGGAGCCAAAACTTCATTCCTTTTTAACAACTGGAGGCTTCTTCACAGTTTTGAACACCTTCGGGATAATGGCTATCATATGATGGCGAAAAGTAATATACCAACGAAGCATGTCAGTAAAGTTCTTCTTATCAGCCGTTGAGTTCTGCTTGCATCGGTGTATTATATTGATGATATGCTCCAAATAGTCTATTGAAAACAGTTGCTTATCATCCAGAGCAAACAGAAACCTGAGTCCTTCTCATTTCGTGAACATGACAGTTAGATTTGTTGAATCTATCTGTCCCAATTTCATCATGTTTACATCACCAGGTTTAGGCGTTGGCTTCACAGTCGACTTTTTATTCATTACCTTTTCTATCTCCTGATCCATAGTTGCAAGCTCATCAATATGGGAGGCCAACATTCTCTTAAGATGATCTAAAATCGGCTCATACTCCCTAGGATCGGAGAGCAGAATGTTGTATAGAAGAATCCAGTCATGAGGATTGAGGTTAGGAAGATCTGCTAGAGAGACTATAGACACCGTGTTTGCTGAACCACGGGTGATTTTGAAATTGACATTTACAAATCTCCCAGCAGGTGAAGGTTTCAGTACCTTAACTTTTATAATCTTCTATGCACTCCAAGTTAAGTACTGCGGTTGACCATACTTCAAGTAAAAATCGATCAATTCCCTGTCAACCTTCGGGTGTGGATGTGGAAACTCAACAGTCGCCTCAAAGCAGTGAAATGTAAAAGCTTTTCTGGTAATAGGCATATCAAACTGCGAGTCTTTAGAGTTATCACAACCAAACGAAGCAACTGGTTCCAACCAATAAACAGAAAGAAATTCAATCGCTTGATTCATAAGTGTGTCTCTGTTCCACTCAGGAAACAAAGCCTTCTTGCATTGCAAGACATCCTCTTCTTCCTTATGTTTCTTTTCCCGCTCCTCTGCTTCACTAACCACTTTCATTGTTTCATCAAGCTCTCTATTTCTTTTCTTTCGTTTTAGAGCATCGGCTATAGTTTCTTCAACATCACTCTCACTGTCATCATTAATCCCTTTTTGCTTTGATTGAGAACTAGAACCCGAAGCTAAATTAACCTTTGGTTCTGTTGTGACTTTCGGTTGTTCATCTTCTGTCTTTACAATCTATCTTTACAATCGGTCTCCCCCTTGTTTTGGAGGTACAACCCCCTCCGAAACACCTTTCATTTCACTTAAAATGGCAATAGAAGGAAGGAATTTGGATTGAAGATGATTCTGAATAGTCAGAGTTAAGATCGGATCATGGGCTTCAAGCAAATTAGTCAGCAAATCTGTCACATCTCCTGCACAACTTTTATAAACAGCCCTCTGAACTTTCAACAAAGAAATTTCTTTCTCTGCCTGGGCCAGCTGCACTTTCTGAACATCAATTGTTGCTTGCTTTTTAGCCAAATCCTCCTTTAAGGCACTCTTTGTTGCAAGATTAGCAGCCAGAGCATCAAAAAGAGAATCCACTGAGCTTAAGAAAGAAGTGGTTTTTGTTTTAAGCTCAGAGCGTACAGCCTCAAACTTAGTAGTTTCATCGTGAAGGGACTTAGAAAAGGAGACCACAGAGGATTGATAGTGTGCTGCATGGGTGTCAGCATGAGATTTTAACGACTCAAGAAAAATCTAAGTTGTATGAACAATCTCAGAAACATCTTTGGTGGCCTGCTTACAGGTGGAGGTAGACTCATTAACCGACTTCGTAGAATTATCAATTACCAAAGTATACTGCTCAATGGCTGTCTCCAGAAATGCTTTAAGAACAACACCACCATAGGCTTTGTTGTCGGCAAGCAAACGATCCAACTTTTCATGAATGCCCTGTATTTGTTGACTTGTGACAGGAGCATCAGTCTCATCATCGGTTTGAAGTCGATAAGGACTATAGTAGATCGAGTCAAATTCTTCATCATCTCCCCCAATAGTAGCACAAGAATCAGATGATGGGGTTGGTGAAGGTAGTTTGGTATCGATTGGAGTTATAGTCACAATAGTAGCCCCTGTATCAGCTACATTGACTTCTACGGTGGATTTGGGAATGGTAGTGGTTGTGGATTTGGTTATCAGTGGAGATGATAAGGGTATAGTAGAAATAGGAACAAAAGTAATTGGTGGTGGGGTTGGCAAAGTTGTTGCTTGAGTGGTAAGGGGTGTAGTAACAGGGGGAACAGAAAGTGGAACAATCTGTTTTGGCGATTGGGTTGGAGTTTGAACTCTGTTGTGATTTGGAGATTCTGGTGGAGTAGGAGATTGTGGAGGAGTGGGCTCTCGGGGTGAGACATGATGAACCTCTTCTTCCTCACTTTGCTGATCGGCATGATCTGTGCTTGGAGGAGTGTTCCCTCTAGGTCTGCAAGCCAACTTCTTTATCATCTTCTGTTTTGGTTGAGAAGTATCTCCTTCACCAGACTTGCGTTTAGATTACTTGGACTTACGTTCTTCAGGATCCTCTTTCTTTGAAACCCTCTTTCCTCTATTGGTAGGCTTCTCTAGTGTATCCAAAGTTGCTTGCTGCTCAGGAGACAAAACTCTCGGTCCGATAGGAGGAAGTTTCCTATAGTCAGCCAAAACATTGATCTTTTCTGTAACACCACGATATATGGTTTCAGGAATCATTCCATAATGAGGAAACTTGAGCGGATCAGAGAGAATTATCTTCTTTGTATGGAATGTGGCAACAGAAGCAAGTAGAGCATCCTACATGATCGGAATCTCCCAAGAATTAATTGCCTTCCTTGTAATCAGGGTCCAAAAACGCCCACATGAAACTTCAGAATGCCGTGTCGAGGTATTGAGACTCTGCACCACCTGAGACCAGATTATAGAGTCATAATCAAGATTCATCCCATTGTAGAGGCCGCAAATAATAGCGAGAAAACCCTTGCCAGTAGTATCGGAACCACCACATCGTTCTGCCAAACCCTTAATCAGTAGAGTAAGCAAGCCATTCCACTGAGAGGGTAAACAAGATATCTTCACTTTGGTGATGGTTGTTAGTACATCGGTATACCCCATCTCGTACATCATAGAAAATAGCTGAGATATGGTGATGAAGTCCGGCGAGATGACAGAAAATCGACTGCAAGATTCAAAATCGAACAGAACTTCACCTTTGAAACCGAATCCTTCTTGTCGTGGATGGTAAAATAGATACGATCTTTGTTTTTGTCATAAGTCGCCGTGGAATAAACCTGTGATAACAGCGACATTGGGACTGCTTCAACCTGGGTTAGGGCTAAAACCAGGGGGAATATTTTAAACATTCCACGACCTGCAGCATATATGAGTCATATAAGAACGGATTAAGTTCAATGATCATATTTTGGTTAGGTTTAATTGTAAGCAAGGATGATGATGTTGTGTGTTCATGTACTGAAGAGGAAGTCGCCATTGATGGATGAAGAAGATGATGAACATTATTTACTCGTCGTTTGAGAGACTTGAATGCTGGTAAGTTTGAGAGAATTGAATGCTGGTAAAAGACAAATAAGATGTTCAACCCTTTATATACCATTGCCTGGAGAGAGAAAACTGTGATGATTATGATGAGATCACTAAACATCGCCTGAAAAAACGCGATGTGACAGTTTGGTTACTCCCAGGTATACATCAGCACGCATGGCTTTAGAAACCGTTCAAATTCACGCGCCTAAATCTTATCTTCAATCAACGTTTAAAATTCCACATTAGCCCCTCGTTTGGTTACAATAAATAATCCAAAACTCAAACCAAACAGTAACCAGAATTTTGGAAAATAAAAATTTTCGTGCATTAGTGTGACAAAGATAAAGAAAGAAATCAAATGTGTATGGATGTGAGTGATGTCTTATAATTAGACAGAAAGCAGAGGATTCCGGGCAGGAATCACTTCCTTCAAAGTCAAGAGAGACTTGAAGTGCTTGTGTGGTTTCCCAAAAAATACGATCGCTTGTTTGTTAATAAACATTGAAAGGCTTCTTATAATCATAGGTTTAGGGTAGCTTATCTTCAATAGAACTTCTAGTTTCAATATAAAACCGAACGTTGGAAGAAGTACCAGTCAGACCGATGTGCTCTGTAGAATAGGTAGGTGGGTTTTATTATTTTAGTGACTATAGAGAAATCAGAAATCTCAAAAAAAATAAACTGGATCTCTTTGGGAAGAAATGCCTTGGTAGTAGACAATTTCATAAAAGATCACACAAAAATAAAAACAGAGATATCCTCAGGTAACCAGTAAGTTCTTGAATATATAATTCTCCATCAATTCATTTTTGGTGTTGGATATTGGGTTTCACTCAGCATGTGGTATACGTATCTAAGATCACAAACACAGATGTTGTGTAACCATAAACCTCAGTGGTTAAGACCGAGAGTCTCAAGGGTTACGTTGGTGAACCGAAAGTAGATGGAGAATATAAGGAGGTGGCTAAAGAACCGAATGTACCTTCTGCTAGATATTCCTGACAAAGCAGAGAAACTCTTTACTCATATGAGAAGAGTAAGGTAGCTCTAGACCGAGTAATATAAATTAGCCTGATTTGGAAGAAACGATGGGTGTTAATCGAATCATTAAGGCCTGCTCAAGATCGTAGAGGCTTAAGACAACATGCAGCAGCAT
Source organism: Lactuca sativa (assembly GCF_002870075.4). NCBI lineage: Eukaryota > Viridiplantae > Streptophyta > Magnoliopsida > Asterales > Asteraceae > Lactuca > Lactuca sativa. The sequence continues at coordinate 293,807,683 of NC_056630.2, read as the reverse complement.
GCTTCTAGGGACCCTTAACTAGTTCATTTTGAAATTGAATCTTACCTTCCTTAGATCCACAGTCGATTATATGGGTATTCATATCACCTATGAAAAGTAAAGAAACACACCAAACAAGTCAAACAGACAAACATACGAGACAAACAAAAATAAAAAAATTAAAACAGAAAGATAAAATATTTTTGGAATTTTTGATATTTTCTGAAAAAGAATAAAAACAGAAAGATAAAATATTTTTGGAATTTTTGAAATTTTTTGAAAAAGAATAAAAACAGAAAGATAACATATTTTTTGGAATTTTTGAAATTTTCTGAAAAAAGAATAAAAACAGAAAGATAAAATATTTTTGGAATTTTTGAAATTTTCTTAAAAAGAAAAAAAACAGAAAGACAAAATAATTAAGTTCAAGTCAAAAGAGAGATATACACAGTATATACAACCGAAACCTTATTTCAAATGAGTGAAGCAAAATAGACCGAGCATTCGGTTCATTTTGGTTCCAAAAAATTATGAAGTTGAGATAGACCAAGCGGCCTGTCCATTTCGGTTCCCTAAAAGTCTAGAGCCGAAATTGACCGAGCGGTCTATCCATTTCGGTTGTCTAATTTTAATGAGAGTTTTGAGGATTCGGTACCGACTCCCTTTCCATCATGCCCAAGCCTTGTAAGATTTTGTTAAAGGTTGCTTCTAGTAAGGCTTTAGTAAAGATGTCAGCCAGTTGATCAGTAGATCGTACAAAGTGTACTTCCACGTTCCCATCTTCTACATGATCCTTGATGAAATGATACCGAAGTGCAATATGCTTGGTTTTTGAGTGTTGCATAGGATTATGACAAATCCTAATTGCACTTTCAGAATCACAATAGAGAGGAATCTTCTTCATACTTAGCCCATAATCTCTTAGTTGACTTTGAATCCAAACCACTTGAGAGGTGCATGATGCTGCAACAATATATTCAGCTTCGGCTGTGGATAATGAAACACAAGTTTGTTTCTTGGACTGCCAACTAACAAGTTTCCCGTCAAGAAATTTGCATCCACCTGTAGTACTCTTTTTGTCCAGTCCACATCCTCCTAGATCAGCATCATAGAAGGCATGGATGAAGAATCCAGATTTTGCAGGATACCAGAGACCGAGAGATGAAGTTTTCTTCAGATATCGAAAAATGTTCTTCACAGCAAGCATGTGAGGTTCCCTTGGATTGGCTTGAAACCTGGCACAGTAACAAACAGAGAACATAATATCTGGTCTACTAGCTGTTAGATACATAAGGTACCCGATCATTTGACGATAGAGTGTTATATCCACAGCTGGTCTCTCCAAAGATAGGGTTAGCTTAGTGCCAAATGCCATAGGAACCTTCACTTTTGAGTCACCCTTCATTCCAAATTTTGTCAGTAAGTTCTTGGTGTATGCTTCCTGGTTTATAAAGATACCTTCTGGTCCCTGTCTAATTTCAAACCAAGGAAAAAGTTAATTGGACCCATTGTGCTCAATTCAAATTTAGTCTCCATCAACTTCCTGAATTCACCTGTTAAGCTAGAATTCGTGGAGCCGAAGATGATATCACCAACATAAATCTGAACAATCATCAAATGTTCGCCTTCCTTCTTACGAAAGAAGGTTGGGTCAACCGAACCTTGTTTAAATTTTGACATTTTGAAGAAGCGAGTTAGCGTTTCATACCAGGCTATCGGTGCTTCTTTTAGCCCATAGATACCTTTATCCAGCACGTAGCAATGATCAGGGTATTTTTCATTCACAAAAACAGGTGGTTGCTCAACATAAACGGTTTCTTCTAATTCTCCATTCAAGAAAGCGCATTTGACATCCATTTGGAAAACTTCAAAGTTCTTGTGAGCAGCATATGCAAGAAAGATTCTGACAGATTCTAACCTTGCTACTGGAGCAAAGGTTTCTTCATAATCTATCCCTTCTTCTTGACAATAACCTTTTACAACCAACCGGGCCTTGTTACGAATGAAATTCCCTTCTTTGTCCAGCTTATTTCTAAACACCCATTTCAGGCCGACAACAGAAGCATCTTTCGGTGTAGGAATCAACCTCCAAACTCTATTGCGTTCGAACTCATGGAGCTCATCCTACATTGCTTGAACCCAATCTGAATGATCAAGTGCTGCATTTATAGTTTTCGGCTCAATTTTGGAAATAAACGAATTGAACATACAAAATTCCATTTTAGAGAATAATGCAGTTTGTTTCGCCTTCAGTTGAGATCGAGTAAGAACACTTTCTGAGGTTTCACAAATAATTTGTTCTTTGGGATGGTCATTTGTCCATTTCACTAATGGAGGATAGCTTGGATCATATCTGGATTCAATTCAGCTTCTACTTCTATTTCAACATCTGACAGATCACCCTCACCTTCGTCAGTAGAACTATCACTTTCTTTCTCCTTCTCCCCCTCGACTGGCGAACTGAAAGTTGGTTTCTCCTTATCGATTTGACTATCACCTGGTTGTTTTGGATCAGTGTTTGCTCTATCATCTGAACCTTTAGATGTAGGATCTGAACTTGGATTCTCCCCCTCAACAGAAGCTCCGCTTGTCTGTGAGGTTGTAGAGCTCTCCCCCTGGAATGTTGAATCGTTGTTTGGAGAGCCTGTTGATGAGTTAGTACATGGTGGTTCGCTTTCCATCTCTTTAGTAGCTTCGTCTATGATCTTCTTGAGATTATCGAGTTTGTTATCTGTTGCCGTTGCCTCTGAATGAATTTGTTTTTCTGGTTCATCGAATAGCCGAAAGTATTCCTCAAACAGGTTGGATATTGGAACCGAGACCTGTCCAGATTCTGGGAATATGTCTCCTAAGGCACTTTCAGTCCTTTGAACCTTCTACATGTAATTGTCATCTAAGGTGACATAATAAGTCTCTTCAATTGTTTTGGAACGCTTATTCAACACCCTGTATGCTTTTGATGACAGAGAGTAACCCAGAAATATGCCCTCATCGGCTTTAACATCAAACTTATTTCGGTTCTCTTTAGAATTAAAAATGAATCACCTTGAACCGAAGATATGGAAATATTTGACATTTGGCTTCCTATTGTTGATGATCTCATAAGGAGTTATGGAGAATCTCTTGTTGAGCAAGGACCGATTCTGAGTATATCATGCAGTAGCAATTGCATCAGCCCAGAAGTATAAAGGTAGGGAAGCAAAACATAAATGGTTCTGGCTGCTTCACATAACGAGCGGTTTCGTCTTTTAACAATCCCATTCTGCTGTGGTGTATAAGGAGCCGAAAAATTGTGACTTATCCCCTTATCAGCCAGAAAGTCCTCAAAATCCTTGTTCTTGAATTCCAGACCATTTTCGCTTCTGATGTTTCTGACCGTTTTCTTTAGTTGTACTTCTATTTGCTTGATGAATGCCTTCAACTTGGGAGTAGCATATGATTTCTGCTGAAGAAAGAAAACCCAAGTGAAGCGTGAAAAATCATCTACAATAATAAGAATGTACTTACTTCTACCGATACTCTCTATAGTAGAAGGTCCTCATAAATCAATGTGTAACAGTTTAAGTGCTTCCACTATCTTAGTATTGATGCATGTAGGGTGGCTTCTTCTGCTCTGTTTACCCAACTGACATGCTGCACATCAATGCTCCTTTTCGAACTTGAGAAGAGGAAGGCCTCGAACGTGATCACCAATCAGTAATTTGTTGATGTCTTTGAAATTCAGGTGTCATAGACGTCGATGCCATAACCAGCTTTCATCGGTGTTTGCCTTTCACAGCAGACAGATAGCTAGTGTCCCTCGAATTGGGTTAAGATTCAGAGGGTACATCTCTCCCTTTCGTGCAGAATATCAGCAGTACCTTCTTGGATTGTTTTTCCACTATCTCAGACCCCTCATCATCGAATGATACCTTCAAACCCATGCCTACAACTAATTGTGACACACTGATGAGATTGTGTTGCAATCCTTCTACATAAGCCACCTTTCTGATCGAGAAGTCTCCAATTGTTATCATGCCGTATCCTTTGATTGTTCCATAGGAATTGTTTCCAAACTTCACAGACCCACCATCTTTCAGGGACCGAAACTCTCGTAGCTCCTCCTTCCTCCCTGTCATGTGACGCGAGCAGCCACTTCTATATACCATTCGTCGTCAAACTGCTCGTCACTGATTACCTGCAAATTCAAGAAGATTTAGGAACCGAAAGTTTCTTGGGTCCTGGTGAGTTTTTCATATAAAAAGGAATAACTGTAGAAACATCAACTAAAAAGGTTCGTTTAATGAGAGTGTTTTGATCTTTTCTTTTAATGGTAGACACCTTGATTTTTGTTTTATCTTCTTTAAATTTTAGTGTATCAGTTGGGGTTGTTTTTAATGGTTTAGGATTTTTCGTTTGATTCCTAGGTTCAGAAGAGGATTTCTTATTTTCCTTCTCAGAGTCTGATACTAGCTTTTCTTTCCTTTGACGTCCTTTAAAGAATTTGTTTCAACTTGGGACTTTGAGGATCCATTACTAGGATTGGGACCGAATCTAGGTCGAGGACCGAATCTAGGTCGAGGACCAAAAGTGGGTTCAGGACCGAGACATGACTTTCAGTTCTGGGATTTGGAATAGTACGAATTTGGACTGAAATTTTCCTTCAACTTTTCCTTTCCCTTGTCCATGGATGCTTTCCTGAGAGGCTCATAGTTGGGATTTTGAGAATTCCAATGCTTTTTCCTTTCATTCAGATCGTGGCATGTCTCTTATTTCTCAAGTGTTTCTGTTCAGCTAGCTCCTTCTGAGATTTGTGAATATTGAAGCTGGGCTTTGGTTTCTCTTTCTGAGTTGTAGTTGTCTTACCTTTTATTTTAGATTTTGTACTCTTCTTAGTTTGAACTTTCGGTTCTTCCCTCTTGATTGGAACATCAAGTTCAACCATTGGTTCCTCAGGAACATCTTTGGTTCCACTTGAGCTTGGAATATCGAAACTGGAGGGTTTGTTGATGGACTCTGGTATGTATCCACCTTTGACTCTCCATGTGGTTTTCTCAGATAGTCCCACAGTCTCATCTGCGTTGTCAATAGGAGCAGACTAGAAATAGTCTTCGCATCCTTCAGCGTTGTCTTCGTCAACTATGATTCTTAATTCTACCGTTTGCCTTTGAGTGACCCCAGTCACAGCATAAACCTGATTTGGCACGGTCTGAACTTTTTGATAGACCAAGGCCTTTTCCTTGAGTTTTGGTTTCTGTTCTTTTGACAGACGAGCAAACTCAACGGAGTTTTCGGATATAAGAGGTTTTTCATTCTCGGTTTCATGTTTCATAAACTTCGAGCAATCAACTTCATCCTCTACTGAGATTTCACTCATCTCGCTTTGCGCATCAAATTCAGACGAATTATCTAAGTTTATTTTATTATCTTGAACAATTTTGGCATTTGACAGATGGAATGTTTGTATAGTTTTAGTTTTAATCTTTAGCCTATCATTTTCATCTAAGATATTTTTTAACATACTCTTATGTTCCTTAGAATCGATGAAGGTTTCTATCTTATCCAAACCTAGCGTATACGAACTTGATGTTTCTTCAGAGGACACCTCTGATTCACATTCTGCTATAACTTCATCTTCCTTAAATTCAAGAAAGGGTAAAATCATTTTATGAATTTTCTTGCCAATTTCACAGCTTAAATGTAATTGTGCAATGTTAGTATAAAGACGCTTCGCAATTAAACATAAAACATTTCTTTGTTTTAATAACTTTAAATTGTCCCTTTGCAAATAAATACATTCATCCCTAGCTCTAACAAACTCCGCTTCCTTCAGTTCAATCCACATTCTCCTTTCCTCACTTTTTGAAGACACCCTGCCGAGTTGGTCAGTTATGTTAGAATTTGCTAAGCGGGTTTGCATGAGGCTACTACTTAGGTTAGAAAATTTAAAGTTTAATTCATTTAATTCTTCTTGATAATCAGTTTTTGAGATTTTAAGAGACTCAAGAATAGAATGTACCTTTTTGATCAATCGATCGCAGTCGTTGATCTTCTCACTCACCGGCTTTGCCGCAAAGCACTTGTTTTCTGTCAGGTCCGGTTCCGTATCTGCACTTTCGGTTGATGAACCAGCAGTGACGACAAAGCACTTACCACCCGAACCTTCATTCTTTGCCACATATGCCTTTCCATGAGTGGGCCTTCTAACCTCTTCGTCTTCTGAGTCGGTTGACCAGACTTCTACGCCACCGAACTCATCTTCCCTAGCAGTCTCCTGTACGATTAAGGCATTCATCTAGCTGTTGGATGCCTTTTTCTTCTTTACTTCCTCTAATTTTCGCATATAATACGCCTCATCATCTTCACCCTCTCTTTTCTCAGCCATCTTTCTCAACATGCAATCTTTGGCAAAATGGTTCTTGTCGTGACAGTAGTTGTATTTGTATCCAAAGTCTCCAGCAAGCTTGCTCTCCTTTTTCTCTTCATCCTTTTGAGAGTAGACTTTCGGTTCATCCTTCATCTTTTCAGAACTATAACTTCCCTGCCAGTTTTGGTTCTTGCTGACGGGAAATTTTCTCCTTGCAAATTTCTTTGGATTTGTGACCATCAAGGCATACTCCTCACTTGTAAGGTCGCATTCTTACATGTCTGACTCTTCTTCTTCTTCTGCAGTACTTTTTCCTTTAGAAACAAGAGCCAGCGATCCCACACCAGAGATCACTTTCGCTTCCTTGGTCACAACACTTTCATGAGACTTTAGTATACCTACTATGTAACGACCGAAAACACAACTAATTTTAAATTTTTCAAAAACATCCCAATTCCAATAATTCTTTACAGAAAGGTTTTCAATTCAAAATATTTATCGTATTCCCAGAATCATAACACCATAAAATTTCGAGGAGCGGTACGATCACGCCTTCGCCTTGCCACGATCTCCTGAAGAACCTGAAAAACATGAAACCACAACTGTAAGCCCGAAAGCTTAGTGAGATACCCCCAAAATACCAACCACAAATACCATACACACATAACATGCCATAACATATCTGATCATAGAACAGCCATGCTCTCCGGGTCTACTGTGTGACTGGTCCGCCGCACCGGCCAACAGTCCACCTGGTCCACCCTCTGAGTCAATCCGCATACATCGAGTCTGCAGTGTGATTGGTCCGCCCGTTCCCGGGCCTTCAATCCACCTGGTCCACTCTCTGAGTCTACAGTATGACTGGTCCGCCCGCACCGGGCCTTCAGTCTGTCTGGTCCACTCTCCGAGCCTTCGGCACGTCTGGTCCGCCCCTACCGGGACCTACAGCCTGTCCGGACCGCTCGCTGGGCCTACGGGACAACCGGTCCGCCCTGGGTATCTTGGCCTACTGCACACAGCAGGACCCGCCTCAACCCAACTCCAGTCCATACATCCATGTGCACATATACATACAATCATCTAACAATTCACAGATAACAAGCAGATCAATAAATCACATAACATGCCACTATCCTAACCAGGATACCGACCTAACAGGTCACTAACATAGCATCTCCCTATCTCTCTGGATACCGATCTCAATCAGGTCTCTAGCATATACCATCCTAACTCACAAGATGCAACATGATAAAGCAGCAACATAAACACAACTACCCGGATCTCAATCCGATAAGGGCCGGCCTTGGTGCCTTAGACCCCGTTAGTATAGTGAGGATAACTCACCTCGAAGCTGCCGACTGAACAGATAATCCGAGCTACTCCGATCACTGATACGATCTCCACCACTGGTCAACCACCAATGCGCTGAACTGAAAACAACAAACAATAATTACCAAAATGCCCCTGAACACCATTGGTCAACCCTTGGGCAAAGACAAAGTCAAAGTCAACTCCTGACTGACCCTACTCGCCGAGTCAACCCTATGACTCGTCGAGTTCCCATGCTCAGATTTCACTCCATCCGCGACCTAACTCGCCGAGTCACCCCGAGACTCGCCGAGTCCAACAACTCAGAGGCCACTCGCACACAACTCACCGAGTCATCCCTTGACTCACCGATTCTCGACTCAACCAGAGAATATCGGAACTCTTCGACAAGACTCGCCGAGTCCAAGAACAGACTCGCCGAGTCCAAGGCTATCTTCATCCGACTCGCCGAGTTGTTCTTCCAACTCGTCGAGTCCCAGCTCATCTTCAAGCAACTCGTCGAGTCCACCCATGTGACTCGCCGAGTACCACCATTCTGAATCCATTCAGAAGCATTCCAGGCCATGCAAATGATCCAAAACATAGATCCAACCTCCTACAACTCATCCATCACGTAAAGTGGCAATCTTTACGTGAATCCATATAGATCTAGGCCAAATTCACTCATAACTAGGGTTTGGGACTTGCAAGCCTCACTAAACACTCCAACACAGGGACTTTCATGCTCTCTGATTCTCCTCCCTTCCAGATCTGAGGTAGCAACCTCAGATCTACCCTCTAGACATCCATTTACATCCTTAAACATGATCCCACAAACCCCAAAATGAAGAAACAACATACCATCAGGCCAAGAACGAGATATTACCTCCAATGGACGCCCCCAACTGAAATGAAGTTGATTCCAAGCAAAGCCCCTTGCCCCAAGCCTTCAATTCCCGCAAATTCCTTCAAAGATTACTTCTCCAAGCTTCAATCCACTCAACAATGGATCTCCTCTGCGATTTAGGGTTTCTAGCACTCAAGGAGGAAGTAAAGAGGCTGGGGAAGGAACATAATGTTCCTTATAAAGGGCTCAATCCCAAGAATTAGGGTTTTCTCCACCCAGCGCCTACTCGCCGAGTCCAACTCATCGACTCGCCGAGTCGGCTACTTAACACGCGGTCCAGCCGCGACTCTACTCGCCGAGTCCATCCATGGACTCGCCGAGTCACTCTTTCCCAATTAACACTTTTGGCCCTTCAACTCTACTCTCGCTATTTCGGGATGTTACAATTCTCCCCCACTTATATTAGGCTTCGCCCTCGAAGCCTATAGCAGCTCAACTCCAAGGATACTCCCACAATGCTCCACCTGGCCTCAACCAGACCGGGTCCCACAAGGCACACCCAAAGGAACTCGAATACACTTCCTTCCCTCACGGTGTCCTGACCACCGTCTCCAATAGGGCGCCGGATTCACTTTCTAATATCTTCGCTTAACCCCCGAGAATTACCCATACTGAAACACTACTCCAAATCACAACCAACACACGACTCATAAGGCTAGAAGACCATGAACCATCGGATCCCCGATCCGAATCTCACTCTATCCATTCCGTGACGACGGAAAACCCATTCTCTATCACAGAGCACTCCCATGTGTCCTCCTCTTACCAACCCATACACATGCTGGACTAGCTCCAGTATCCTCAGGTTTGGAAAAACCCGACACACTGATGACACCCTCAAACATCCCCCAGGATGAACCACTAATACATAACCAATACCCTGAACAGAATCACACTGAGAGTCCATGACTCTCCCCCTGCATCCTTTCCAAGCCTCTGGGCTCTACACCTGCGGAATTCCTTCCACAACCTCGGCAGACATCCCAACCGGATGAGCTCCTACTTCACTGCCGCGAACACGATGCTCAAAACCATACTCGAAATACTCTAATCATAATTCTGCTCTGCAGCTTTCACTTTCGCGAACTTGCACTCCCCTTCGGAGTTACACACCTTTCTCCCTTCCTTTTCCAAGGAATCCACTTGGCCACATAGCCACTCCAACACGTGCCACGGTGCTCGCCCAATGCGTCACCACCCTTTTTGCGTCACCGCGATTCACATACTCTGGCTCTCAATGCAGGGGCTCTCAATCCCAAGCATTCTCTCAACTCATCAAAATCACTGCCCGGGGCCAGACCTCCCAATGCAATCACACTGCAACATACACAATCAGCAATCTCAAACTGAACCAACAATACCCGCAGAGTCTTCAGCATGGCTGGACCGCCCCATCCGGCCTTCAGCCCATCTGGACCACTCTCTCAGAACCTTCAGCCAATCTGGACCGCTCTCAGAGCCTTCAGTTTGGCTGGACCATTCTCCGAGCCTTCGGTCTGACTGGTACGCCTTCCGGCCTTCAGTCTATCCGGACCGCTCACTATCCACCAACATTCCATGCTCTCCCCTCCTCAGGATTCCTCTCATGCATACCGTTCTAGCCCTCTAGGGGTTCCGAACTCTAACTCCGTCGACACACTCGATCCCAGCCTGCTTCCAGGCCTCCATAACCAATGCCCTAGTCTGTATCCCGCCCCGCATGCCCGACACTCGCTCCTATCAGCCTATACTCTAGGCTGACAGAACACTGCTGAAACCCAACAGCTAAACACCCTCAAATACTCAACGATCTCCCGGAGAATTCTCCAATTCTCCCCCACTATAACACTGACTAACAACCGCCAGCCGCCATCAACAACCTTCCCAAACAGCCCTACACCAAGAGACCACTTACACACGGGCCGCTTTCACAAGCATAACAACCCTCAGCAAAACACATCTCCTCACTGATCAATCCGCTTAAGAAGAATCCGATCTCCAATTATCCCTTCCTTGAACGATGATGCTGCCTGACATATAACCCAATGCCGCATCTCCACTAACAACCCTTACGAACGATAGCCAACGAAAGCACCAAAACACTAACCATAATCATATCCAACCCTCAAGAACAACGAATACCCAGACGAAAACCCGAAACACAAATCCAGAACCCGCAAAAGAAGAATATCACAACGGAAATCCAAACAATTACCGGCTCATGAACATTACACCACAATAATCACAAGATAACAAGACATCAAGAAAGAAACATACCCGCAGCTGTCTCTGGCACTGCCCTGACCTCCTCTGCAACAAGCTGAAAAACACGACCCTGAGCCCTTGGGGGCTCCGCTCCACCCTGACCTCCACCTGTGATCCTCAAAGTGGCCGGTGCTGGAGCCTGCACCGACCCAGCAGCAAACTGTGGACAGTTGGCCCTCAAATGTCCAACCTGATGACAATGATAGCAGATCCTCAAATCCCGAACTGACGCTGACTGCCGACAATCCCTCGCATAGTGCCCATCCCTTCCGCACTTGCGGCATGCACCACCGGTCCTACAGACCCCAGTGTGACCCTTCCCACACTTCCCACAAGTGTGGCTGCTCGAATCCCCCATTCTAACATCAACGGTCTTGGACCGTTTCGGCGCCGGCTGCGACTGCACCGGAGCCTGCCTCAACTCACTGTTGGATTAATGTCTAAGTCCATAACTATATTTGGTATGTACTTGACCCGACCCGGCATGGTCCATTTGGGTTGCACTTCACCGACACAATTTATATGCATAATCTTTTGAGAATAGTATGTTTATGATTAATATTAATATATTATAAGTTCTAATATATTAATATGGAATCATATTATTTAATTAGTATTGATCAAGAATTAATTTATAATTAACTAAGTGATCAAAAGGAACTAATTAAATATGGACTCTTATATATATGGAATGGGCCAAGTTCATTTAGGTTGGGCTAAGCTTTCATGGATAGTCCATGGAGTGTTTAAGCCATGGATCTTAGGAAATGAAAGGTCATGGGTATTAGGGTTTAACCCTAATCCTCCATACTATATAAAGATGTCTTTGGTTGGTGAAATAGGCACTAGTGTGGATACACTAAAAAAAGGGCTAGCCAATTTCACTAGAGAGAACCAAGTAATCATATTCTCTAAAGTATTCCAAGGTGTCTTGGTGATTTGTGATTCCACTTGAGGCTTCCACACTATTGGGGCTAAGCTCTTAAAGCTTGAAGACATCAAGCTACATCAAGAGGTATGTATTCTATCTTGTTACATTCATAGTTTTTGTATGCTAAATTAGGATAATACATTGGATGTTCTTATTTGCATGTATAATAGAGAAAACATAGATCCAAGGTATTTAGGGTTGCATGTACACTTAGGAAGTGTTAGAATGCTCAAAACCCGACAGTGGTATCAGAGCCACGGGTTGTTTTCTGTTATATTGATGCAAATATTTTATTTTCAAAGTTGAAAAAAAAAACATGAAGTTTGTCAAATTTTAAGATAATTACTTGTTCTTGTGAAAAACTAATTATTTGTAAAATTTGAATAATTTGCTTTATGAGTTGAATTAGGTCAAATTTAATAAAAGATAAAATAATATGATTATTTTATTAGTTTTAAAAGTTTGATCTAAAGAGTTTTATTTTTTGAAACCTCCATAAGTTATGGATATGAAAAGGTTTTAAAACAAAAATTGATTCAAAGTTTTTTTTGGAGTTACAAAATTTGGTGTTAATGTTTTAAAGGATTCCATAACTTAAGAATAAGTTATGGATCACCAAAAGTTTTTTGTGTTACCTTGTTTTATGAGTGAATTTAGATTAATGAATAAAATTATGTGATAGTTGGTTTTAATCCAAATTAATCTAAGAATTGATTCTAAAATGTGTTTTTGTAACTTGTCCTCAAGTTATATGAAAAGTCACATTTAAGAATCATAAAACTCATAAAAATTGGCAAAGGTTACAAAAATGAAGAGTCTAGTTCTAATTAAATGGTTTTATGACTCCATAACTTGTCCTTAAGTTATGGAGGACCAAGAGTCTCTTCATTTAATAAAATAAAATAAAATAAAATAAAAAGGTGTAACCTTAATTAATTCCATAAGTTATAAAATAAAGAAAAGTTAATTCTTTTATTAGTTTAAAGTCTTCCATAACTTGTCCTCAAGTTATGGAACTTGAAGAGTTTTTGGATTAAAACTACTTTAAACACATAAGTTATGGAATTAATTAGTTTTGAATAGTTTCAAAACTTGCCCTCAAGTTTTGGAATTTGTAAAGTTTTCACTTATGAATACTTTAATTCCAAGTTAGCCCTTAGAATTTTAAAAGTTAAAATTCAACCCTTATACTTTATAATATTATAAGTTAATAATATATATATATATATATATATATATATATATATATATATATATATATATATATATATATATATATATGTATAAGAGTAAAGTCAGTCTTACCGCTAGTACGCCTCATTCACGAAGCCGGTCTATAAGGTGGGTATAAGGTTGTTGCCTATAAAATGGCAACTTAATGGGTGTCCACTCTCACCCACCGCTTGCTTGACTGGTGGAGGGTCGTTAGCCGAACGGGTTTGACAGGACTAGAATTCTCCGTTCATTAAAAGTATTAATGATAATACTAAGTAACTAAACTCTTAATAATACCCAATCTTAGTTACTTAGGAAAAATGTGAATAAGGTGCTAACCCATGAAATTACACTTTACACTTTGTCTAAGTCGTTAGTGGAGCGTGTGTGGTTAACCGGCACACTAACTTGGACTTAACAAGGTAGGTAAAGGGTGACTTAATATGTATCATAGTATCGATGGAGCGTGTGTGGTTAACCGGCACATCGATTGAGGGGTAATTTATTAAGGGTACCAAGTGATTTGCATGGTTACTTCACACCTTGTTTTGTGATCCTCGGCATCCCAGTCACAAAACCTGAAGGGCACACTCGAGATTGAAACATGCCTTTGAAAAGTTCAATGAATCTCAAAGATCTAGGAGTTTCAAAACCAATTAAAACCTAATAATTCATTTCGTTTATCTTGGTGGAAATTGGTGAATCGTCATTCACCTACCTTCAAATATTTTATAGCTTGGATTACGGCATACCTCTTCTAAGTTATAAAATAGTTTGTTGGGTCCTAGCCTTAATATTTCATATTGGGTGTCATATTAAGGACTTTAAATCAACTATCTTGAATATCTCCCAAAAGATGTCTGTAATAGACACCTATGATCTTCCCAAATCTAGTGAAACAAGGTTTCCTAAATGAAGATGATGTCCTTTGGAAATCATACTTCTTTCACCTCCTCCAATTATTCTCCCCAGCCCACAAGTTCTTGAAAAGTTTAAGGTCACTCAAGCCCTATTGGCAAGGCAAGGTTTAGGTGTGAGCACATCTTGGAGATGTAGTCACATATTGACAAGCCGGGAGAGTTGGGTGTCAAAGTCTTGAGAAAGTTGGTGGTTCAATCACTTTCTAAGTCACATAGTGAGTTCCTTTGGGACACCTATGAAACAGACTATGACAAGACCCTTAACGATCTTATCTATTTGCTAAGATCAACTTCCTAAAACTTTATGGACATTGACAATGATGACATTGGATATCCAGTAAAGCATTCTCTTCCCAATGGAAAGGGATCGACCATAGTCAACTCGGTTGACCAAATGGTAAAGAGAAAAGCTAAGTCTGTGATAGTCTCGTGTACCATTATCAAAGGGTCCATATGTTTATATTGCCAAGGGAAGGGGCATTGGTTGCGAAGCTGCCAAATTTACCTAAGGATGTTAAAGTCAATAAGTTTGACTCTACTTCAGGTAAAGACCACTATCTAACTCTGTTAAGTTTCTATTCTGAGATTCCTGATACATGATGTGACTGGGTCACATGGTGATGTTTTAAGAATCAAAGAAAAGTGAAGAAACTTAAAGAAAGAATATGTTGAATCTGATGGCTTAGATGGATTTCTATCGCATAGTTTGAAGATCGGATTCTTGAGCAACTTCTTAGGAGTTATGAGATATTGCTTAGGAATAGATAACAACAAGTTTTCATATGGATTGTAAGGATAAGTTTTTCCGCAAAGTTTTAAAATAAAAGAAAAATTTTTTGATTTTATTTATTTTAAAATATCCTTACAATGGCTTTTGAGGAAAAATTGTTGCTTATATGATTCCATTAAAAGCAAGAGTGGAAATATGAAATTGATTCTTTCATTTGTGGTAATGTCTAGATTTACCAAATAAGTAAAGATTCTCATCACCCAAGTTTCAATTGGACCGGAACTTGGAATCATGCAAGTTGTATAGCATGATGAATGAGAACTTTCAAGTTTTGGAAAATTAAGACTAATTACTCGGCCACATGGATGTGTGAGTCAAGTAAAGGACTAAGGGATCGAGTACACATTCTTGTGCACTGATTAAGTCCACCACAAAAGATTGATAAGACTATTCGTCATAGTTTACTAAAGCTCAGTAAATATGATTATACTTACAAGCTTAAGTGTAACTCTGAGACATTGGAAAAGGTTCCAATGTATGGCAGGGCGAATAAGAAGAATCAAATTAGGCAGAAGGATAAAAGTTTCTCATATCTGAAAAGATGGGAGAGTACTTTAGTATCAGTTTTGTGATCATCTTAATGATTAAGAAACCATATCAAAATTAGTTCTCTAAGGAAATCTTAGTGCATTCTTATGACTAAGAAGAGGAACTTGAATTGTTGAAATGGTTAAATCAAGAAGATGAGTCATACTTCGTTCCAATACAAGTCTTAGAGTCATACTCCAAGATTGTCATTTGAGTGACATGTCTTAAAGAAGGTTTAAAACACTTGTCAAATGTAAGAGTAAAAGTTTTCTACTCTTGTACATTTGAAATTGGTAAGTTGTGATGTTTTGGATAAAACAAAGACCAACTTAGGCCAATTGGGTAAAGTGTTTTTCTTGATTAGAATCCGCACTATCTCTTGGATGTTTGACAAGGGAGTCTTATATGTCAAGAGGACAGTGGGAGTCTTAAAGGTCTTAAAAGTCTCAAGAAATAATCAAGAATAAAACCTGAAATTCTTCACTAGCACACGACTTGAGGTTTATAACCTATCGTGTTGACATATCTGTGCCCATTCCAGTTAAAGTTGGCTTTGCATATGAGTTCTTAGAGTTCTCAGTTTGTTGCATAACAACTTGGAAGCAATGGCAGGCCCTTGAGCTGCCAGGTGGCAAGAAGTTAAGATTGAGTTCAATCCATATGGTTTTGGATTTGTCATTATCTTTGTCTTGTGATTATGGTTTGACAAATTCATATGGGTAGGAACTCATACACCATATAAATCTAAGTGTCATAAGGTTTCTCTCCGATTCATGAAAATGATGGTGAGGAAACGCTTTCACTAAGTAGATTTTACGAAGATATCAATTGTGTTATTTGCATTTTCAAAAGTCGTTAGTGGAGCGCGTGTGGTTAACCGGCACACTAACATGGACTTGTGAGAAATGGCAAATGCCTAAGCAATTGAGACTATGATTACGGTATCCCTTTTCATGGTTCTTGAAATTGCTTAGACACACAGGTGAGCTATCTACGGAAAGGGTGTATGAATCTAAATTTCAGACTGTCCAGCTGATTTCTGAGTACATGTCAAAGCTAGTGGGAGCATAAGTGTTATGCTAATAATCATCATGTTAGTGGGAGCATGATAATTATGATAAGTATTGCAAGTCAGCAATGTTAATTATAGAAAACAAAAGTTTCAATTGGGAAAAAGTTGTTTTGCTATAATTAAGGGAGAGGAAATTATGCTTCATCTCAAATCTATAAGCTTAGATCGTGAGGTTTTAATCATTTAGTCAAGGATATATATGAATTTCATGTTGGAATGGCTCAACATAAGGAAATTCTGTATATGGGTCCATTATTTGCGTTCTAAAATTCGATTATGATTACGGCATCCCTTTTTATAATCTGAATTATGAGAACTTGGCAAATTGAAATGGAAATATTATAGCAAAAGACTGGTTTAGTCTTTATGTAAGACATCATGAATCGTGTCCCATATGCTTCGGATATAGGATCGATTACATGTGCTATATTCATCCGTTCTAAAATTTTCCAAATGCCTGGGGCATTAAGAAGGGAAAAGGTTTAGAACTGGATATGACTAAAAGGATTAAACAATTGTCGAGGACAATCTAAGGTTTACCAAAGATTGGTTGCTCAAGGACAGTTGGAAGTATAGTGATAATTCTGGAAGGACCATATTGACATAATCTG